>NC_080793.1:22526160-22829190 GCF_028018385.1 Neofelis nebulosa
TTCCCTAGTTTTGTCAGTTATGGCTTTATATATTTTAAGGCTAAGTAGTCAGATATATACATGCTCATAATCATGTTTTTTGGGGTCTACTATACTTGTACAACTATATGACATCATTATTTTTCCCATAGGCTTTTTTTTTTGGAGGGGAGGGGAATGAAGAGTTTGAAATCTATTTTACCTAAAATTAAGCTGCCACTGCAGCTTCTTTTAGCTCTTATTATCTGATGTGTTTCTCCTTGTTACCTTATCATATGCCTTTTATTTTATCTTATTTATCTTTTTAAGTTTATTTATTTATTTTGAGAGAGAGAGAGAGAGCGCGCGCGAGCGGGAGAGGGCCAGAAAGAGAATCCCAAGCAGGCTTTCGAACCCATGAACTGTGAGATCATGACCTGAGCTGAAACCAAGAGTCAGATGCTTAACCGACTGAGCCACCCAGGCTCCCCGCCTTTTATTTGATTTTTAAGTAGGCTCCATGCCCAACACAGGGCTTGAACTCACAACCCTGAAATTTAGAGTCATATGCTCTTCCAACTGAGCCAGCCAGGTTGCCCCTACATTATGCCTTTTAAAATTCTCCATGTCTTCTCCCCAAGTATCTTAGCACAATTTCATATCCCTGTGACCCAACCCTTTTCTCCCAGTACGTTGGTATTCTCTAGTTTTAATGACACATTTTGTTTTTTAAGTTTTGCCATTATTTATTTAGGTGGCAGTGAAGTTAAAGTTACTTACTTACCTTATTTCTCACATGACATTGCTTCTTCCTCATAACATCTATTATTCTTTTCTAATACCCTCCTGTGTTTCTGAGCATATCTGTAATCTTAACTTGATATTTATTTTGGTGGTCCTTTAACTCTGCTTCCTCTGGTGTTGGCTCTTTTATAGTGTTTGTGTTCCTCAGATGTCTCATTGTTTTCTTCTTGTGAGCTCATATTCCCTTGTGCCTGATGGCCACTGTCTTTGGGGAGAGATGAAAACGTGAGCACTGTCATCTTCTCCAGATGAGTGGGATGGGGGAGCCCCTGGTGGGCTTAACCACTCCACATTAGTGCACCCCCCAAGGACCCCAGGCAATCCCACTCTTTAGGCAATCTCTAAACCACTTTATCCAGGCACAGATCTTTTGCAGGGTGGTATCCTAGTAATTTCCTAGTCACAGATGGCGGGAGAAGCAAGGTAATGATCAGGGGCCAGTCGTGGCCTCATCTTGTCATTATCAGAAGATGCTGTGGAGAACAGAAGCACCCTCTCCGATCAACCTTCTGTGGGTATTGCCATCCTCCACCCAAGGAGGGCAATATGGGGGAGAGGAAATGGCAGGGGGAGAGTGTGTTCCTTTAGCCATTCCCTTACCCTATGGCTCCTAACACTATAATGGGAAGCCCCAGGGTGCAGACACAAGAGCCCTAACTCTGGAGCCAGGCTGCCTGGGTTTAAATCTTGGCTCGGCCCTTACTGGCTATGTGATATTAGGCACACTAGTTAGCTTCACCCTGCCTCAGTCCGCTTATCTGTAAAATGGGGATAACAATCCCCACCTCACAGAACTGTTCAGGGGATTAAATCACATAATATATATATCCAAGACTTAGAAGAGTGGCAAATAACAAACACTGTGTATTACTTTTATTACTATTAGGCTTCCAAAGTCTATTTCCCCCCCTCACCAAGACCCAAGCACTTTGTGTCTCTTCAAGAGTTTCTTGCAGTCTTATGTTAGGTTCTGGAATTTATTGACATCCCTCTCACATTTCTGTTTGCACCTTCAGGGGAGAGAACTAGCAGCCCTTGCTCAGCTTGTTATCTTGATCAGAATCTGAATCTCTAATTATCCATGAATAACTTCTTTTGAAAGATAAGGATATTATACATGTATCTGACCTCCCTCCCTACCACACTGGCTAGTCCAGGTTCCTGTTTATCATCATAAAGATATTTTTATCTCATGTAGCTTTTTTCAGTAAAAATTTTGTTTTGTTAAATCAACTCTATTGAAGTACATTTGCATACAACTAAAATGCACACATTTGCAGTTATAGTTTAATGAGATTGGTAAATTGTACATACCATGTCACCACCACCACAGAAAGTACAAGAACATTTCTCTCAACCCAAATAGTTCATTTCTGCTTTCCCGGTCAATCCCCGCTCACCATGGAGAGCCCCAGGCACCACTGATGTGCTTTCTTTCTCTCTATATTAGATTTGTCTTTTCCAGAGTGCCATATGCATATGTATGAGGTCTTTTGTGTCTGGCGCTTTTAGTGGACCATATGTTTTTGAGATCCGTTCCTTTTGTTTCCTGTGTCAATAGTTTGTTCCCTTTTCATACTGAGGAGTATACCATTATATGGCTCTGTCACAATTTATTTATTCATTCACTTTTGAAAATGTTTTTTAATGTTTATTTTTGAGAGAGAGACAGAGACAGGGACAGAGAGACAGTATGAACGGTGGAGGGGCAGAGCGAGAGGGAGCAGGCTCCAGGCTCTGAGCTGTCAGCACAGAGCCCATGCAGGGCTCCAATTCACAAGCCAAAAGATCATGACCTGAGCCAGAGTCGGACAATCAACCAACTGAGCCACCAGGCGTCCCTCACTTTTTTTTTTTTAAGAGAGAGAGAAAGAATGAGCATGTGCGTGCAAGTTGGGGAGGTAGAGAATAGATCTTAAGCAGGCTCCATGTCAAGCCCCATGCAGGGCTTGATCTCATGAACTGTGAGATCATGACCTGAGCAAAAATCAGGCGTTGGATGCTTGAATGACTGAGTCACCCAGGTACCCCTATCCATTCACTTTGGGTGGATATTTGGGTTGTTTCCAATTTGGGGCCAGTATGAATAAAGCTGTTAATGAACATTTGTGCACAAGTAATTGTGTGGACATACTTTTCTTTGGGTAAATAACCAGTCATGAAATTGCTACATCATACTGCAAGCATATATTTAACTTTATATGGAACCACCAAACTGTTTTCCAAAGTGGCGTAGCTTTTTATATTCCCGGACTTCTGTATTCTCTCCAAACTGCTGCTATTATTGTCCATTCTGTTGATTTCAGCCATTCTAGTAGGTATGTGCTGGTATGTTATTACAATTGTAACTTGTATTTCCCTAACAACTAATCATGTTGAACATCTTTCTATGCACTTAATTGCCAATCACATATGTCCTTTTGCAAGGTGTTTGTTAAAGCTTTTTGCATATTTTAAAAATTGAGTTGCTTGTCTCATCACTACTGAGCTATAAACATTCTTTATATATTTTGGGTGTATGTACTTTGGCAAATAGACATACTGTGAATTTTGTCTCCCAGACCATTGCTTTCTTAACAGCATCTTTTGAAGAGTAGAGTTTTAAATTTTGGTGAAGTCCAATTTATCTCTCTCTCTGTTTTTTATGGTCCATGCTTTTTGTGTTTCATGTAAGAAATCTTTGTCTAGGGGGCATCTGGCTGGCTCAGTTGATGGAGAATGTGACTCTTGATCTTGGCGTTCTGAGTTCGAGCTCCACATTGGGCATATAGATTATTTAAAAATAAAATCTTAGGGGCGCCTGGGTGGCTCAGTCGGTTGGGCGTCCGACTTCGGCTCGGGTCACGATCTTGTGGTCCGGGAGTTCGAGCCCCGCGTCGGGCTCTGTGCTGACAGCTCAGAGCCTGGAGCCTGTTTCGGATTCTGTGTCTCCCTCTCTCTCTGACCCTCCCCCGTTCATGCTCTGTCTCTCCCTATCTCAAAAATAAATAAACGTTAAAAAAAATTAAAAAATAAAAATAAAAATAAAATCTTAAAAAAAAAATCTTTGTCTAGGCAAAGATTGAAAAAAATTTCTCCTACATTTTCTTTTAGAAGATTTATAGTTTTGGCTTTTGCATTTAAGTAAATGATCTATTTTGGTCCATTTTGTGTTAATTTTTGTGTATCGTGAGTCATTAAGTGTTGATGTATATATAGTGTGAGGTAAGGAATTTCAATAGCACAATTTATTGAAAAAGACTATTCTTTCCTTATTTGCTTTACCTTGGCACCTTTATCAAAAATTAATTGACTATATTAATTGACTCCTTTACTTCTGGACCCTCTCTTATATTCCATTAGTTTATTTATTGTTTGTTGGTTGGTAATCTTCTGGGAAATGGCATTTCCTTTCAGAAGTTGTTAAAAATCCCATAGCTGTGAGTATAATTTCACTGATCTTGTCCTTCTGGCTGGGGTAACAGTGGCGTGAATCTCCATACTTCTGTTTACTTTGGGGAAAGGCAGCTATTTTGGTGCACGTCTGGCTGGGGAGATGCTAGCTAGGGCTAGGGCTAGGTTTTGTTGGTTGGAGAGTCTCCCCGACACCCCACCAGGTCTCCTGTGCTGCATCTTCCCTACAGACCTTACCGGTCCTGAAGCGGAAGCAATGTTAAGTCAACAAGAGGAGCTACTTACCTAGTGTTCTCTGTAAGCTTCTTAATACTTTACAGAGGAACGTGTCCCAAATGTACACAACCCACTCCGACTCTCTGTTGGGTAGTAATGGTGGGGCTCTCAGAAGTTTGTCCCCTACCCATCCCAGCAAGGCTCACCAGTTTGAATGTTAACACTTTGAATTCCCAGCACCACTTTTCAGTTTGGTATGAATTGAATCACAGCCAGCCAATTTTCCTAATATGTATGAGATTGGGGCCCCACTCTATTGGGGGATATTTCTATTTATTTTAATGAGCATAGGCTGGAAGGGAATTTTTATTTTTATTTTTATTTTTTTATTATTTTTTTTAATATATGAATTTTATTGTCAAATTGGTTTCCATACAACACCCAGTGCTCATCCCAAAAGGTGCCCTCCTCACTACCCATCCCCCACCCTCCCCTCCCTCCCACCCCCCATCAACCCTCAGTTTGTTCTCAGTTTTTAACAGTCTCTTATGCTTTGGCTCTCTCCCACTCTAACCTCTTTGTTTTTTTTTTTTTCCCCTCCCCCATGGGTTTCTGTTAAGTTTCTCAGGATCCACATAAGAGTGAAACCATATGGTACCTGTCTTTCTCTGTATGGCTTATTTCACTTAGCATCACACTCTCCAGTTCCATCCACGTTGCTACAAAGGGCCATATTTCGTTCTTTCTCATTGCCATGTAGTACTCCATTGTGTATATAAACCACAATTTCTTTATCCATTCATCAGTTGATGGACGTTTAGGCTCTTTCCATAATTTGGCTATTGTTGAGAGTGCTGCTATAAACATTGGGGTACAAGTGCCCCTATGCATCAGTACTCCTATATCCCTTGGGTAAATTCCTAGCAGTGCTATTGCTGGGTCATGGGGTAGGTCTATTTTTAATTTTCTGAGGAACCTCCACACTGCTTTCCAGAGCGGCTGCACCAATTTGCATTCCCACCAACAGTGCAAGAGGGTTCCCGTTTCTCCACATCCTCTCCAGCATCTATAGTCTCCTGATTTCTTCATTTTGGCCACTCTGACTGGCGTGAGGTGATATCTGAGTGTGGTTTTGATTTGTATTTTGGAAGGGAATTTTTAAATTTGCATTGAAGTGACCATTTTCCCAGAAGTGTTTATCTGATAGATTTTCAACAAATTACTTCTTTTTAAAAAAAAAAAAACGTTTATTTTTAAGGGAGAGAAAGAGAGATTTAATTCACAAACCACGAGATCATGACCTGAGCTGAAGTCTGACGCTTAACCAACTGAGTCACTCAGGGTCTCTCAACAAGTTATTTCTTAACTTTCTTGTGCAGTTTATTTTATTTTATTTTATTTTATTTTATTTTATTTTATTTTATTTTTTTAACATTTATTTATTTTTGAAAGACAGAGAGACAGAGCGTGAGCAGGGGAGGGGCAGAGAGAGAGGGAGACACAGAATCTGAAGCAGGCCCCAGACTCCAAGCTGTCAGCACAGAGCCCGAGGGGTTCGAACTCACAAACTGTGAGATCATGACCTGAGCCAAAGTCGGACGCTTAACCGACTGAGCCACCCAGGTGCCCCTTGTGCAGTTTATTTTTAATGTGGGCTTAGGTCAGCTGAGAGCATCACTTGAATGTGATTTGGGCTTTTTTTTTTTTTTTTTTTTCTGTTGGCATGATTTCCTTAATCCTTTCCAATTATGTTTGCAGATTCCTGGTGAGTTTATTGAGCCCCCAATCATTTTCAGTTTTGAGTTCAAGTTCTAGCTTCCTCTTGGCTTCATTTACATCCCACCTGCTGAAGCCAATCTCTCTTCTCTACTCCATAACTTGGCTCCTTTCTGTGATGCTTTGCCCCACAACTGCCCCCGCCTCCCGAAACTCCCCACGGGCATTTGTTTTTCGTGTATGGCGGACTTGTTGAAGACTTGAGGTGAAGGGGGAGGCGAGGGCGGGGCACTCCTCTTCTTACTCCTGAAGATTCTGCCTCCTTTCCTCTTAGAGTCCCTGCAGCTCAATTCCCCTTATTCTACTAGGCATGATAATGACAGTAGTATTAATAGTCATAATACTAGGGGTGCGTGGGTGGCTCAGTCCCTTAAGCTTCTGACTCTTGTTTTTGGCTCAGGTCATGATGTCATGGTTCGTGGGTTCAAGCCTCGTGTCAGGCAGAGCCTACTTGGGATTCTCTGTCTCTCTCTGCCCGTCTCCTCATCACTCTCTTTCTCTCTCTCAAAATAAATAAATAAACTTAGAAAATATTCATAATAGTAAATGTCACAGGATTTACTGTGTGCCAGGCCCTTCTAAAGTGCTGTACATATACCACTAATCATGTAATCTTCACCACAACCGTGTGAAGAAGCTATTATGATTAACCACACTTTACAAAGAGAAAAATGTAATTCTGTCTAATCTGCTCTGCTCAGAAATGGACCATTAGAAAAACTAACAGAGGTTTTGAAATTCTGTTTATTCCTTCCCTCTCCCCACTTGTTTCTGGGAGGTAAATTGAGCAATATGGCAATGCATTTCCCCAAAGGTAGGAGTGATGCCAGTTCTTTTGAGAGCAAACACAGATATAGCCAGTGAAGTTTTGGGTAACTACAGAGCTGGGATCACCCTGCTTGCAAGATTTAATATAATCGAAAGTCCCCATTTTATAACTTGTAGAAATCAGTGATCTTCCCCAAGGTTTCGCAACAGTTTGAGGAACCTACTTGCTCATGGTTACCTCTGCTCTGGTTCATGTTTCTGCTGAGTAAGTTTAGATTATGGACCATCCATGAAAACTCATGGAACTAGATGTGAACACAGCTGCTGTCCTCTACTCCCTTCCCCCCTTAAACACAGGCTTTTCATTTGAGGAACAGATGATGCTAAGAACCTGGAGAGATGGAGGAGTTTACATCAAAACTATTGTAACAACTCAACTTTAAATATTGGGTGTCCTCTTAAAAGCCCATTTAGCTCCCCCACCCCTGGGGATTTTACTGTATCACTGGCTTCTGTTTTTCTCTTGTTCTTCCTTGTTTCTGTCTTCTCCTCATAGGAGTCTAAAATCATTCCTTTTGTTCTCATAAAGCATTTGAACTCCCTCTTTACACTTCATGACTAGGCTTTGCGACCCGAGAACCAACTTGATATATCTAAGTGGACCATGAAATGTTTTTTTAAACGAAGAGTGCTCCCTCCCTAAGATAAATCTTGGGGTCACTTGTTTTGGTCATCAAAAAAAAGTCTATATAAGACTTTGCCTTGTCTGCTATAGTAAAATGAAGATTTGATAACTTCAGACAAATTTCTCACCCTTGAGTCACGGTATGGGTCCTTTTGCTCTGCTCTTGTGGCCCTACCCAGAGGCAGTAGAGGCTGTCCCTAAGTTTTCTTGTTTAGGGCATATCTGTTATGCTCTAGTCAGGTCAGCATTATGATTAGACCTTGTACATGGGGTATAAGTGGGAGGTGAGAGCAGTGGGAACTTTTGTTTATGCAACTTTCAATTTCCTGTATTATAAAGCTAAAATTTTATATATATTATGTCTAAGAACAGACTATAATGCAACATAATCTGTTTGTGAATATACATTTGTGTTCTGAAAATAGATACAACTGGAAGAGCTATTTTAGTGAGATGGAAAGAAAAGGCTAGAAAAGTTCCGTGTTTGTACACTATTCAGTATATCATATCCACTATGTGTATAAACACTGTCCGGCAAGTTATATAGGTAGGAAAGATTTGGGGAATTTAAAAAATTATATTGGAAAAGTTGGCTAGCCATTTGGAAACAATATAATAAATATACTTCCATAAACGGATGAATATTTATATATGTCTTGAAGTAAGAAAATCTTTCCTAAGGATGACATTAAAGACTAAAATAGGGGCATCTGGGTGGCTCAGTCAGTTAAGCATCTGACTTTGGCTCAGGTCATGAGTTTGAGCCCTGCATCCGGTTCTATGCTGACAGCTCAGAGCCTGGAGCCCACTTCAGATTCTGTGTCTCCCTCTGTCTTTCTGCCCCTTCCCTGCTCATGCTCTGTCTCTCAAAGATAAATAAACATTAAAAAAAAAAAAAGACACTAAGATAGATTTGACTGCTACATCAAATCAGTGCTCAGAGGACTTAAGGGGCCTGCAAGGGAATGAACTTCACCTCAGGTTGGGAACACTCTACAAAATGAAGGCAGCCCACAGGATGGGCCCTGACAAGGTCAAGTTCCAGAGAAAGAAAGTTGAGACAAAATTCATAAATGCCAACTGCTCAAGACCCCTGTGCACATGTGTGCATGTACACACACACACACACACACACACACACACACAGACTCAATGAAAGGCTGAACATAGGGCATCAATGTGCATTTTTAAGTACTAGGGGCAGAATATAAAGGGACCCTAAAGACACAAGGAGGGAAGCAAAAGAGAAACCACTCACACTACCGAGAGTCAAACAGGAGACTTGGAGAACACATCTTAGGAGGCAGCAGGAACTTTCAGGTAACACATGCCTTGCACTTTCCACAGAAGAGAAAGAGCGAGATAAAAGATGTAGTCCTAAATCAACTGAATGAGATAAAGCGAGGAAGCCAGAAGAGCTAAGAAAAGAAAGCAAGGACATAATATCATTTTTCAATGAACACCCATCATAGAAACAGCAAACAGAGCATAATTTATGCAATAACCAACTTAATGTGGGATATGAAGAAAAAGCATAAGAAAATCACGTGAACTTCAGATGAAAACACAAAGTAATAAAAGCAATTAGAAGGAGAAGGAAGAGAGGCAGTGAAGAGCCAGTGTATCTTTTTGACTGATGCTATCGGTTGTGGACACAAATGGCCATTCCCAACCGCTTCTCTCTCGCCATATATAGGAGATGAGACAGCTAAATACTCAATCTCTCAGCCTCCTCAGAAAGATACACAATCTTCTGACCTGAAAATGTGTTGAAACTACCTTAAGTGAAAAAAGCAAGTTGCATAACTCTGCTGAAAAAGAATTATTGTAAGAATTATTACATGTGTGTGTTGCAGGCTGAATTTGTACATCATCCCCTGATTCCTATGTTAAAGCCTTAATGCCCAGTATTTCAGGATGTGACTGTTTTTGGAGGAAAGATCTTTAAAGAGGTAATTAAGGTTTAAATGAGGTCTTTATGGTGGACTTTAATCCAATATGACTAGTGTCTTTATAAGAAAAGGAAATTAGGACACAGACACACATACGTAAGACCATGTGAAGACAGAGGTAGAAGACCGCCATCCTCAAGCCAAGGAGAGAGGCCTCAGGAGAAACCCACACTGCTGACCCCTTGAGCTCACACTTCCAGCTTCCAGAACTGCGAGAAAATGAATTGCTGTTATTTAAGTCACCTAGTCTGTGGTGCTTCGTTATGGCTGCCCCAGGAAACAAATACAGTGTGCACATGCCATAAAATCAAACCGGAAAAAAACCTATCCAATTCTTGCTGAGGTAATTTCTGAAGAGATGGTTCTATAAGGGATTTTATTTTTATGTATTTATTTTTTTTAATGTTTGTTTATGTTTTTGAGACAGAGAGAGACAGAGCATGAACGGGGGAGGGTCAGAGAGAGAGGGAGACACAGAATCCGAAGCAGGCTCCAGGCTCTGAGCGGTCAGCACGGAGCCCGACGCGGGGCTCGAACTCACAGATTGTGAGATCGTGACCTGAGCCGAAGTCGGACACTTAACCAACTGAGCCACCCAGGTGCCCCTCTATAAAGGATTTTAATTGTACATTTTACTTTGTACACTTTTATTTGAACATATGACACTGAACACAATTTCTTAAGGGAAATAAGGAATTTTTTAAAATTAGGCAGGATAAAAGAAAGAGAAAAAAAAGCTAAAATGCATAGGAACCATTACATATCTGTGTGTGTCCACAAACTCTCCTCCGAGCTGTCAATAATGCAACTCACACAAGTACAGAGTATTGGTTACAGTTCACCACGTCCATGAGATAAAAAGTTCAGGTCAGTGGTTACGAGGTCCTCACCTAGTGTCGATAGTGTTACCAGTCAAGAATTGACTCATGTTCCTCACAAAAGTAACATTATAAGCATTCTTATAATTCAAACTATGACTTGCTCCATTTTGTTTACCAGCCCTAAGCACCCCAGGAAGTGTAAGCATAGGCAATTTTATGGGGCCAGGATCAAATCCTACTCTTCAATTTGTCACACATCTTCCCGGGCCTGCTTCACTTGTTTACACACCTGTCTGTTCTCTGTGGTATTTAAATTTGCAACCGTGTGTAAACAGAGAGCAGGAATAGAGGTGGGACTTAGGGAGTTAGGCCCTCTTCTTCCTTCCCTCCCTGACCCGTGTTTGAGCAAAACCAACAGAGTGATGCCTATGACCAGCTGTGGAAAACTCAGTACCAACTACCTAATAGTTTGGTCTGGGCACAAGAATTGGGGATAGGAGATGTGTTTTCCAGGCTGTGGAGAAAGTGTGCTGTGCTTTTTCTCCCCTAACATGTCCTGAACACTTATTCTGTGAGTCAGTTATGTTAAGTATGTGTCATTTATTATTTCATTTAAGCATTACAACAACCTTCTGAGGTAGATTCTATTACAGTCTCCATTTTTATAAATGGGGCAGCTGAACCTGAAAGAGGTTAAGCTGGTCAAATCTCAGCTAGCAGAGGAGGAGGCAGGATTTGACTGTGTGTTTTTTGACTCTAAGGCTGATGTTCTCTTAACCACTTTACCTTGTATAAGAAGGCCATAGGGTACCTGGGTGGCTCAGTCGGTTAAGCATCCACCTCCTGATTTCAGCTCGGGTCATGCTCTCACGGTTTGTGGGTTCGAGCTCCACACTGGGCTTTCTGCTGTCAGCGCAGGGCTGCTTTGGATCCTCTGTCCCCCTTTCTCTCTGCCCTTCCCCTACTCACATGTGCCCTCTCTCTCTCTCAAAAACAAATAAAACATTTTTTTAATGTTTAATGCCCCACAAATAAAACATTTTTAAAAATTACTGAATACCAATATTCTTTTAGTGAATGGCTATTATACATTTTAAAAACTATGTGGCGGGGCACCTGGGTGGTTCAGTCAGTTGAGCATCTGACTTTGGCTCAAGCCATGATCTCACAATTCCTGGTCATGATCTCATGATTCCTGAGTTTGAGCCCCGTGTTGGGCTCTGTGCTGACAGCTCAGAGCCTGGAGCCTGCTTCAGATTCTGTCTGTCTCTCTCTTTCTCTCTTCCAGCCCCTCCCCACTTATGCTGTCTTTCTCTCTCTCTCTCAAAAATAAACATTAAGTAAATAAATAAATAAGTAAGTAAGTAAGTAAGTGGCTTTACTCTTTGCTCACCAAACTTTAAAGATACCCATTGACTATAGCTGAAAGGCCAAATCCTGTTTGCTGACTTGAGAACCCTCTGAGGTCTGACCCCATCTACATTTCTAGTCTTACAGAAATGTATCTCACACTCTTATCTCACACTCTTCATCCACCATGCTGTGCTTGTCCAAGCCAAGCTTCATTCTTCTCCATGGAGACAGACGCCCAGCATTATCACAAGTCTGAACTTTTTGCTCACAGGATAGCCTCCTTGGCCCAAATTGCCACCCTCCCCATCTTCACGTTTCTAAATTGTTCTCATTCTTCAAGGCCCAGCTTGGAAGCCCCTCCTCCTTGAACCCTGTCTTCAAATTGGAAGTGACATGTTGCCCACTTCAGAGCTCTCATTGGAACTTATCAATTCTTTTATTAAAGTGCATGCCACTCCTATCTCACAGCATCGTTATCTGGTAATGTCCCAACTAGACGGGTAAACTACAAGGATTCAAGTCACATGGAGCATCTTTCATGTCCCACAGCACCTAGGACATATTAATGATTGATGAACTCAGGATACGAGAGTACAAAGCGTGAGTAATAAACTCAGTGAACACTGTTCCAGAGACTCTGGGGCATGAAACGTAAGATTGGAACACAGAGATGAAAGAGAACAGAGTTACTCAAGGGAACATTTATGGTGGTATGGAAATCAATTACCTTAGGCTAGAAACTCCATGGAGGGCACATAGGTAAGGATAAAAAGGGAGAAGGAAATAAATACCTTGGTTGTGGGAAAGGATTGCAGCCTGCCCTCCAAGCTGAAGGGAAGTATAGGGCAAGACAATGGCAGTACATAAGCTGTCCACCCTTTCCTGAAAATCTCATTCACGTAAGACCCAAATGTGGGGTGACCTGATTGGATGGGGGGGTCACCAAATGTGAGACATTGTAATGGGTGGGGGGCCAGTGGTGTGGGCAGTGAAAGAATTCACCCAAGGCAGAACAAAAGAGAAGTTTATTAAGTACACTGAAAGAGACGGGAGGCAGGCAGGACAGCAAAGGAGAGACTATCTGCCTTGAGGCAGTGGTGGGGGCCGCAGTTATACCATAGAGAGGGGGAGTATAGGAACATATGGAATTTTCCCTTTTTTAGTAATCTTAGGGACTGTGTCTGGTTGTATTGGTCAGTTGGGGCCTATGGCTATGTCGTTTAAAGAGTCTGTGGGCCCTTTTGCTTTGTTCATTTTCCATTGCTCAAGCCTGCTGCCTAAAAGTGGCCTCTACATCAAATATGTGGCAAAGTTCTTGCTTTGCTTTCCTGATGGTTTCGTGGTGGAGGGAAAGTGGGGGGTTGGGTGGGGAGAGGAATCAGTTAGAGAAGCAAGGGTGGAGAAGCAGTACTGACCAAAAAGTGACGTTAAATTTATGAGAATCACAAGACCATGCGCAAGTCGAGTAATTTCCTCAGGGGGATTAGGAAGCAAAGATACACTTTTACTGTATTAAGATAAGGTTTTTATCCTCTGGAAAAAATAACACCCATTCTGACTAGGAAAATGTTGTGTGTCTTGGGATTAGGGTGATGTGAGACTTCTGCTCTCAGGAGCCAGGACACTGAGGTTGTAGGGGAAATTGGTTCCAGGTAGAATGGATGGCCAAGTTTGGAAAGTCATCTGGATGTAGCACTCTAGTGCTATGAAGACACCTTGAGAAAAGAGTTTGTGTGGGTATGTGTTATGTAAAGATAGTGCTGTGTAGCTGGAGAGCTCGCACATCAGATGTGACTACAGGTGAACATACACCATAGAGAAGAAGCATTATCTTCCCTTCTACCTCTGGAGAAAATACTGTCTGGCTATAGTGATAGAGCATGTCTTTTTTTTTTTTTTTTTTTTTTAATTTTGTTTAATGTTTATTTTTGAGAGAGACAGAGACAGAGACAGAGCATGAGCGGGGGAGGAGCAGAGAAAGAGGGAGACACAGAATCCGAAGCAGGCTCCAGGCTCTGAGCTGTCAGCACAGAACCCAACGCAGGGCTCAAACTCACAAACCATGAGATCATGACCTGAGCCAAAGTCTGATGCTCTACCAACTAAGCCGCCCCAGCGCCCCTAGTGATAGAGCATGTCTTGATAGCCAAAGCACTTTCTTCAGTGGTCAAGGTCCTCTGGATCTCCACATCACCATATTTTGGTGACACTGGTATCTAAGTCACCGTCATGGTTTTGGTAATGGATTATAAAAGCACAGAACCACTGACTTAGCAAGTGCCGATCTTCCTTAACTTACAATGAGGTTACGTCCTGATAAGTCTATCTTAAGTTGAAAATACTTTAATTAGCCTAGCCTGCTTTAAATGTGCTCAGGACACTTTAGCCTATGGTTGGGCAAAATCATCTAATAGCAAGCCTATTTAATACTAAAGTGTTGAATATCTCATGTAATTTATTGACTACTGTACTGAGAGTGATAAACAGAGTGGTTGTGTGGGTACAGAATTGTGGTGCATGTGTATCAGTTGTTTGCCCCTGTGAGCACGTGGCTGACTGGGAGCTGTACCCACTACTACCCAGCATCATGAGAGATGATTCTACCATATGTCACTAGCCTGGAAAAAGATCGAAATTCAAAATTAGAAGTATGGTTTCTACTGAATGTGTATCACTTTTGCACCATCCTACTTGTCAAAACATTGTAAGTTGGGGACTATCTGTACTGGACTTTCCAGCCTTGATAATGGAAGATGGCAAGAAAGGAGGTTGATATATGAGTTTTCTATGGCTGCTGTAGGATGTTTTACCACAAAGTTGGTAGTTTAAAAACACCAAGTTACTGTCTTACAATTCTGGAGGTCAGAGCCCAAAATGGGTCTGACAGGGTTAAAATCAAAGAGTGAGGAGGGATTTTTTCCTTCTGGAGGCTCTAAAGGAGAATCTATTTCCTTGCCTTTTCCAGTTTGAGGGGTCACCTGCATTCCTTGCCTCATGGTCTCTTCCTCCATCTTTAAAGCCAGCAAAGCAGCATCTCTAAATCTTTTCTGCCTCTCTCTTCTACATTTAAAAAACTGGGATTACACTGGGATCATCTGGATAATCCAGGATATTCTCCTTATTTTAAGATCTGTTTAGCAAGCTTAATTCCTTGTGCAACCTTAATTCCTCTTTGCCAAAAAATATAACATGTTTACATGTAAGATAACGTCCTTCCTAATCCAAGGATTAGGATGTGGACATCTTGGGAATGGGGAACTTATTCTGCCCATCAGTTAGCAAAGATTATCTGTCATGAAAACATGGAGAAAGGATCCTTTCCTTTATTTTCCTTTTATCATTCTCATCAAGTAGAAAGATCTTTGGATCCAAAAGAGAAGAATAAATATTGGTTGGAACCAAAGCTCAAGGTAGGTGAAGAGGCAGTATGTACTCTGGGTTCCCAAATTGGAATGGGATTCACCCCAAGTTACTGAGAATTTAGGAATGGGATTTCTAAAATGTGCTTGGAGAGTTTTAAGGACTTACGGAGAATAGTAAACATGCTAGAAGATTAGAAATTTACTAATTATTTTTGTTTCGAGAGAGAGAGAGAGAGAGAGAGAGAGAGAGAATGAATGGGGGAGGGGCAGAGGGAGAGGGAGAGAGAATCTTAAGCAGTCTCCATGCCCAGCATGGAGCTCCACATGGGGCTCAATCTCACGACTGTAAGATCATGACCTGAGCCAAAATCAAGAGTGGGACACTCAACCAACTGAGCCATCTAGGTGCCCTATACTAATTTTTTTTAATTTTTTTAATGTTTATTTATTTTTGAGAGAGAGACAGAGTGTGAGTGGGGGAGAGACAGAGAGGGAGGCACAGAATCCAAAGCAGGCTCCAGGCTCTGAACTGTCAGCACAGAGCCTGAGGCGGGGCTCGAACTCACGAACTGTGAGATCATGACCTGAGCTGAAGTCAGATGCTTAACCAACTGAGACACCCAGGCACCCCTAAATTTTTTTAATGTTTATTTATTTTTGAGAGGGAGAGAGACAGTGTGAGCAGGGAAGGGGTAGAGACAGAGGGAGGCACAGAATCTGAAGCAGGGTCTAGGCTCCAGCTGACAGCACAGAGCCTGACGCAGGGCTCGAACCCAACAACCATGAGATCACAACCTGAGCTGAAGTCACACGCTTAACCAACTGAGCCACCCAGGGACCCCTGTACTAATTTTTTTTTAAAGGAGGAGATAGGATTCCTTAAACTATAGGTGAATGAGTTTAACCTTGCTTCTGGAAATAATTTTGAATGAAACATTTAGGTTCACAACCACTTAAAAGGTCCACTGCAGTATGAAACACAATGGTTCACTGAGAACAACTTATACCTGACAAATTTTATATCCTTCACTGACATTGTTTCTGCATAGTAGGTCTAGAGAGAAGAAGGGCATTGTACATCATAGATTCTAAAAACCTCTTGGAGTTTTTCTAAGGCAGAAACCACCTATGATTCATGTGTACATCATCAGTAGTGTGCTGGAGTTGGCTCATGCTAGTTCACAAGAGCTAATTGTGCACATCTCCTCCCAACTCCGTGTTCAGTGACATCACATTGATAGTTTGAAGTCTGCCATTTTGGAAGTACTTATGTCATGGAAATCAGCAAATGCTACAGATCAAAGATTTTTTTTCTGGGAAGTCAGTGTTAAATGTTTTCCAGCACAACATTGCCTGTACTATAGGTATCTACTACAGTATCAAGACACAGCAGGTGCCCAACACTGTTGTCTGAAGGAATAAATCATTTGAACAAGAAACTCAACAAAGTCTCCCATAGTACAGTTGTGGTCAATAAAGAGACATCTTAACTGTATGTTAGCGAAACAAGTATCGGAAGGAAGGAAGGAAGGAAGGAAGGAAGGAAGGAAGGAAGGAAGGAAGGAAGGAAGGAAGGAAGGAAGGGAGAGAGGGAGGGAGGGAGGGAGGGAGGGAGGAAGGGAGGGAGGAAGGGAAAAAAGAAGGAAGGAAAGAAAAAAGAATCTATGTCAGTTAGGGGGAATTTTCTAAGAGTGGGAGGAAGAACTCTGCCCTTTGTCCTGTGAGTCTTGAGTAATCTCTGTACCAACATGAGAGAATGAGTATGTTGCATGATACAAAGATGTCTTCACCATCTGGAATGATGAGCTGTACCCAGCTGGATGAAATTTCATAGGGGCAAGTGTAAGGATTAAATGAGAACTGAAATAATAAAACGAACCATACAAGTTCAGGATGGAATTGGGGTGAGAGAACATAGCTTAGTGGTGTGAAATGTGAAAAGTGGGTCTCATTTCTCCAGACTGGTCAGATGATGACTAAAGCATTGTGCCCAGATCCAGGCAGTACATAGTTGAGCACTGAGTGACTTGAGTGATGAGAGATGCAAAACTTGTCATGTGAGACATGATAGAAGCAATTTGGAGGTTTTCATTGGAGAAGAAAAGACTCAAAGGAATGTGAGGTTGACACTAAATATTTGGATGACTTATACATAGACAGGGCCATCACAATGCCCAACTCCAGGAGGCACCATTTACATTGTGGTCTGTGTGAACAGCATCGCCCAGAGATGTGTGGTACAAGTCTGCACAGTCAGAGTGCTACTCTTGTACATGGGTAAGGGGTTACTATTCCAAATGGTCGAAGCCCCTTAGAGCTATATTTCAGCTCAATTTCAGCAAGAACCTCAGAACTCCTAGGAGTATTGTCTCTTGCCTTGATACACTCAAAGTAGAGGCTGGATGGCCACATGTCTTGGAGGTGTAATAGGGGATTCTGGCAACAGAATAACAGAAGGCGGGTCTTATTGGATAACCTTTAACATTTTTTCCAGTTCTGAGACTCACTAATTCCAGAGATGAAAACTACCATTTTTTTTTTGTGCTAGGCACTGTGTTAGGCACTTTATAGAGCTGATTTAATTTAATCTTCAAAAAACACCCTACAGAGTGGGTATTACTATTTTTAATAAACAGATGAAGAAATCGAGACTCAGATTATTTGCCCATGGTCATCCAATTATTAAGTACCTTAGCCAGGGATTAAACCTAGGAGTATATGACTACTTGTTCTTCCTGGAGCCCTGGGGATGAGAAGGAAAGCTAACCATTCCATCCATTCCCAAACTATAAGGTAGCAGGGTGGTAAGTGTCGATACCAACATTACAGGGGACTTGGAAGAGGAAGCTCCCTGCAGGGAACATGGTACCATAGCTGTTGGTGCTATGGACTGGGCAGCACGACCATGTCTTGTGGGTAAGATTTCATACCTTGCCAGAGCTGATTTTGCTGGACCAGACTCTTAATTTGCTGCTCCTCCTGTGCTGTCCACATAAATTCACAAGGCCCTGGTGAAAGTGAAGATGCTCACAGAAACACAATCTCTGACTGAAATCTTCCTCTTTGGATTAAAGGATGTGAGTCAGGAGGATTTTGCTTCAGTGCTTATGACACTGAAATTTGAGTCTTGATGTGGTCTCGTAATCAGCCCCAGGATTGCTTGCATGGAGCCACTGGAAGTCTGGAGCAAGTTCCTGGGAGCTACCAAGTATCTGACAAGCTAGGAAGCATGATCTTTGACTCATCCACCCATTACACAACTAATCAGCACTACGGAGCTTGGGTGTTCACCGTGTGTCACCACACACCAGAGCCACACCTCTCCCTTGCTGGAATGGCTTGCCTGGCTAGCCCTTGAAGCATCCAAAGATGTTTGTTGACTTGGAGGATCAGTTCCTTTTCTGTTACCTAATGAGCTGTATCAAGACTGGCATTCCTACTTGCCAGTGACTTTTCAGTGTGAGAATTTGGTTGTGGGCTAATGTTGCGTCTTGGGCAATAACTGTGAATTTCTCTGGAACCACCCCTGTTGACATGACTTGTACTCACACCTAGGATTAAAGTCTACTTATTATCAGAGGGCAAACACCTGTCCTCACAATGAACACAGCTAACATTACTAAACTCAGAGTACAACTTATTTAGGGCCTTGCTATTCATTCTTCTCTTTGAAGTATCTCTCTGCCACCCAGGCACTCCAGACCCCACCATTATTCTATTCAACCCCCTCCCCTTATCCCCTATTCTTTCCATGTTAGTAAATTTACCACAGAATCATAAAAGTTGATACTGCAGATAAGAAAAGAAAGCACAGGAAGCCTTGTCCTACATAAAATAGACAAATGAAATCATCTTTCCATCCAATTACCCCCTGAAATGAAGAACTGTTGTAATGTATGGCAGGAATGGTGGGGAAAAAATTAGTAAAATGCAGTACCTATCTTTATTTTTCTAGAGGACTCTAATATTGCCTTGGAATTCGCCAAGCTCAGAACTTAATGGAAATGGCAAAGTGAAATGTTGAGAAGGATTGAAGCAGGCTATATAATACACCCTGGGTAACAGCCCGTGATGGCTTCTGAACCCCAGCTCTGGATCCTCTTTAGATGATTCTGGCAGTGACCCTAAAGCAAAGGGGCAGGTTGGGTCTAATTCTCTGTAGGTAGCCCATGTCTCCCCGTCTCACACAGTGTGCCCTGCACTGGGAGGTCTGCCTCTTTCTATAGGATCCATTTGCTATAGGTCATCTTTCTGCACATGGTTCAAGGTACCGGTATTTGGATGCTGAGTCTGGGAATAGCTGAGTGAGCCTGGCGTTCTGAATCTCTAACCAAGGACTCTGTGCGCTCTTCTAGTGGCTGAATTCATTACAGATTGTGGTGGCAAAAAGGAGTTTTAAAGGCTGTCTGGCTAGAGGGGCCCCTTCCTGCTTGAGGTCAGAACTGAAAATGACTTCCCGTTTACACCGTACTCTGGCATTTCCTATGCAACAGTACTGTCGCTTTTTGCCCAATATCCCCTATTACATGGTCACAACCCTCTTACACTCTTTCATTCATCAGAAAGGCAGAATAGTTGGTGAATAGTTTGAGTTCTTCAGTTGCACTCTGTAAGGGATGTAGTGAGGTGCTCTGTATGTCGTTCTATTGGAAAAATCGAGGAAGGCTTGATGGAAAGAGAAAGGCCACCTACCTATATCTATTCTCAACCCAGACAGGCTGTTGGCTACATACAACACTGGTTATCCCATATCATGGGCTACAGAGAATTCCAAAGACTGCTGCTTCTTCACTGGAGCCATCCTTAATGGATGCTTCCTGAAAGAAAGCGAGTAAAGTTTGCTACGTGTATATCTTTAGAATACATTCTTAGACGTGGAGCTAATTAAGTCAAAAGGCATGTGATTTGTAATTTTCAGCCTGAAAATTGTGCCAATTTATATGTCCACCAGCAATGTATGAGAGTACTTGTTTTCCTACACCTTTGTAAATAAAGTGGGCTTTTAAACTTTGCCCATTTCTTCCCTGGATTATTTGTTTTTTGGGTGTTGATAAGTTCTTTATAGATTTTGGATACTAACCCTTTATCTGATATGTCATTTGCAAATATCTTCTTCCATTCTGTCGGTTGCCTTTTAGTTTTGCTGATTGTTTCCTTTGCTGTGCGGAAGCATTTTATCTTGATGAGGTCCCAATAGTTCATTTTTGCTTTTATTTCCCTTGCCTCTGGAGAGGTGTTGAGTAAGAAGCTGCTGTGGCTGAGGTGAAAGAAGTTTTTGCCTGCTTTCTCCTCAAGGATTTTGATGGCTTCCTGTCTTATGTTTAGGTCTTTCATCCATTTTGAATTTATTTTTGTGTATGTTGTAAGAAAGTGGTCCAGTTTCATTTTTCCACATGTCACTTTCCCAACACCGTTCGCTGGAGAGACTGAACTTTGCCAATTTTATAGGTGAGAAAATAAAGTCAAGTTTGTAACCAACTGTGAAAAATCCATGCTCTTATCACTGGAGACTCTCTAGGAGAAGGAGACCTGGATTTGGTAGAAGCTTTGTTGGGATTTACTCATATCACCCCAGAGTCCCATAGAGAGGCCAGGGAAGGGGGGAAGGGGGAGGAGAGAAGAGTGGCAGAGAGCAAAAATGCGGTGAAGAAGGCGAGGAGGTCAAGTCGCAGTAGGTTAGGGCACATCCAAGCAAAGCTAGAGATTACAGTTCCTAGCTAGCCGGGCATTCTTCTTATCTTCCCACCCGACTTACCTCCCTTCATCCAACACGTGCATTCCCACCCAGCTGCTCCACGTTTCGTGAATAGGGAGTCATGCTCTGGGCACTTAATCATCACGACTGCTCATGCTATTCTTGGACCTTAGGACAGACACTAAACACAGAGGCACCCAGTGCCCAAGGAGTGCCTGCTTAGGGAAAAAGGAGTAGTATAGGCTGTACCAGGAGGTTTCTAAGGCTCTGATAGTGATTATTTGGGATGGAGGAAAGGATCATAAGTGAATTCTGGGCCAATCAAAAAACTGTAAGTGTTGCTGCCAGAGGGGACACAACTATGGGATCAAAACTTTTAATACTGGGGCGCCTGGGTGGCGCAGTCGGTTAAGCGTCCGACTTCAGCCAGGTCACGATCTCGCGGTCCGTGAGTTCGAGCCCCGCGTCAGGCTCTGGGCCGATGGCTCGGAGCCTGGAGCCTGTTTCCGATTCTGTGTCTCCCTCTCTCTCTGCCCCTCCCCCGTTCATGCTCTGTCTCTCTCTGTCCCAAAAAAATAAATAAAAAACGTTGAAAAAAAAATTTAAAAAAAAAAAAAAAAAAAAAAACTTTTAATACTGATTTGTGTGGTTTGTACAGGTGCAGTTGCTAGTGGAAAAGCCAATGTGTTAGCCTGTTTGGGTTGTAATGTACAAAAAGGCTTACCCATTTTACCCTGAGTGTTGGTGTTTTATGAAGCTACATGTTTGTTTGTTTGTTTGTTTTAATTTTTTTTTTCAACGTTTTTTAATTTATTTTTGGGACAGAGAGAGACATAGCATGAACGGGGGAGGGGCAGAGAGAGAGGGAGACACAGAATCGGAAACAGGCTCCAGGCTCTGAGCCATCAGCCCAGAGCCTGACGCGGGGCTCGAACTCACGGACCGCGAGATCGTGACCTGGCTGAAGTCGGACGCTTAACCGACTGCGCCACCCAGGTGCCCCTGAAGCTACATGTTTTAAGAAAGGGTGACATCTTGGCCATATAACCAGGTCCCTGGTGACCCTATTAATAGCTCAACAGCTAACCTCCCCTGGGCCTAGAACATAGTTTGGTAATTGGAAGGTAGTGCAGGATCCAACGTGGTCTGGCAGCTGGGTGATCTCTACACCTCCCTCCACAGCAGGAGGAGCTAATCGCTACTCCAGAGCTTCCCCATCGTTTGAACCCAGCTCCTCCATCCTTTCTTTGCTGTTCACATCTCCACCTATGAAACGCTTTTTGCTCTTCATCTGACCTCACACCCTGCTCACTCATAGCTTCAGCTCATGCCTTCTTACTGCTGTTCTCAGTGTCTTTTGCCCTTCCTATCAATTGCTCAGAGCCCAATGTCTCATATTCAAAAATCCTCAAAAGACAGAATCTAGCGGGTTCAATTAGTCACTGGAGTCCCTCCTGCTCAGTTTATAGACCAGCATCTAGGCTGGCTACCCTTCCCCCCTTCAGCTATGGCCATGCTAGAGGGCTCAACAGTAGCAGCATGAGCCCTAAGGTGAGAAAGCCTTAGAAGGGGGTCATGGGTATGGGGCTGAGGTCATTAGACTTCTTTAGGACAACCAAACTAAATGCTGGACTCACATCCCAGCCCCATAAATTCCCACATGACCTTGCCAAACAAGCCTGTCAGGTAAGCAGGGATTTGTTGTACATGATCTCTAAGTTCTTTACAGCCCTGAAACTCTAATTTGGTTGTTCCACCTGTCTGCAAATAACACATCTGCTCTTCCTGGTTACTAGTCCTTCCTCTTACACGATTGTCTCATTTACCTACCATTCTAGATAAGACACCAAGACCATTGTCTTTCTTTCCTCGTCAGAATGAATTACATATTGCATCTGCTGACGATCCCTGGTACCCTCAGGATGTTGCAATGTGGGAAGCACAGTGTTGAGAGGAAGGAATGCTTGTTCCCCCTTCCTCACACTGTCATAGAGAAGAGGTGAAAGCATGGGCAGACACGTTCAGCCCCTCTCTCCTTCACACAGTGCTCCCCAAGGGAGAAGTGACTAACCAGAAAATTCTCTTTTGGAGCAGCTTGCTCTCTGAAAACTCAGGTTCTCTGCTCCTCCATGCCGTGAACTTACTGGGATATATTCTGCCCCTCAGAGAGAAAAGACTGCCATTCTGGGGATAAATAATAGAAAGTCTGGGGAGGTGAACCCATGGTCTCCTTTTCAGCCATAAAGCTAGTATTTTGAGCTTTGTTTTTGTGAGATTTTATGATTATGCCTCAGTCACTTTGGAAGCTGGCTTAGGAGGGAGGAGTATGGTGAATGAACACCACCTTGTTTCCTAATATATGACCATCCTTGGGCTTGGATGCTTGAGAAAGCATGCCACACCAGCCTTTGACTACAATACACAGTGATTTGCCTTAAAGTCCCAAAGCAACCTGAGGAAAGAAGGACACCCTGCAGGGATACTGGCCCCTTACCAGGGAATCTCAGGCCCCTGACTCTATCCAGAAAGATGCTCCATGCTTCATTTTCCTCTGTGGCCTGATACAGTGGAAAATGTTCTGGTTTTGGAGTCAGATGATTTGAACTCAAACCTTGGCTCTGCCGGTTATGAGTTACATAACTGTACACATGTAAGTCTGCTTCTGAGTCTCAGTTTCTCCGTCTTTTTTTTCTAAAATTGTTTATTTTTGAGAGAGAGAGAGAATGAGTGGGGAAGGGGCAGAGAGAGAGGGGGACAGAGGATCCAAAGCAGGCTCTGTGCTGACAGCAGACAGCCCTATACAAGGCTCAAACTCAAGAACTGAGAAGTCATGACCTGAGCCAAAGTGGGGCACTTCACTGACCGAGCCACCCAGGCGCCCCCTCAGTTCCTCTATCTTTAAAATGGACCTCATGATACCTACTCAGAGAGTTCTTGTGAAGATCTTATTCAATAGAGAAACAAGTGGGAACACGTTTGTAACTCTACAGATGGGAGTGGTTGCCATCAACCCTGCTGAGAATGAGCACACTGAGCTCTTGCTCCCCACTCCCCTACCACCCTCTGCTTTTCCTATTGGGTTCTGGTGGTCCCAGGCTGGCAGTGAAAAAGACAGTAGTTTTCCGATGACCGTAGCATTGCTAAGTTTTCTGTGAGCCCTTTTGTATGGAGCAAAAGGAGAAGTGGGGCCTCAGCCAGATCAACTGGGGCTAAGTTAGCCTGGCAGGTGGGAATTCTGAAAACAGTGGGGAACTCATTTGTCAGAATCCCTGATTACTCTTATCATCTATAAAATGAATATAATCAGGGGCGCCTGGGTGACTCATTTGGTTAAGCATGCAACTCTTGATTTTGGCTCAGGTCATGATTTCATGGTTGCAAGATGGCGGCCCGAGTAGGGCTGTGTGCTGGGCATAGAGCCTGCTTAAGATTCTCTCTCTCCTTCTGCCCCTCCCCTGCTTGCATGCACGCGTGCACTCTCTCTTTGTCTCCAAAAAAAAAAAAAAAAAAAAAAAAAGAATATAATCACTACAATCTCATAAGGTTTACAATCTCATAAGGAAGGAATAAATAGGCTCACAGATTTGGTGCATGATTAGATAGTCGAATGTTACTTCTCTTCTTCCCATTAAACACTGAGTAAGATGCTACTCCTTAGAAATATTTCTTATAGAATTAATTTGCTTTGCAGAAACGTGATTTTTGAGGACCTCCCAACAAAGAAAGTTCAGGGAATGTCAAATTGAAACTTGAATCCACACAGAACTGTCATATGACATCTGGACAGATTTGAGTTGATAATTTTTTCAGTCAACTCCCAGAAAAAATGGTTAGTAGTGACTTTTAATATATTAAAAGTTGTGATTGGAAAGCCATGTGAGTTCTTTGACAACAGCCAAACCAGGAATGAGACTGTTACCCACCTCCACTCTCCCGGATCTAGACCCCCATCTGGTCCAAGCCTAGAGTCTCACCTACACTAGTGCAATGGTCTCTTCATTAGCCTTGTCGTGGCTTTCATTGGAAATTGTCTCAAGTTCCTCCTTAATAAAGCTTCCCTACTGTTGCCAGTTTAATTTTTCCCAATGTTTGCACGTATGAGAGACTTACACTGAACGAGGCAGCAGCCCCCATATTTTCATGGCATGCTTCTCTCACTTCAATCACATCTGTATCTTACTCAGGTCCCTAAAGCATCTGCATCCAGGCCTCCAGGGCCTATTAGCTTGATGTCATCAACATAATGGGCCAGCATCATGTCCTATGGAACAAGGAGATAGTCAAGCACGGACTAAATTGTGGCACAGAGGCAGAGTTGATGTAATCCCAAGGCAAGACAGCCAAGGTGGACAGCTATGCTTGCCAGGTAAAAGCAAATTGCAGCTAATGCTTTCTCCTTATTTGAATGCATAAAAACAGTTATCGCACCCATCGTTGCACACCAGATGTTAGGAACTATGCTTTGCTCTAGTAAAGACAGCACATCCAGAACAGCAGATACAATTTGAATCACTACCTAATTAAATCTGTAAGAATACTATATATTTCTTTGAGTTTATCTGACAGCTGCAGAGATAAAACAGGTATGTTAGAAAGGGATATGAAAGAAACATTACCAAATAACCATAACCACAATCAAATCTTTTTGATTACATATGCATTTCTGAGAATCTTCCAGGAATGTATCATTGCTTCTGGCTAACTCTCATGGTAGGCAGGAGAAGGTCTAGAGTGAGGCTATCCAGTCCTGTAGCCACTGGCCACATGTGGTTACTGAGTACCTGTAGTCCGTAATAAGTTGTTCTGTAAGTGTAGCATAGGACAAAAATAAGTTTACTAATATGTTGTATGTTGATTTAGTGTTGAAATGATACTATGGTGGATATAGTGAGTTAAATTAGATATACTACCAAAATTAATTTTACCTGTTTCATTTTACCTTTTTAAAATATGGCCACTAGAAAATTTAAAATTAAATGTGTGCTCACATTATGTTTCTATTGGACAATACTCCTTGAAGGCTTAATTTGCTTTTTTTACCATAATAGTCCTCATAACAGGGGTCAGGAACCAAACTTGGAAATTATACCAATTGCTAAATTTATTTATTCCAGCTACACTCAACCACACGATAGGTTCGAGGGGCAGAAAGAGAGGGAGGGAGACAATCCCAAGCAGGCTCTACACTGTCAGCGTGGAGCCCGACATGGGGCTGGACCTCATGAACCATGAGATCATGACCTGAGCCGAAACCAAGAGTCAGACGCTTATCCGACTGAGCCAGCCAGGCACCCCTACCTAAGGTTTTAATTTAACATCCTTCAGAATTAAGTTTTGAATATCAGGTAGCAGTAGGGAAAGCCAAATTGTGAGTGGGAGACTGGAAAAGGGAAATAAAGTTAGCACTGAGAGCCCGTCATATGCAGGAACAAATTGGAGAGTGATGTCCTGGAGAAGTCAGATGAAGGTAGGAAGTTAGATGAAGTGGGGTGTCACTCTGACAGGATTTTTCTTAGGTGTCAGCCTCCCGGGAATTTGCAAGTCAGACCCTCATAAAGACAGATATAGGGTCGGTATGGGACACGAAAGGATTCCCACTGTGGAAAGTGCCAGGTTGTAAGTGGCACATTCCCATCCGACCTGTGCAAATGGAAAAAAGAAAAGCTTCTAGCCACCCTGAGGTCATAAAGGTGGCGGTGATTTCCATAAATAAACAGAATTCCTCTTAAATTAGAACAAAAAATTTCCTTCTGGCCTCTGCCTTCAAGGTCATTATCACTAAAAACTCTATCTTCATGTAGCAACCAGAGAAATCTTTCTAAAACACAAACCCTTCAATGCCCCCCCCCCCCACTGCCTTCAGGATAAAGCCTACATTCTTTATCTAGGATTTCAAGGCTTAGCATGCTCCTGCCCTGTCACCCCATCTGTCTTCACCTCATGGTCCCCACCTCCATCCCTAACCCTATTCTCAACCCTATTGCTTCCCAATGACCTTGAACTTCATACAGGACCTTCTTTTTTTTTTTTTTTTTAATGTTTGTTTATTTTTGAGAGAGAGACAGAGTGTGAGCGGGGAAGGGGCAGAGAGAGAGGGAGACACAGAATCTGAAGCAGGCTTCCGGCTCTGAGCTGTCTGCAGAGTCTGACGCAGGGCTCGAGCTCACGATCTGCGAGATCATGACCGCAACTGAAGTCGGACACTTATCTATCTGACTGAGCCACCCAGGCGCCCCAAAGTGCACAGCCTTCTAATGAAAGTGTATTCTGTAAAAAGAAAGACCATAATCACAAGGTTTCTGCTAGTCCTTTTTTTATTTCTAAGGGAGAAGTTGTTCCTTTTGTCCCACTGAACATCTTGATGGGTTTTGGATCTGAACAGGTGGGCCTGGAGCTAAGTTTGCAATCTGTAGCTAACCTGCCCCGTGCAAAGGGTAAGACGAATGTGGGTAGGAGAAAAAACAAACAAAAAGGTTGGAGAGCTGAGGGGGTAAAGAAAGGTCACCACCAGGTGGGAGAGACAGAAAGAGAGACAGCAGACAGAAAGGGGTGGGGGGTCGGGGAGAGAAAGAGCTCAAAGAGATACTACTACTACAGTGAAGAAATCCTCAGTGGAAGAACGGACAAAGGACGTTTCATGTCTAAGGAGCAATTTTGAGTTGTTTGTTGCGCACCGTGGAAATGGCATGGCAGCCCTTCCCTTGAGACTTGGAAAGCTCCGCAAAGCTTGAAGCCCTAATTTCTTTCACGTCCCTACTCCTAGGTTTTGAGAGAAATTAGAATTTTAGCCAAGGCCACTTGAAATTTCCCCTCTAAAAAGTCTTATCTGATTCAAAAATTCTCATTATTCCATCCTACACTAGCATCATCCTTTCAGACCGTGACTAACACAAGGTTCATTATTCACCACTGTTTCCTTGAATTCTTTCAACTCTCCCATGCAGAGGTTTCTGATTGGGGTTGTTTTCTTGAGTACTTTCTTGACTTCGGACAGAGTACATGGTTGGTGTACCTTCTGTAGCCCTACAGGTCCAGAAATGCCTTCTTTTTGCCCTCCTATACTAATGTTTTGACTGGACATAAGCTTTTCCAGTCATAATCCACTTTGCCCCCCCGGCCTATCCATATCATCCCTGTGCCTCCCAAGAGCCTAGGTAGTGCTGATAGTCCGATGATGACCTCACTCTCTTTCCTTTGTTCTTTCAAGCTGATGAGGGTGAAATTTATCCTTGAAGCTCAGAAATTTCACCAGGACACTTCTTTGGGAGTGTGTCTTTTCTTAAATTTTTTTTTTAATGTTTTATTATTTATTTTTGAGGCAGAGCATGAACGGGGGAGGGTCAGAGAGAGAGGGAGACACAGAATCGGAAGCAGGCTCCAGGCTCTGAGCTGTCAGCACAGAGCCCGACACGGGGCTCGAACTCACAGACCATGAGATCATGACCTGAGCTGAAGTCGGACACTCAACCGACTGAGCCACCCAGGTGCCCCGGGAGTGTGTCTTTTCAATAAACCCACCTGGGCCCCTTCAATGGAAATCATGTCTTTAGTTTTCTTCCATGTCCCCTTTCTCCCAGGACTCCTACTGTTAGTCTATTAAGTCTCCACCTGATGAGTCCTCTATGTCTTGTATCTGTGAATTTTTGCATTTAGTATGCTTTGTTTCGTTGTCTTTGGCTCTGGGTTATTGAGACACCCTCCCACCCCCAAACATGAATTTGGTTTTTACAAGTAATTGCTCCATTTATACGTTGAAAATTTAAATTTAGAGATCTTGCTTTTTAGTTCCAGAATTTCATTTTTTTATGCTCTGTCTTCTTAAAAGTTGTCATTATGTTTCCCCCCTTCCTTGTGTTTTGATTGAATTTTCCCCTCTGTTTCTCCCATTATTTTTTTATTTATTTTTTTTTACCGTTTTTATTTATTTTTGAGACAGAGAGAGACAGAGCATGAACGGGGAGGGGCAGAGAGAGAGGGAGACACAGAACCGGAAGCAGGCTCCAGGCTCCGAGCCATCAGCCCAGAGCCCGATGCGGGGCTCGAACTCACAGACCGTGAGATCGTGACCTGAGCTGAAGTCGGACGCTTAACCGACTGAGCCACCCAGGCGCCCCTGTTTCTCCCATTATTCTGCCTCCACTTACCCTCATCTTCTGGCCAGCTTGGTCTCTACCACAAATTACACGTTCTCTTCATTTGCAATCTCTTTTGCCTGATAATTTGGCAAGTCAGCTGTTGGAATCCCTCAGGCAGTGTGGACTGATGGCCACTGTAATACAGGCCGGCTGTAACAGGGACAGGAAGCCCGACATTTCTGTTGAGGCTTTGGGGATTGAGACTTTGGGGTCTCTGTTCTCAGATGCAAGAGAGCTCAGTTTTCTTTCTAGTGCTACTGCTGTCTATGGAATCACACCGGTTTCCCCCAGACAAGGTCACAGCAGGACGTATGACAGCCTGAGTGGTCCTAGCTGGGAGGGGCTGTGATCAGAAGTGAGATGGCAGCTTGTCATTTTCCCAGACTTCCCTGGCCAGACAGGTGTGGCACTGCTGGTCCAAATCAGTGGGACTCTGAAGGACAGAGGCTGCTTCCTACCTCTGCTCAGCAGCTTTGGTTCAATGTCTTTAGACACAGCCATGGTACTCCTCCATACACTTTCCCCCTTGCGCTAATCCATGCAAACAAAGTAAAAATTTAAAGTTCCAGTTACCCTGGTTATAAAGTTCAAAATTACAGGTTCTAAGAAAAAAATATTGAAAACTTTCTGTTAACTTTTCAAATATGTTTTCCTCTGCCTCGAGGTTCCTGTTACCAGACCTCTGGATTGCCGATCAACACCTACTGTTCCGTATGGTCTGCCTTGTAGATTCCTGTGTGTTGTGGCAACCACTGGTGATTACACTTCCACCCGGCCACTACTGGGTTCCCAATCAGGATTCCAGTGTGTGGCGGGAGAGGTTCTTCCCATGTTACCTAACAGTGCACAGGACACCAGCTAGGTGTCCAAGAGTTTAACTCAGTTGTGATACTATCTACCCAGAGATAGCATTAGATCCCACAGGTTAAGGTTTCAGTC
Organism: Neofelis nebulosa; assembly: GCF_028018385.1. NCBI lineage: Eukaryota > Metazoa > Chordata > Mammalia > Carnivora > Felidae > Neofelis > Neofelis nebulosa. The sequence goes on from NC_080793.1 coordinate 22,556,018, forward strand.
CTACAGGACTGTCCCCCGACCGGCCCCCTGCCCCTTCAGACACCTGTCCAGGTTGTCACCTGTGCTTCTGACCAACTGGCTATGGATTGGAGTTTCCAACCACCCCTGCCTTGGGTTCCATTAATTTGCTAGAGTGGCTCAAAGAACTCAGAGAAACATTTTACTTACCAGATTACCAATTTACTAAGGCAAATAACTCAGGAACAGCCAGATGGGAACGATGCAGAAGCCAAGGCATGAGGAAAGGCTTGGAGATCCCATGCCCTCTCCAGGCACGTGAATCTCCTCAAATCTCCATGTGTTCACCATCCTGGAAGTTCTCTGAACTCCATCCTTTGGGTTTTTATGGAGGCTTCATTACATCGGCATGATTTAAATCATTGCCCATTGGTGACTGATTCAACCTCCAGCCCCTCTCCCCTCCCTGCAGGTCAGGAGGGTGGGACTGAAAGTTCCAAACCTCCAATCCCAAGTTTGGTTCTCCTGGCAATCAACCCCAACTCCAGATGCAGTCCTAGAGTCAACTCATTAACATAACAAAAGACCTCTCTTCACATAGGAAACTATAAGGGTTTTAGGAACTCTGTGCCAGAAAGGGCGCTGAAGATGAAATATATGTTTCTTATTAAAGGGATGCCTGGGTGGCTCAGTCAGTTGAATATCTGGTTCTTGATTTAGGCTCAGGTCATGATCTCAAGCTTCATGGGATTAAGCCCCACTTTGGGCTCTGCACTTACAGTAGGGAGCCTGCTTGGGACTATTTCTCACTCTCTCTGCCCCTTCCCTGCTCGTGCTCGCTCAAAATAAATAAACATTAAAACACACACACAAACACACACACACACACAAACACACACACACACACACACACACGTATCTTACTGTAAATCACAATATTGCAACCACTTCACCTAGAGATCAAACAAATTATATCCTAGGGGCTGAGCCTCAACCCTCCTGCCCACAAGGCCACCACCTTCACTCCACTGTCAACTTGAGTAAAATGCATCCCCATGGTGATACAACTCCACTGAAATGTTTCTCACAGTGTCCTGGAAAGTGCCTGCATCAGAATCTCAGGAAAGCTTTTTTTTTTTACATTTTATTTTTTTTTCAATATATGAAATTTATTGTCAAATTGGTTTCCATACAACACCCAGTGCTCATCCCAAAAGGTGCCCTCCTCAATACCCATCACCCACCCTCCCCTCCCTCCCACCCCCCATCAACCCTCAGTTTGTTCTCAGTTTTTAACAGTCTCTTATGCTTTGGCTCTCTCCCACTCTAACCTCTTTTTTTTTTTTTTCCTTCCCCTCCCCCATGGGTTTCTGTTACGTTTCTCAGGATCCACATAAGAGTGAAACCATATGGTATCTGTCTTTCTCTGTATGGCTTATTTCACTTAGCATCACACTCTCCAGTTCCATCCAATTTACTACAAAGGGCCATATTTCGTTCTTTCTAATTGCCATGTAGTACTCCATTGTGTATATAAACCACAATTTCTTTATCCATTCATCAGTTAATGGACATTTAGGCTCTTTCCATAATTTGGCTGTTGTTGAGAGTGCTGCTATAAACATTGGGGTACAAGTGCCCCTATGCATCAGCACTCTTGTATCCCTTGGGTAAATTCCTAGCAGTGCTATTGCTGGGTCGTAGGGTAGGTCTATTTTTAATTTTCTGAGGAACCTCCGCACTGCTTTCCAGAGCGGCTGCACCAATTTGCATTCCCACCAACAGTGCAAGAGGGTTCCCGTTTTTCCACATCCTCGCCAGCATCTATAGTCTTCAGGAAAGCTTTTAAAGGTTTAGAGTTTGGGGCCTTATGATAGGGGAGTGGGGCACTACAGTTGGCATGTAAAATAATTCTTATCCGGGGCGCCTGGGTGGCTAAGTTGGTTACGTGGGCTCATGAGTTCAAGCCCTGCATCAGGCTCTGTGCTGATAGCTCAGAGTCTGGAGCCTGCTGAGGATTCTGTATCTCCCTGGCTCTCTGCCCCTCCCCCGCTTGCCCTTGCTTGCTCTCTCTCAAAGAAAAAAAAAAAACATTAAAAAAATTAAAAATAAAATAATTCTTATCCTACAGCTTAGGAACCATGGAAGCTGCAAAGCCATGTGCAAGAAAATTCCCCTTCAGATGGCCAGGTCTAGAGACCTCCGCCTCCACACTCACTGCTCTCAGTGCTCAGGGTCAGAGAACACCCAGGAAATGTCTTTTAGGTACACAGAACCAGTTGTCCTTTTAAAGAATAATAGCAGGAAACATTCCAGTCAGGTAAAATTCCTTGAATGTTGCCCATGTCACGGGTGCACCTCATTGCACATAGCGTGTTGCAATGCTCGCTGTGAACACCACGTGCTCAGTCTTCAGATTTTGTGGACTATTCTTATGGGAATGCAGGCCTGTGCAGTGAGGTCTTGCAATTTTCTGCCAGGCCTTGCAGTTCAGGCCATCAGCTAACATTCTGGCCAGTATTATATGGGCTACAATAGCACTATTTATAATAGTTTAAATAAATCAGATTGATTTTTTTGTCTTGAACGCTAGATAGAATATTTACTGTGAACCACCAAGGGCGGAGGGGTCAGTTGCCCTACAAAAGATCAAGCAACTCTCTCCATCAGATTGTGAACGATTCTTTTCCTCAAGCCTTGGAGGAAGAAGAGCTACTTTGTCCGACTGTGCAACTAAGCTTTCATTTTCACTTAGTGACTGGAGATCCTTATTGTAACACAAGCTTTTACCAAGAATGTGGCTTTTCATATGCGGTATTTCCTTTAATTCTCACATCGACCCTGAGAAGTAGATCACATTGGAATCCACTGAGGCGCAGAGAGTGTATACAGGAAGCATATGGTGACGCTGGAAAGTGGGCCCAACCGGTCTGGCTCCACAGTCTGCGCTCCTATGACGTGATTGGCTGTAGGCATAAGATTAGTGCTGCAGGCATGCTTATCTTTATTTGTTCGTTAATTCATTCAATAAAACGGACTTTGTGTCAGGTCCTAAGCTAGGCGCTTGGAACACAAAGTCAAGTAAGAGACTGACCCTCCCTGCCCTTGACATTTCGAATTTAATGATGAACACAAACAACTACAGGAGCAATTACAAGAACGAGTATTAAGTGCTAGGACAGAAGTGCAGGGTGAGGCTGGGGAGGCACAGACACAGGGCATATCACCAGAGAAGATAGTCATGGAAGGGTTGGCACCCTGAGCAGAGTCCCGAGAGCGGGGCAGAGGTCAGAGGAACTGGAGTTTGAGTAAGCAACAGGCACAAAGCCCAGAGCAAGGGAAGGGCAGACGTCAAGGAATGCAGGAAGTTTACAATGAGAGTTTATGTGAGTGAGTTTGGCAAAATGGTAACAAGTGGATCTGGAGGTGCTGGCGAGGATGTAACCTAAAATGGCGCACTTTTTCATGTTTTTATTTTTGAGAGAGAGAGAGAGAGAGAGCGCCAGCAGGGGAGGGGCAGAGTGAGAGGGAGACACAGAATCGGAAGCAGGCTCCAGGCTCTGAGCTGTCAGCACGGAGCCCGATGCAGGGCTTGAACCCACAAACTGTGAGACCATGACCTGAGCCAAGGTAGGACGCTTAACCGACTGAACCACCGAGGCACCCCATAAAACAGCCTTTCTGCCATAGTAAAGCTTGGGCTTTACCCTGAAGGTAACATCAAGCCATTAAAGCATTTCAAGAGAAGGAGTCACAGGGTCAGGGTTTCTTTGTAGAAAGAGGATATTGGTGGCCTCGGGAGGGATGGCCTTGCCAGCCAACTCTACTCTCAGATCAGAGGTCCAAGTTCAACCCGCACGGGGGCTGCAGACCGCCTGCCCTGCAGCATACGTAGCTAGCGAGAGTTGGAAGAAAATTATGAGAATGCCACATGCATCTCTATGGTGTAAATGACTAAAAGTGACTTTAGAATAGAGGTTGGAAATGTGAACTGATTATTACCAATGAAATAAACTGAAAAGGTTTTTGAAGTGCTAGGCCCATAAAGTCTTATGGATAAATTCTTTCGAACTTTCAAGGAACAGATAATTCCTGGCTAAATAATTTCTGAAGGGGGGGGCGGAGGGAAAGCCCAAATGACTGCACTCTTAGCATAACCTCACTCTAAAGCCCAGGAAACATTCCACTAAATACTAGCCAATGAAGTTCAGAAATGTATTGAAAAAAAATAGTACTCACATGCCACGTCAGCTTTATGTCAGTATATTGTTACTTCAAAGCTGAAAATGGTGTGTTCTAAGGCAGGGAAATCACATTTGCGAAGACTGATCTTTGATCAGGACACTTGTGTGGGCCATTTAGTTACACAAATGTTAATCAGTTATTTCCATGCCTACCCCATCTTGCCTTGGGAAAACATGATCTTAAATGCAAAGATTTTAGCAGTGTTTTGTCTGGTAATGTAAATTGTTATTTTTATGGTTAAAAAGAAAAGAGATGTGGAATACACAATAAAAAGGCATTAAGACCCTCATTTAAATAAGACCAAGAAATGGAAGACATTCCAGCGGTTGTAAATCTTACGTGCAGAGATAATCTTGCCAGTCGTAAAAAATTCCGTATGTTTAGGGCGCCTGGGTGGCTCAGTCATGAAGCATCTGACTTCAGCTCAGGTCATGATCTCAGGGTTTGTGAGTTTGAGTCCCACGTCGGGTGAACTTGAGCCCTGCTTCAGGGGAGCCTGCTTCCCTCTCCCTCTCTCCGCCCCTCTCTCACTTGCACCCTCTCTCTCTCTCTCAAAAACAAAATCCCTATGTTTAAACAACGAGGTACAATATTTTCATCTGTCAAATTTAGAAAGATTTTGAAAATGGCAATTCTTAGTCTGAGCAAGGATGCCACATAAAGAGCAGTCCTACGCACTCTGTCGAAGCCATTTCAGAAAACGGTATCAGAAGACTGGAAGGAAATAATACATTTACAGTGGTTTTAATTTTCCTTCATTTATTAAAAAAAAAAAAAAAAATGGAATAGAATTAACCAGACCATAAGATTTGCCTTTAAAAGCAGACAATTCAGTGGGATTTTTGGGTATAGTCACAAGGTTGTGCAAACATCAATACTATTTAATGGCAAAACATTCTCATCCCTTCAAATTCCTTTTGGACTCTTCCTCTCCTGGGATGTGCTCCTCAGTTAAAAGTACTCTTCCCTCACAGGCTGGTGGTGAAATGGGCCCAGAAACGCCTCTAGGCCGGGAGGGGCCTGGCACTGGAGAGCGTGGGGGACGCCCTAGTCTAACTCCCATGTAGGTCTCCAGCAGCAGAGCCGGTTCCTTTCCTTGGTTCCGCCTTTCCCCACCACTGGAGTTGTACCATCTAAGAGGCTGAGTCAGGCTCTGAGCCTAGGCGAGGGGGTCACGGGGGCGAATGGGTCTCTTCTACAGGCGATTGTGGGCCAGCGCTTCTCAGGTCTGCCTGCACAAACAGAACAAGCAGAGCTCAGCCCTCACCCCACACTAATTAAACCAGAATCTCTGTGGGCAGGGCCCAGGCATCTGTTTTTTTTTTTTTTAAGTTCTCCAGGTGGTTATAACGTGCAACCAACGCAACCAACGCAGAGAAGCCGAACGTCAAGCCATAAGCCTGACTTTGTAGCCCAGGTAAAAAGGAAGATTTCAAATTAACACTTGACAGAATTCTTTTAGTAATTCTGATATGAATGGTGGAATATGTTTATAAAAATATAAGACAGCAAACAAGAATACATTGTTAATGTTTTGATTGTATTCAAATTTTTATTTTAAACAAAAAACTTCATACAATGATTTTAAATAAAACGTGGTATATTCTAGACATTTTTTTTAACAGTTTATTAAATTTGGACTCCTACAGTTCTGTTGTGGTGCTTTCTTCAACATTTATATTATTTCTTACCATTTTACCATCACTCCTAAACTTGCTAAACAAAGAATCACTCTGTCCTGCTTAAGTGAAGCTTCAAGGAAATACTCCACGACCACATAAAACACACACACAGAACAGTCATTGTTTCTATTTACAAAACACAAGAAGTCTGTCCAGCCATTTGGATGTGTTGTTACATTGCCCATACTGAGATCAGCAAAAAGCCAAGTAATAAGCAAGATTTCACTTCAGCAGTGCAAAGGATGGCATCAACCAAACTTCATTAAACAAACCGACAAATTACAAACATATTCAGCAAAATTCAACTTGTGTAATAGAGATTAAAAAAAAAAAAAAACACAGAGTGGGTCACAACTAGACTGGTTTTCACTGTGCAACTTTCCTCAGGGAACACTACTACCCATTTCACATAGAAAGGAATATGCATCAAAGCCTTTGTTCATGAAGAAAATGCCCTTCAAACAAATTCGTCATAAGGCGCCAAAAAAAAAAAAAAAAATTTTTTTTTTAAAATGAAGCAGTTTGGCCCAGAGAAAAGCTTATACATAATGTATATACATAGTGTATACACATTGATATATTACAATTTAAACCATGTATATTAGTCATTAGACAATTAAATGAGTTGGCTCAGTGAGGTGAAAACGTGTTCATTTTCTTTAAATACGTAATTATTGCTGATATGCTACACACTATGCTTTGACATGGAAACTGTAGTAACAGAATTTAAAGCAGCCATATTGCCAGCATCAGCCCTGCAGCAGGCGTTCATATGGACAACATGCCATCTAATCCCGAAGAAAAAGCAAAAATTCCACTACCAAAGGTTAAAAAAAAAAAAAAAAAAAAAAAAGGCTTATGCACTATCCCTTACATTTTTGCCTATTTTTTTAAACAAAAACAAGTCCAGTTCACCACAAGTTAAGCACAACCTGACAAGCAAGTTCAGCGGCATGATGGGGAGAGAAGAGTGACATACAGCATGCATTTACAACTAGCACTGATCTATTCTGTCATACAAACTGGAATACAAAAATCCAATTTAAATAAGACTAGACTAACTGTAAGAGTAAAAAAAAAAAAAAAAACACACACACAGTAGACTTAGTTTGATACTGATTAATTTTAAGAGTAAAACTCATCCTGTCCCCACTTAATACTCTACTGCAATTTATTTGATGGCTAGAATATTTACTTAAAAAAGATATTAAATACCTGTATCATGAAATTACATTCTTTTTAACAAGACATACTGTGTAAGAAAATAGCTCATGTGTGAAATGTGTCTGAAATGCATTTTTCCTCACAACTATCAAAACATCCACTCACACTAAAACAACCGCCCCCCCCCCCCCCAAAAAAAAAAAGTTAAGGAAAGAAGGGACTTGGGCAGGTGAGGAGCAGGGAAGGAAAGGTCTACCAGCACAGTGATTAACAATGGTTCAAGACAGAACCAACAAGAGTTGGTCAAAAGGATGCCTTCAATACATGGCTACAATTAAAAACCAAACTCAACCACTTTTGGTTCATTGCAGTGAGACCAAAAAAAAAAAAAAAAATCTCTCTCACAGATTCATATAAATACTAGACTCCAGCTCTTTTATTATTATTATTTTTAAAGTTTTTCCATTTGTTTTTGCAAGGCCTAGCTACCTTATTACAATTTATATTTGCTCTGCAACAACTACAAGAGGTAGGCATAGAGCATGAAAAAGTTTCTTAGTTAGTACCTCACCGTGGACTGTTCACCACGTGACACCACTTTAGATCCGTAAAGTGATTACTTTCTAGTCTTTTCTAAACCCCAAAACAAAGCTGCTGCCATCCCATAAATGTTCTAAAAGAGTGTACTCACAAATAAGAAACTTTCTCTACTGAAGGATACTGTCATAGTGTTTGCTGCAGAGCATTCATATATTTTATATATATATATATATATTTATTTTAAAAAATAAACAAACAACAACAAAAACCAAAGCCAGGTTCCTAGAACCAATTCTCTTGATTCTCTACTTCCACAAAACAAAGGGTACCATTTGGCCAAGACTACAGATGTGGGTTTTTTTTTTTTTTTCCACAGATGCAAGTGCCATGCAAAATAAATTAAAGAACAGATATCAAACATACATGTGATAAAACTACTGAAGGTAGATCTTTAAAAGCATTTATATAAACATAATTTATAATACTTCTCTTTTTTCCTTTATGTACAGTCACAAAGCTGTAGCTATACATCTAGAATTTCCTCCGCTGTGCCCCCACAGCGCAATCTGTAGCGACCAGTTCTCCAGCTTATAGTAGGGTCCCATAATGCCGACAAAAAAATGTATATTGTCATGGATTCACGGATGAACCAGGCTACTGCATAATCAAGTTTTGAAAAACACAGTGTGCCACCCTAGGAATTAAAAAAACAAAAATTTACTGTCGAACTATACACAGTTAAAAAATGGAATTCTTCAATTTCACTCTTTTAAAATATACTATATGAAATCAAGCCTGCTTCTTTAGATAACTGAACTGCTTAACATCATTTTTTTTGGAGGCTTAATAAAAGCGATAGTATAACTATCACCTGAAAGTTGAAAATCAAGTTTTGTGTCCACATTCCACTAAAGAAGGTAATGTTTAAACCCGATGTTAACCTTCAATGGGAAGCTGAAGAATGGGTTGGATAAATTTCAAGCTTTTCTAAATTAAACCAGTTTTAGTTCCACCAAATGACTGCCAACCTTTTCATGCCTATCCACATACCTGGACACCCCTGAGTTGAATGTAGTCAAATATAAACCATGCCAGGCAATGACACATGAAAAATACCATAATATCCCATCTGAATACATGGTGGGCTGCCCATCCAATAATTAAACTGGCAACAAAGCACTCTGAAATTGGCTCACAAATTATTGTAGCGGGAAGCATGTTAATTCGCAATTTGGTCCACCTAAAAAAAAAAACAAAAACCTTTTCTTTAGAACAGCCTGGTTACAAGACTAATCAATTCCCTGCCCTGATCAGCTCTTTAGCCTGTTACATAAAAGCCTTTGTCTCTTTAAAGAGTATTTAAGAATCACTTTTCTATTTTTATTTAGTACATTAAAGAAAAAAATCTATAAATTCATTTGTATGGCCTACACTCTAATGAGTAAAGATTCTAAAATTCAAAGTGTATAAAGAAAATAGAGAACAGCACATTAAAGATAGCGAAGTCTCAACATCTCTTTACTGAATGCATTCAGGATTACACAGCAAGAAAATATATTTAGACATTAAATTTATTTTAACAAAATGCTAATCTCTCTTTTCTGGAACTAAACAAAAATTTCACTTTTAGATATTTTAAATATCAAGTTAGACCATGTAAAAATTACTCTCTCCCCCCTTTTTCCTTTAACCATGTATAAAAAGAAGAAAGCCAACTGATTTACCTGATCATTCTGGATTGAAATTGGGAAATTGAATAAGAGCCAGAGTTTTGCATTGCAACCTGAGTGGACATCGCAAACCTCCAACCTCTGAAAATTAAGACAATTATAAAGTGAACTGTGATGATGGACACCTGCAGGCATGACTGGTTATGCATTTACTTACTCATCACTATAAGGAGTTAAGAACTGTTGGTGTTCAGGGTGACCCTAGTTCTCAGGATCAGCACCCTACTTAGGGTGTATCGTACTCCTGGATGTTTTAGCAAATACACAGGACTATGACAGTACCATCTAGAACTGGGAGGAGCTACAACCTCTCAGTTTACAGTTTAAAAAACTTAAAATACAGATGTTCTCAAAGTACCAAGTGGAGTGGGTTCGTATTTAATAGTTTAGTCTCGCGTCACCTAGGTGGCTCAGTCGGTTAAGCGTCTGGCTCAGGTCATGATCCCGCGGTCCGTGAGTCAGAGCCCCGCGTCGGGCTCTGTGCTGACAGCTCAGAGCCTGGAGCCTGTTTCAGATTGTGTCTCCCTCTCTCTCTGACCCTCCCCTGTTCATGCTCTGTCTCTCTCTGTCTCAAAAATAAATAAACGTTAAAAAAAATTAATAGTTTAGTCTCTGATCACTACTAACCAAAACCAAAACCAAAAAAACCCACCAAATCAAATGGCGGGCAGTGGGGGGTGGAGTGGGGTGGGGTGGGATGGGGAATATGTGTGATGTGTGTGTGGATATTCAACACACAACTATGAGCCACATGAATAGCATCATGAATTTTTAAAACATACCAATTTTTAAAATCCTATCTTTAGTAAATATCACACGAGGCAATGAACCCCTTTAAAAGCAAACAATTTTGTGATAGAGAAAATGTTAAGCCATTCATATGAATCGTTAAGTGGCTTTTTAGCAGAGCATCAAATAATCTACTGAGAAATTAAAAAATGTGGAATCATATTCTTTAAACTTTGTAAATCTTTAAATTTAAATCACCTGCTAGCTTATGACTGCACTAACATTTTTAATTCTTCTAAAACACATAGAAATTTACATCCATAATAATGAAAATTTATAATCACAGAGAAGCTTCCTTTTCATTATGTCAAATCACATTAATTTAAAGAATGTAGAACAATCATTTATTCACATATTTCTTTCGTAACAATATCTATGAATAGGAATTACTTTCTTAAAAAATATTGACCTATTCTGTACTCACTAGCAAAAACTAAAATAAAATAGCCCCTTAAGCCACGACTTTAACAAGTACAATAAACCAACAGAAGTCAGGTACTAAAAATACTACAGCCTAATGTGATTTAGTTTGCTTACCGGTCAGCTATGGCTTTGGCCATAAAGTAATCCTCAGCAATGTATTGAGCAAAAGCTATAAGCCCTCCTGCTTGATCTAACACATCCTTTCTCATTAAACAAGACATTCCTGTCACACATTTGAAGCCAGTTACGTTGGCAGAGATATAGGACCTTGGATGAGAAGTTCCAAAATATACCTGCCGAAACAAAAGCAAAAACATATGTGTGTAATTAGGATGTTATGTTAAAAGTATGGTATGTATAAACTTTTTTTTTTCCGAAAGAATATCCTTTAGGTATGACTGAGTATCTTATTATTCTTACATAAACTACCTGAATAAAAATTATTATAAAACAGTGTTTTCATGTAGCAGGCAATCAGTAATTTCTTGTTTGGTTGACTATTCTTGTTATTACCATTACAAAGAAAAATATACTTCTAGGAGGGAAAAGTATATATCGTATTCCCAAATAAATACTGTCTTCCCTAAAGATTCATCCAAATAAAACCTAATTTGGATATAAGTCAGGTAAAAATAGGACTCAAACGCATATAAAATATTCATTAATATTATATATTTTATAATATATAATATATATTGTACTTTAAATATGTGTAACTGCACTCACACACCCCTACACATAAAGGTATATGTATATGCATATATGTGTATGCACATGTGTTTATGTGTGTACTCACACATGCATACATACACACAAATACTCAAATACTCACCTGTAGGTATATCAACCTACAGGACAATCCTGTTTCTAAATTCCTTTTTTGCACCCTTTTTCGCATAGCTGTCTGTTTCCTGCCCCTGAGTCACTGAGCTTCTTCCTGATTTGCCCAATGTTATCTTTCAATGTATCTTTCACAAACAGGGAAGATACTGAAATTGTCTTCCATTTTACTCCCCCTTTCCCTAGATATGCTTTGAAGTCATGAGCTATGCAAGTTGCTAAATTACGGGTGGAATAAAATGGTCATCATCCTAATTATTAGACATAAAACCCTTTTGTTTACATCTTAGATATGCTGCCTTTCCTAACTAGCTTGAAATAGAGAACGGTGATTTTTCCCAATGGCAGCAGTTACATACACACAGCATGGAACAAGAGAACTAGCAGGGGTGGTGACAAATAATAGGATTCTTGCTGCCTGCTCGACATCCAGACTGTAGTGAAGTTGTGGTTTATGGGGCTGAACTGAACCAAACACTGAAGACCAGAAGCGCACATCTTAATTTCTTAAGCAGTTATTAAGTGAGGCTTTAGGAATGAGGTGGAAATAGGGACTCCATCAAAGGCTCCCAGGACTTCTTTACAGACTGGAACAATCCCTCTATTTCCATTCACTCTAAGTATGGCAAGGAGGCCTTTAAGGATTACATTTAACCTAAGTCACTGATTTGTGTGATCTGGGAGATGCTTACCACTGCCATTATAAATCAACTTGGATATTTGTAAAACAAAAGTATGATGTGGCATATAAGAATAAAAAGTATTTTATTTTTGGGGTGCTTGGGTGGCTTAGTCGGTTAAGTGTCCAACTTCCGATCAGGTCACAGTCTCATGGTTCCTGAGTTCAGGCCCTGGCATCGGGCTCTCTGCTGGCAGTACAGAGCCTACTTTGGATCCTCTGTCCCTCTCTCTCTGCCCCTCCCCCACTCACACACTCTCTCACACTCTCTCTCAAAAATAAATACTAAAAAAAAATTTTTAAGTATTTTATTTTAAAGTAACTACTCAGAGTTTCTCTTACTAAACAAAAACTCTGATATTTAAAGACTTGCAATAGGACAAATCTATTCATGGGCAGTATTAAGAGATCATGGCTCAAAGTGCCAAAGGTTAAATTCCACACACAATGTACCTTTACCCCCTAAGATCTGTAGTAATCACAAGACTGCAATTCAAAATCATACAAGTGCAGATACACTTAAAAGCAAGTTGACATGTTTAAAAGATTGCAACCATATGTCCTTCCCTTATGACGTGAAAACATTCTTCCTAAATGTTTAACGGCACAGGAATGGTTAAGTCAGGTCTAGGATAGGATGATAGACTATGATACAGTCAACAAAAATCACTTTTATAAAAAATTACTCATGAGGTGCCTAGATGGCTCAGTCAGTTAAGTGTCTGACTCTTGGTTTCATCAGGTCATGATCTCATGGTTTGTAGGTTCAAGCCCTGCGTTGGGCTCTGCACTGACAGCATGGAGCCTGCTTGGGATGAGCTCTCTCTCTCTCCCTCTCTGACTCTTCCCTGCTCATGTGCTGTCTCTGTCTCTCTCAAAATAAATAAACTTAAAAAAATTAAATGTTGCGGCACCTGGGTGGCTCCGTCGGTTAAGCGGCCAACTTTGGCTCAGGTCATGATCTCGCAGTTTGTGAGTTCGAGCCCCACTTCGGGCTCTATGCTGACGGCTCAGAGCCTGGAGCCTGTTTCCGATTCTGTGTCTCCCTCTCTCTGTCCCTCCCCTGTTCATGCTGTCTCTCTCTGTCTCAAAAATAAATAAATGTTAAAAAAAAATTTTTTTTTAATTAAATGTTAAAAATTATTAAGGATAGGGAGAAAAGCTGATGAAGTGACAAAAATCATATATGAATTGTTTTTAGATACCACCTCAACATAGGAAAAAAAATAGAAACTTCCTCTAGTTGGTAGGGTTATGGCTTGTTTTTTTGCTTCTTACATTTTCCCACAATTTATAGTTTATATAATTCTATTATAGGGTGAAGAGAAAAAAATGGAAACCACAAAATAAGTTTGTTCAGTAATTAAAAAAAATTTTTTTTCAATGTTTATTTATTTTTGAGACAGAGAGAGACAGAGTGTGAGTAGGGAAGGGACAGAGAGAAAGGGAGACACAGAATCCAAAGCAGGCTCCAGGCTATGAGCTGTCAGCCCAGAGCCTGACGCAGGGCTCGAACCCACAAACTGCAAGATCATGACCTGAGCCAAAGTCGGACGCTTAACCAACTGAACCACCCAGGCACCCCTCTCCAGTAATTTTTAGAAATCCATTTTAAAAGGAAATCAAATGGATTTTATAACAACTTATAATTGTAATAACTTATAATTTTATAACAACAATTTTCCTTTGTTGTGTGTATTTGAAATACTCTGATATTTAAAAAAGATTCTTGGGGTGCCCAGCTGGCTCAGTTGGAAAAGCATGTGACTCTTGATCTCAGGGTTGTGAGTCTGAGCCCCACTTTGGGTGTAGAGATTAATACTTAAAATCTTAAAAAAAAAATGATTTTCAGATTAGATTTCTGAAAGAACTATATGTCATGTGCTTTTATGTAAGCCTAGAACCAAACTCTAGAACTGAAAGCAAGGACCAGAAGGAAACAATATACTGTGTTCAGCTGGTAATGAGACCACAAGGTATTTCCTGTACACATCCATTCACTGCCAGAGTGCGGCTGTGAGTGATTCCAGGGGCCCAAGAATTTCTTCACTACTAAAACAGCTACTCTCATCTTGAGGATGCCAGTACTTAGCAGGTTAAAACAGACTTAATTACAGTTAACTTCACCTAGTCCATCCCAACTCTCAGAATAATCTCAAGTTTCTGGAAGATCAGGGATGCGACAATATTATCTACGACAACCATACTTACCTGTTCTAATGTAGCAGCAAAGCCCTGTCTGTCTGCTACATAGGGCAGCCCATGAACCAGGCCCACTTTCTCTGTCATTTGGTTAACCATGTCAGTAAGCGTGTCTGGAATTACTACAATAAAAAAAGACAAACAGGTGGTGAGGGAAAGAGAAAAAAACAATCCTTTTTAGTAAAATGCCCACCAATGTGAAATGTATTTTGTGAGCTGTTATAAAGTTCTTTTTACATCTGGATCTAATAAAATCATTCTCAATCACTTTTCTAAGTAGAATACAAAATTTCAAAAAGGCATACTTTATGATAAGCTAATTTACTCTACACACTTTCAGGCTACTATGTGCCAGAGCCAGGATATACCTTGAAAATGGTACTCCCCCTATTTCAGAACCTCCAAACTAGAATGTGGACAATGTGTTCCTAACGGAAAAGTTACAGGAGCAGAGCTGAAAGGACCTCAGTTGTTACGTTGGTTTCCTGCACTCTCTAACTACAGGAGATGAGCCTCCACTTTCTTGGAGGATACGAGATATCCTATGTCATAAAACTGCTAATGGGAATTGAATGAGATTATACTTGACCGAGAGATGAACATATATTATGAAAACAAAACAAACGTATGATAGAAAATAATTTAAGGTAGCAAACACGAAGAATGAACGTAGTCTCTCTGTCCATGAATTGACAAGACTCATAATGAGCCTGATTAATTAGGCATGTCACACTTCTATTAATTTTCACATCTGTGTTTCAAGCTAGTAAAAAAAATTTAAATCACTGTCCCCTCTTCAAATAGCAAACACCTCCTACCTTTTTACATGACTTTGTATTTTTATTTCCTTCAAAAATACAAAAGCTATGAACAAACCTATTGTATAAAAGTGTATTTGGGCCTTAAATACACATATTCTACAACAGTGGTTCCCAACTGCTGCCCTGCAGGGGACACTTAGCAATGTCTAGGGACATTTTTGGTTGTCACTACTGAGAAAGAGGTGCTACTGGCATCTAGTGTGGAGAGGCCAGGGATGCTTGCTAACCATCCCATAGGGCAGCCTCAACAACAATCACCCAACCCCAAATACTGAGCTTGAGAAACTTACGGTAATTAGAATATAAATGTTTAAAAATGCAAACACGCAAATTATGATTTCAGTATGTTTTCCTCCTAAAACCAATTAAAAGCCATGTTTGTATTTCGGTAAAATATTCACTTATTAATTTCTGTCCCTTTGTGTGAGACAGTATTGGTGCCACAAACAGATTAAAGTAAAAGACAAGTTATTACATGAACTCGGAAAAATTTACAACTATGAAAAATCTCGTGTAAAGGATTGTATGGTAGCCCGTGACTATTCTTTTTTTAATAGTTGGAATTTTCTCTTCAAAACAAAAACAATTCTACAGATGTAACATTCTAGAGTAGCATTCAAAAAAATTCCAAATAAGTATAACTTGACATTTTACCATGAAATAATGATGAAATGAATTACTTTATTAGGCAAACAAAAAGGATTGACACATGTATTTTTAGAATGCTTTTGGCATTTTATCATCAAATGAATAGTTCTGTAAAACAAATAAAAAGCAGCTCACCTCTTATTCCACTATCACAGATCCATATCAGATCATACTTTGCAACTTCATATCCTGGCATTAAATTATTAATTTTAGGGTTAATGCCAACCTTTTTGCCACCTAAAAATTTAAAGATACAACTATGAAAGATTCATCCAACATTGAAAATATATTCTATTATACAGATACATGGTAGGGAGAAGTGAAAAGTACCTTTATACGTAATAACAGAAACAAACATACTTTAATGTGTTTTGCATTCCTTATTATTCATATTTAGAAAAAATTGTTCGTTCTCAAAAAGAGAATTAATTTGTCTTTGAAAATATATTAGTTTCAGTTTGATTCTTAAATTATTGCATCAATAGTTAAGTATGAATCAATGTTTAATGGCAAATATCTCTCTACAAGTCTTTAGAATAAGCCTGCAGGCTTTTGAAAAATATTCTTTTTGCAATATAATAAAAGTAAATTCTATTGCTCACTCCCAACTACAGTGAATGAGATATAAGAAGGCCCACAGGTTGAAAATAGTAAAGACACAAAAATAACAGATTCTCGTGTCTGAGAAAAACATAACTTGGGGTGTTTGTTTTTTTTTTTTGTGGTTATTTTGTTAATCCCAGATATGGAAAAACAACGACGACCACCACCACCACCCTGTGTTTTTATAACTTAAGTTCTCTCGAAAGGCTAGAAACACCTTTCCCTACTCTAACAAACACGCAGAAAGCAAACATCCCAATAACGTCAGTGGGTGGCTAACAGCTTAATCTATAGTTTAATGCAAGGATTACTGATACTTAATACTATTAAAGCAAAAGGGTTATGGTAGAATTTATTTGTTACCTACCAATAAACAATCTAGCATCAACATTGGGGTATTTTCCAAGAAGCTTCTTACATACATCAATGGCTGGATCATCGTGATCTTGTACACAAAGGAGTACTTCATACTAGTCAAAGAACACATTTTACGGAGATTAAACCTCTTTTACAAAAATAAGCACATTATTGGTATTTACTGATTGATAAAAAGCATTAGGAAAAAGAAGCCGTTGTACACACAGCATTTAAAAGTTAAGAGAGTACTCATAACGATGCAAATACTTATGACATCAAGTGTTGCTTTAATTGAGAGCAGCTTCTCCAGAACAGGGGCTGATTTGCAAGCAGCAGAGATAATGAAGAGACTGGCAACCCCCACAGTTGGAAGTCTTGCCATTCCCAGACAGGCATGGCCTGAATTAAACTGGATCTCAAGCTTCTCTGTGGCCTTCATCATGAAACATCTCCCTGTTCTCTAGAAGCTCTGTCTCTGAACTTACTATTTCATGAAGGTGCCATAAAGTATGTATCAAATCCCAGAATGATCAACGTAAAGAGTTTTTCCAAACTCTTCCCATGAAAAGGACAAAGTGCTATTAGATTTTCGCTGTATAATAATTTTTTGAAATAAAATAGAATTTGGTTGAAAGTCTATCATCCTGAGAAGCATGATTAGCCTTCTAACAATGAAAATATCCAGGGTTTTATTTTGCTCAGTGCTACATTTACTCTTTGATAAGATGTTTACTCTTTGATAGGACATTAGGGAAGTCATTTCTTCACATTTGACTGGCTGTGTCGGTTACCCTGGGACATTTATTTAAAGAGAATACTGGGCCCCACTCTTACTTTTGAATTAGAATCTCTGGGGGCAGTTCAGACATGTAACTAGGTTTAAAAAATCTGGAGCTGAACCTTTAAATTACCATTTAATAAACTACTACATTTTTTTTTAAAAAAAAAGTGTTTGCTTTCACATACAAAGATGCTACTTTATTATTTTGTGGGATAAGTATTCTTAGTAGTAACTTTTTTTTTTTAGGTGCTGCTAAATTCATGCTGACTCAGTCAGTGACAAATATCCTACCAATTCTCTTTCTAAAATGGGATGGACATTTTTAAGCAAAGGAGGGAGGTTAGTTGTGTCCCCGAAAAAACAAAGCTATGTGTTTAAAAAAAAAAAAAAATACGAAGAGCTAAGGACATAGCTTTCTAAGTATCTAACATACAGGAACCAGCTCAGGTAAAGGGAAACTCAGCAAAAACTGGCAATATGGAAATTAGGGGCTGAGTATGAGAAGGGCCAGGACTAACTAAGGTCAATGAAGAAGGTAATAAGATTTTTTTTTTTTTCAAGTGGAAAAAAAAAAGTTTTCTCAATAGTTAAGTAGACTCTGGGAAAACAATGTATACTTTTCTCATACTTTCTACCTACTATTATTATACATTCTATCAACTAGCTACCTTTAATGATGACTGATCAAAATTGCCACTCAGGAGGTATTGAAACCAACTTTATAGCTACCTAGTCTTCAAGGACCAGATAAAAATCTGAGAATGGGAAGGACACCACTCCTGCCCACGCCCTTCAATTTTCCAAAGGGTTGACTCCTAAATCCTGTAAAGCATCAGTCCTCTTCCCAACCTGACTCTCAAAACAATGTTCCACTGAACTAGCCAAAAGGCATCGACCTTAACAATGAAGATCAGAAAGATTAAGTGACTTTCCAAAGGGTAAAAGTTACAATTAGCTTCCCTCCTAGAGTGAGCTGCTCAGCCAGCCTTGCTGTAAGAATGCCTAGTTTTTCCCAACACCTCAGTTTCTTTAATGCTTTTATAATTTATGCTGTTTTGCAGGTATGAGCAAATACAAGTGAAAGGAAATGTTCGTAAATGATACAATTCCATAAAATATAATTTAAAAAGTTAATCTTTGCTTTCTTCCCTAGCAAGAGAAAATTTTGCAAAATACAGCTCTAGAAAAGTATTCAAAGGAGACAGAGTTTACCTTTATTCAAATGTAAGATTTAAAGTTTCCATTTTTATTGATTATGCCTTTTAATTTCAAATGAAAACCAAACACCTCCTGATTAGCCAGAGTGCAAATAAAACTCAATTCACATTATCTAAAAAACGTTCAGACTTTTATTTAAACACACGACTTATGCTTTTGCTTGTTTCTGATATTGAAAATTATACCAAATAGGAGGTAGCATTCCAAGTATGTTCTAAGGTATTAAATGTTAACCAGGAATCTTGATTTTTCAGCTCTGATAACCACCTCTGTGTCTTCAGTTTGATCAAACATTTTATTTGCTAGGAATCTCTGTATTGGAATAATTAAATCACTCCAACTACACTGTAACTGGCAAAACACAGCATATTAAGTTGGTTGAAAGCTTTCTTAGCTAATACAAAAAAAAAATTTTTTAGGGGTGCCTGGATGGCTCGGCAGGTTAAGTGTCTGACTTTGGCTCAGGTCATGATCTCACGGTTTGGGGGATCTGAATCCCATGTCGGGCCCTATGCTGACAGCTCGGAGCCTGGAGCCTGCTTCGGATCCTGTGTCTCCCTCTCTCTCTCTGCCCCTTCCCCGTTTGTGCTCTCTTTCTCTCTCTCAAAAATAAACAAAAAAAATTTTTTGTATATTTTTACACTATCTAAAGGATCAAATGTAAGTATATATGTTCAAAAATATAACATTTATTAAAAATATTACACTTTAAAAATATTTCAAGAAAACGCTTACTTTAATAAATGGGCAGTATGAATCTAGAAATAAACACCAGAGCAATTTATTTATTTATTTTTAATAAACTTTTCATATCTCTTTATTTTATCTTATTTTATTTTATTGAGAGTGCGAACGGGGGAGAGGGGCAGAGAGAGAAAGACAGAAATAGAGAATCCTAAGCACGTTCCACACTCAGCGCAAAGCCCAACACAGGGCTCGATCCCACAACCCTAGGATCATGACCTGAGACGGACACTCAGTTGAAACAACCAGGCACGCCTAAAACCCAGAGTAATTTAGATGAGAAGATTAGTCTCCAGCAACTCCTTAGTAATTTCCTTTTCAAACAGTACAATGACTAAAAGGCTGAGAACAAGAGAGGTGTAGGAAATCCACAACCTGGGATCCAGCCCTTTGATATTCAAGAAGTGAATGTCTGAAATGGCAATAATCACGTATGCTACGTTCAGATGCATATATAGCATTAGATTTAGGTATATAAATGACATAAGAAAAAAGGGCTCACTGATTCAGCCCTGTAGACATTAGGAATATAAATTTTGAACTATAGCAAACAAGACAAAACATCTTCTTAAAATAGAAAACTTTTTAATGATATTAATCAATTACATTGCATATCAAGTAGGAATATCTTGAATTGTCTATAATAACTACATATCATTTTTAAAGAAAAATTTTATGAGGGTATTTGGATTACAGAATATAAATTTTCTATGACAAGAAGAGATTTAGACCCCAAATGCCTAGAACAGTCTCTGGCATGGAACGATTAATAATACACTTATAAGTTAATGCATTTGTCTTTAGGGTAACTTCTGAGTAAAAGATAGATGCCAGGAAGGAAATGTTTCCTAAGAACACAGCTCTGAGTTCAAAGACTGGACAAGTTGAGTTATATGCATCTCTATTTTCAAGAAATAGTTTGTTTATACTGTTTTCCAAATTTACTTGGTAAATTCCTAATCTTGCAGATTTGGAAGTTTCACTAACATACGTTGTGCTTGGTCTTTTGATAACGGATTCGATTTTCTGTCTTCTAATTCTTTGTTTAGAAGACTATCCAGTTAGAAAACAATTCTTCTTAAGGAGAGCTACACCACTGGTAAGAAAGAGTCTAAACATGGCACTGGACTTGTAACATTTTAAGCCAATTGTGTATTTGCAAAAGAAGCAAAAAACCCACCACAAAGACCACAGCCTCACTCTGGTAAGAATTCTGATCATTTAACTAGAAAGCTCTTCATATGGCAAGGATTTACTAAAGTAAAGCTATTTTGCTGAATCTTCCTGCTACAGCTAAATCTCTCCCTAAATGCCTTCTTTGCTGCCACAGAGTGCTCAATTTGCAGAAAATGAATTCCATGGCTTTTTCATTCCCCCCCGCCCCCAAAAGAATAAATATCAAAATAAGTGAATTGATAAGACATGTAAAGCACAGAAATCTTTCAGGACAATTAGCATAGTAACAGTCTCACCAAAATTTAAACCTAGAAATTTAGAACAAGTACCAGAACAAGAAATTTTCTTGCACGTGTCCAAAATTAAATTTCTGACCGTGTTCTTTTTTTTTTTTTCTAGAATCACCTATAATGTTCCAAATCAAATCAGGAGGAAAAATTTAGGTCCAGGATGAAACCAGACATACTTCTCTAAAACAGTGTTCACACTCGACAAAAAGCAAATAGTAAAGTTTGCTGGGCCTGGCAGTCACACAAATGTTCGTTTCAGGACTACAGGCCTCCTTGGGCACACAAGCGACTTGTCTGTTCACACTCAGATTGATGGGAGGTCAGTGGTTTCACTTCAGTTTCTTGTGGAACATGGGCCATTGCTCTTGGTCTTTTAAAAATCAAACAAAATTGGGGCGCCTGGTGGCTCAGTCAGTTAAGCATCTGACTTCAGCTTAGGTCATGATCTCATGGTCCGTGGGCTTGAGCCCCGCATTGGGCTCTGTGCTGACAACTCGGAGCCTGGAATCTGCTCGGAGTTCTGGGTCTCCCTCGTTCTCTGCCCCTCCCCCACTCACACTCTGTCTCTCAAAAATAAATAAATATTTAAAAATTTAAAAAATAAAAAGCAAATGAAATGCCGTGAGATCCAAATTTTCCTTTAGACTGCAGGTGCTTAACACTTTTCCTCCACTTTACAAACTTTCAATTTACACAGCTAACAGTACTTTTATAATTAGTAAGTAAAATTTTGAAAAAGTAATAAAAACAATCTCTTACATTTGGAGTTCCTCATTTTATAGTAAGAATCAAAGTAGTTTTCTCCTTGACGAATTTAAATACCTCAAAGGCATAATTTGTGAAAAAAGCAAAAACAAGAGCTCTTGAGATAATCCCACATTGTAATAAAAGAAAAATCATTCAGAAGAAGAAATCAGTTATCGACTTACCCCAAATGTTCAGAATTAATGGATACATATGTTCCTGGATTATTTTTAGAAACTCTTTCTACAACTAAAGCCCACACTAACTTTCTCAACCAATTAAATTCTGTGACTATCATCTCACGAGGGCTGCCACATAGAAGTTCCATAACTTAGTTGAGAGTGGTTGAATGGGGAAAGGGTAGGATGAGGATTAAAAAATTGAAATGTGACATTAAGTTTCACAAGGATAAATGTATGATTCTAAGCTGTTCTGAGATTTAATAATAATCAATGAAGATATTCTTTCATTTATTAAAAAAATCTCTTGCACCTGGGTGGCTCAGTTGGTTAGGCGACAGACTCTGGGTCTCAGCTTGGGTCATAATCTCACAGTTTGTGGGTTCAAGCCCCACATCAGGCTCTGCACTGCCGGTGCGGAGCCTGCCTGGGATTCTCTCTCTCTCTCTCTCTCTCTCTCTCTCTCTCTCTCTCTCTCTCTGTTCCTACCTTGCTTGCACTCTCTCTCTCTAAATAAACAAACTTAAAAAACATAAAAAAAAAATCTCTCTGCATATATTTATACAATGTGAGGCTTGAAAACCTTCCATTTTTATTTTATTTTTACGTTTATTTTTGAGAGAGTGCAAAAGGGGGAGGGACAGAGAAAGGGGGACACAGAATTAGAAGCGGGCTCTGCGCTGACATCAGCAAGCCAGATGTGGGGCTCAAACTCACAAGATGTGAGATCATGACCTGAGCTGAAGTCAGATGCTCAACTGACTGAACCACCTAGGCATTCCTGAAAAAACCTTCCATATTCCTTATTGCAAAGCTTATTTTACAATTAATTTTATTAAAGGCCACTTTTTGCACTTCTAGTTGGGAAAAAAATCAAGTATAGATCTTATTTTTTTAAATTACATATTCAATTTATGGGATAGATAATACATGCGTGATTCAGATCTCTAAAATTATTAAATACATATATAATACACAACACACACAAATTGTAAGAAAAACACATAATGGTTTTGCTTAAAATTAGCTTCAAATACCTCGACTTCCAAACTTTAAAAGCAGTAATATAAAAACACTACAAAATAACTGAATTATACTTGTGTCTACATACTTAATAAGAGCTGCATTAAGGCTATCACGTCTGTGTCTTCTCTATTCTTTTCACTGATGCTACTGAGAAAAATAAGAGCAAAAAGAAAGAAAATAAGAGCATGAAAACCAGTTACTATGAGAAGTGTGGTGTGTATTTTATCTTCCTTCTCATTACTTGGGTTACACTGTCCTAAAGAAATAGGAGGGAGTCTCCAAGTGGCAAAAACTATAGAAAAGCTGAGACAGTGAGGGTAAAAACTGAGGCAAGTGAATAGAGACCATGGAGGGAAAATTCAAATGGACTTAAAATCAAGCATGTAAAGGGGCGCCTGGGTGGCTCGGTCGGTTAAGCGTCTGACTTCAGCTCAGGTCATGATCTCACAGACTGTGAGTTCGAGCCCTGCGTCAGGCTCTGGGCTGATGGCTCAGAGCCTGGAGCCTGCTTCCGATTCTGTGTCTGCCCCTCCCCCGTTCATGCTCTGTCTCTCTCTGTCTCAAAAATAAACATAAAAAAAAAATTAAAAAAAAAAATTAAGCATATAGACATGTAAAGAGACATTCAAAAGCAGTGTTTCAAACAGGCAATTTAAAAAGCGGAGATGAAGCTAAATACATAAATCGAGGAATAGTTAAGTTCTCGTAAGAAACTATAGGCAGAGGGGCACCTGGGCGGCTCAGTCGGTTAAGCATCTGACTCTTGATTTGGGCTTAGGCCTTAACCTCATGGTTTGTGGGATCAAGACCCGCACAGAGCTCCTCAAGGTCCACACTGACAGTGTGGAGCCTGCTTGGGATTCTCTCTCTCCCTCTCTCTTTGCCCTTCCCCCGCTCATATGCTCTCTCACTCTCAAAATAAATAAATGAACTTAAAAAAAAAAAAAAAGAAACTACAGGTGGAATATTAAAAGGAAGAGATAAAAAGAATACTCTCATCTCAACAAAACTGGGAATTCTCCAATGAAGGATTAGGTTGAGTTCATAGATCTACAACTTGTATAGATAAATGATAGGAAAAAAACAATTGGGCATTAAAACTCAGAAAGATACAGAAATTAGAAATTAGGTATGAGGAAGACCCATGTTATCACTAACTGTAACCTATTCATGGCTCAAAAGCCACATTTTCAAGGGGGTTTATGTTTACTTCTAGCTATCCTGAATCCCATTTCAGACCATTAAATGCCGCTTTTTCTTTCTCACTGCCTCTTCTTCCTGTCATTCACGTACAACTCTCATGGAACAAGATTTTTATATTCAAATTGCCAGGCACTTAACCATGTCCGAGTTCCAGGAGGTTTACTCACAGATTTCAAATTCAGATGGACAAGCGGTTACAAAAAGGAATCTGCACCCCTCCCTTCCTCAACCCCATTTCTGTCCTGTGACTGCTGCTACTAGAGCATAAGTTGTATGAGGCCGAGATCACCATGAATGTTTAATACCTTCACCTTTTACAGTATCAGAATGCCTCTTTAAGTGTTTACCATGAGGGAGAAGCGTGTGCACGCACACACACACCAAAAACCAAACAAACATGATCCCACCCATTTCTAATGAGTACATGACTGTACTTACTTTGGGATAATCCAATTCGAAGAATGTCTCCAAGTTGTTGATTAGGTTAGGATCTACTCCTTTCAAAGGTTTCAGAAGAGACACACCTGGGAGCTTGCTATATGGCTGTTTGTCCGTTGCCTTCTTGTTGAGGTGTAATCGGCTGAAAAGCAAATAATATATACGTTATTTCTGGAGAACATAATAGTGCTATATAAAGTATGCGTCAAGCTATCAAGAACCTACTAAGTTCTAAGTTAAATTTTTTTTTAATTGACATCTTTTTAAAGGGTTATCTGAAAATGGAGGAAAGTAATCAGGTAAGCATCCAGTTTAGGAAAACCAGACCTAAGCAGAATGAATGTTCCAATGGAGGCTGGAGCTTAAGAGTGTTGTTTATTGCTGTACTCACAGTGCTTAGAGAACTATGCTTGGCAAAGAGTAGGCATTCAATAAATACATGGTGAAGAAATGAATTATAGTGTTAGCCTACACATTAACTGTCCTTCCTCCCAAAGAGTCATCAAAAGAGACCAAAAACTATAAAAACTGTAGGGGGTGGGGGGAAGGAAATCCCTATCTTCCCCAGAAAAATAGAGAAGTGTAACCAGAAAAATCTGAGATATTTCTATAGTAAGCAGTCCACATAACACATGATTGAAAGAAGCACTAGGCTACCAGCAGGACAAGCAAGAAAATGGGATAACTAGCAGCACTCCCAATATTCACAAGCTCAGAATGGCTGGGATGGAACAGAGGGAATTTGAAATCTCAATAATGGGAAAAATGTCTGGTAATGACACTGGAAGATACACCATTGCCACCAATTCACAGATAAGTTGGCCAAGGTTCTCAGTGCTGGCCCATCCCATGGCTCTTGAGGAGGGAAGCCATGCCAATTAAAGAGAGAATTTGCCCCAGTTAATGTTCACGGTGTCACAACAAAGAGAAGAGATGCCTTTCAGCAGAGTGATGATGTTTCTAAAGGAGGTCACCAAAGTCTTCCTCCCTCCTTCTCATAAGCACATCTCTAAGCACTCAACAGTAATTACAGGTTAGAACAATCAGGGGGCCGCGTGCAAGATATTTTAAGACACACGTTCTTCCACATTTTAACATCTCCGAAATCAATGGCATCTTATGATTGGTAGCAGCCAGATGGCAGTCCTAAATTAATAGCATGAAACCCAACCAATGAAACCTTCTAGAAGATCAAGAAAACACCAGCATCCTGGATTTGGTGAAATACGCAATTAATCTATGAATGACTTCTGGAACTACATTGCTGCCATCATCCAGAAGAGTTAGCCATGGGCTCACTCTCAGCTAATTAAAGACAGGGATGTGCCACAGTGAACATCTAATGTTTCAGATAAAGCCATAAAAGACTTTACAGAAAGAAAACAGGTTACCTACAATGGAAAAAAATGTAAACCAACAAAAGATTTCTTAAAGAACAAGGTGATACCAATTTCTGATCCACAGTCCCCAAATGCTGGATAATAATGGGGCACCATTTCCAGCAGGGCTGCTCATTATGGTCAGTGAATAAAGTGGCTTTTTACTGGTCTGTGATGAGAAGAAATTGAGAGAAGCATTTAGAAATGTTTATAGCACTTTGACCTTTCCATGCCATCCACACACATGATCAGTATGTATGTATGTATGTATGTAGTTAGTAGGCTCCCAAAACAGGGCTTGAACTGACAACCCTGAGATCAAGGCCTGAGCAGCGATCAAGAGTCAGACAGTCAACTGACTGAGCTACCCAGGCGCCCCCAGTATTTATTTTTATTATAGTTTACCAGAGTATTAGTCCATGCCAGACTGGAAAAATTTTAAAGAGCTGATCCTTTGCCATAGATAGTTTGGAAAATATTCATCTACCAAGTTCATTGAGAGGTTGGACAGAGGTAAAACCATAATCTAAAATTTATATAACCACAAAAATGACCACTATTCCATATCTAACAAAATGGCAGATTAGATGTCTGAGGAAACCCAGCCAATAGAGAACATATAGACTGCTGGAGACAAAAAAACTTATATATTTAATTGATTGAACCAGTTGTATCCACATGGTTCAAATCACTGAAGATATTAAAATATTCACGTAAAAGAAGTCTCCCTGTCGCCCCTGTCCCCCATCTGCCACGTTCTCACCACCAAATTCTCAGCAATATTAGTTTCTTGTTCATCTTTCCAGACTTTTAAAAAATGCATATACAAGCCAACACACATGCACACAGCCGCGCGCGCGCACACACACACACACATTCTTACAGAATGGTTATAATATTCGATACCACTGCACTCAAAGCATGTTTTTTTTATTATTTAAAAAAAAATTTTTTTTTTTAACGTTTATTTATTTCTGATACAGAGAGAGAGACAGAGCATGAGCAGGGGAGGGGCAGAGAGAGAGGGAGACACAGAAACTGAAACAGGCTCCATGCTCTGAGCTGTCTGCACAGAGCCCGACGCGGGGCTCGAACTCACGGACCGCAAGATCATGACCTGAGCCGAAGTCGGACGCTTAACCGACTGAGCCACCCAGGTGCCCCTCAAAGCATGTTTTTAACGTTTATTTATTTTTGAGACAGAGACAGAGCATGAACGGGGGAGGGTCAGAGAGAGGGAGACACAGAATCAGAAACAGGCTCCAGGCCCTGAGCTGTCAGCAGAGAGCCCAACGTGGGGCTCGAACTCACAGACCGCGAGATCATGACCTGAGCTGAAGTTGGCCGCCCAACCGACTGAGCCACCCAGGCGCCCCTAATCCCTTTTTTTAAACAATCATTTTTGAACCCCGAATGTATACTATGCATTATCCTGTGTGCTGGAGATACAGTGATGGACAGGCAAATTCCCTACTGTCAAGGAGCTGCAGTCTAATGGGGGAATTGCACATGTATAGAAGTTCTTCTTCATATAAAACTCTTACGGTCAACCAAGCTATGTCCTAAAGCAATCTATTAACTTCGCCTGCCACACAGAGAAATGATGTTGGCAGGTGCCTTGGCCTTGGCCAGTGTATTGTAAACCAATCTGTAGCTTTCAAAACATGATCAACAGCCAATTTGCGCCTGGAGTCTCAAAAGTGGCCCAAGTGGTAGAGTCTTCCAAGTGGGGTGGCTCTGACAGGGTCTACAAGGTTTCCTGGTTTCAAACCAGTTTTTACTTTGGTATCTCGGGGCAAGGTTTCTGCATCACTTAGAATTGAACTTGAGCCTACTGCATCCACACATTGCACAGGATCGATCACGGGTATGCATTTCCACCTGTGGCCTGGAGCAGGTGACCTGCCTTCTGTCAGGATCCTTTGCACAGTTCTTTCTCAGTTTCAGGTTCTACACTGGGAATCCAGTTCTACCTTCCCATCATGCATTTTGTTTGCGACCTTGTCCTTCTTTTAGAGGGTGGAGGAGAGTACTTTTTATTGATGCATGACACACATACAGTGAAGTCACATATAAATAAGTATACAGCTCAATGAATTTTCTCAGAGCGAAACACCCATGTAACCAGTACCCAGATCAGGAAACAGGATTACCAGAACCCCAGAAGGCTTTGCATGTCCCCATCTACTAACTACCTGCCCCCTCAAGGGTAACCACTGTCCTCACTTCCAACACCATAGGCTAATTTTGCCAGTATTAAAATGTCATCTAAATGGAATCCCATAGGATGTACTCATTTGTGTCTGGCCTCTTTGACTTCATATGTTTGTGAGATTCATCCTTGTTGTTACATTTAGTTATAGTTCATGCATTTTAATTACAGCATGTATTCCTTATATTAACATACCACACTTTATTTAGCTACTTTCCGTTGATGGGCATTTGGGTTATTTCCAATTTGGGGCTAATACAGCCTTGTCTCTGTCTTTACAAAAGTATCAAAAAACTTGACCTAAAACCCACCCCACCCCCCACACTTAAACTTTTGGGCAAGATGAAGAAACAGGGACCCAATTTGCTTGCCCACCTGAAACAACTTTTTAAAAATCAGACAAAATCAGGGTGCCTGGGTGGCTCAGTCGGTTAAGCCTCCGACTCTTAATTTTGGCTCAGTTTAAGATCTCACAGTCATGAGATAAGTCCTATGTTGGGCTCTGCACTGAGCATGGAGCCTGCTTGGAATTCGCTCCCTCCCTCCCTTCCCGTCTCTCTCTCTGTCCCTCCCTTTTTCTCTCAAAATAAATAAGTAAGCATAAAAAATCAGACAAAATATAGGAAACAATGGTTTTTAACATACTAGACATCAGGTAAAGAAGCTTAGTGACTCCTGCAACACGGAAAACAAAGAAGCTAAGCCCTCCAACTCTCCAGCTACTGCTTTGATACAATTTCCAGACCAGGAGACCAGTGTTTCCCAATATTTGTATACATAATGCCCACAGGTGAAAATCACAACTTAATGGACTGGTTGCAGAGCCTAAGAATCTGTATTTTTTTTTATATTAAAAAAAAATTTTTTTTTTTAATGTTTATTTACTTTTGAGACAGAGAGAGACAGAGGATGAACGGGGGAGGGTCAGAGAGAGGGAGACACAGAATCTGAAACAGGCTCCAGGCTCTGAGCTGTCGGCACAGAGCCCGACACGGGGCTCGAACTCACGAGCCGTGAGATCATGACCTGAGCCGAAGTCAGACGCCTAACCGACTGAGCCACCCAGGCGCCCCAAGAATCTGTATTTTTATAAGCATCCAAATGATTCTGATGCAGGCCAGCAGTGAACCACACTGCTGTAGACTATAAATTCTCCAGGCTCCAGCAAAATAAGGATAAACAACAGTATGTTCTCAAGTTTAAAAAACATTGACTAGATATGAATAAAGAAACATATATACAGAGCTCAGAAGGTCAGGTTAGTCTAGAGAGAGAAATATGGAGCCATCCTGAGTTTGTTAAATACATAAGCTCTCCCGGGTAAAGCATGCCATTAGCAGGTGGCCACAAATCAATGTAACTGACATAGAGCCAATAATACATGCAGGAGACCAGGAGGGAGTAAGCCAAGACGCAGAAAGGCAGGAAGAAAGGATTTATTAAAGACGGCTTTATTTGGCTGTTTTCTTTCTGAAAGGGTTCAAGGAAGAGCAACATTGAATGCAGCTGAGAGGTGAAGGCAAGAACTGAAATGTCCACCTCACTGTGTGGATCTGCTGCCTCTGGAGCACTGTGCATGGGGATGGGGGGAGCATGGAATGAAAAGGAAGCAAAGGAATGAAGCAAAGGAATGGATGCAAAGGAATGAAAAGTGCAATGTGGTAACAGGGAATAAACACTAATTTCTCATGAAACCTGACAGTGAGTAAAAGGGCCAGAGTAACTAGATGGAAAAAGGTTTTTCAGTTTAATTTGGGGGAAAAATGTTTTTAAATACTTGAGTATACAGAGTAAGGGGACGAGCTAGTCAAAGGTAAAGACAGAGAAAATGCATAGCATGACAGGCTACACAGTGTGGAGCGGGAGTGAAGAAAAGCTGACAAGACGGAAGGCAGGATAGTGAAGATTTAGAAGAGATTCCGCCAGTAATGGGTGACCTGGGCTAAATAAAGAAACAAGGCAGTGCCAGAGAGCACTGAAGGCTTAGCTGAGATCTGAGACCATGAATGTGTAGTAGTACTAACCCACATGGCTGTGAGATTACCCTCTGCAGGATTTTGAAAGTTGAGAAGCTATAAATTATGAGATGGGTTCAGGATAACAAGGCAGACTGATAGGAGGGAAGGCAAGGGGCAAGATGATGAAGTGATGAACTTGAGTTCTGGCTACATGGAGGATTCAATGAAACCAAGAGATAACAAGTGAGGGCCACAACTGTAATGAACAGCCTAGGGCACCTGTTCTCAACCTTAACTGCACATGAAAATCACCTGGGGAGTTAAAAAAAATCCTGATGCCCAGACCAGTTAGATCAGAATGTCTAGGGCTGAGACCTAGGCAAGCAGTACTTAAAAAAAAAAAAAAGAAAAAGAAAAAAAAGTTTATTTATTTATTTTTGAGAGAGAGAGAGAGAGAGAGAGAGAGAGAGAGAGAGAGAGAGAGAGAGAGAAAGAGTCCCAAGCTGGGTCTACACTGTCAGCACAGAGCCCAAGGCAAGGCTTGATCCCATGAGCTGTGAGATCATGACCTGAACCGAAATTTAGAGTAAGAGGCTTAACTGACTGTATATATATATATTTTTTTTAGGCCTCCCCTGGTGACTCCCAAGTGCAGTCAAAGCTGAGAACCATGGACCTAGGAAGACTAGATTTCCTGTAAGGAGAGAAGAAAGCTCAGGAAAATCAGGAAGATCAGCAGCTGGTTACAGGATGGGCTGAAAACAAGTAGCCCACGAAATAGCTCAAACAGTGTGAGAATGGGGAAGAGCTGCAGGAAAGCAGTAGGGGCTCTCTCCACACTAGTCTCAATGTTGCCAGTTATCAGAAGCAAGATTCACAGCAACTGAAGAAATTCCCATACTAACACTCTATCCTTGCAAATTACTTCTGGGGTTATTTGGGTTATTTTTAGGTTATCCGAAGCCGCACAGACAGCATACTGGTTTAAGAGCCTGGGGTGGAGGAGGTTCTCCTGGATTTCTATACCAGCTTCACAGATAATTAGCTGAGTAATCCTTGGGTAAATCACTTCTTTATCTCAAAATTTTTTAAAGTGTGTATAATTAATTAGTACGTACCTCAAAGTAGTTGTAAGAAACAGAGGCAATTAAGCCACAAGTAAACATTCAATGATAGCTAACATTGATCATTTTTTAAAGCTGCTAATTTTAAGGACATTTTCCACCAAATGTAACTTCTCTGAATTACCATAGTTCTAGTAGGAGATTTAGAGATGACAAACATTGATGAGGCTTATACACCAGAATGGAAGAACTGGAAATTCACATATTTAAAGATTCTTTCATAGGTACTTAAATATTAAGCTATTACATTGGGTTTAAAATTTTTTTTTTTATTTTTTAAAGGCTTTTATTTTTAACTAGTCTCTACACCCAATGTGGGGCTCGAACTCACAACCCCAAGATCAAAGAGTCGCACACTCCACCGACTGAGAGTGCCAGCCAGACACCCCTATAAGGCGCTTTTTTAAAACATAAAACAACTCTGGTGTATTAAGAAAGATTAAAGGGGGAAAAAGGGATCATCAAAATTCCCAAATCACGGTTAAAAGAGACAGTCAAAACATGGCATAAAACACATTTAATACAAAGTTTAAATGATATGCAGTTCTTAGGCTAAAATTATATCCCAAGTTAAAATCACACCCAATATTTAGGAACCAATCTGAAGTTCTACGGAGATCATCCAAAAGTGTAAAGGCAATGCAAGTAAGGAACATTAACACCAATTATCCCCTGAAGTGGCCTGATCTCTTCCTTTAAACCATTAGATGGGTTCTCAGTGGGTCAGAGGCGCTGCCATCAGTCCTGGCTTCTCTGAATTCCTCTACCCTCAGAGCCTGACTCAAAATGTGGGATTCTGCTGCCACAGAACCCTTCACTTGGCTCTCTCTGCTAGAGGGAGAGCTGGCCACGCTCAGAGTGGAGCGGGGAAGGCCAGACGCCATGAGCAAAGTAACCCCCAGTGACTATGTAATCCAAGCACACTGCCTCCTAGAATGGAGACATTTTGAGGGAGTCCAGAAGAGACTGTTCTGTAGACTATTAAATCACCATGCCCAGCGCAGTCCCCAGAGCAAACACTGCAAGGCAGCCTTCTAAGCACTCCAGTCCAGGCCAGAGGGAAGCCCCTCCACACAGCCCTGAACACCTGGAAAGCCCTCAATCAGTGGCAGCGTGTCCCAGGCATCGGGCTCCAGCAGAGCCATAATTTGGGATTTTAATAATAATCTTAGTTCTTTATGGAAACAGAACCACCCCTCCTAATATATATGTCCATCTGAGTTTCAGAAATTTGATTTTATTACATTTTCAGGAACACACTGGGTTACAAAAAGGAATGGACCTCCTCTATGTCCGGTCAATGGTTTTGACTGGTTTCATGTTTAAAGAATAAAATCATCCTGGAACATGACTGAGCCATTTTGGGGAGACAGAAAGCACGGGAAAACTTCAATGTGTCATTTTCCCGAGGAATTATTTCTAAATTAAATGTTCAGTCAGGAGCTGGAGTCACCCTCTGTCACAAAAGTCGCATTCATGTAATTAAGGCACATCACTCTCAAGGGCAGGGAGGAGGAGGTGCTCATGGCCAGCTGCTGCAGGGCTGTACCTGCCAGCAGCGGGACAGGGGACAGAACACAGGGGACAGGAGTATGGGTACACGGGCTGGGCTGCTTCCTCAGAGTAAGTCAAGTCCAAAAAGTCGTGAGGGGTGAATCACAGTCAAAAGAGAGAGGCCTTCAGGTCCTGCCCTCCATTGTGAGCTAGAAGGACATCTATTCACAGAACACTTCAAAGATCTCCAAGTGACTGTAAGAAATATTCAGGGTTTCTGGTGGACTTTATAGCAGCTTTACCTCGATGAATCCTAACTGCCGCTCTGCAGAAGGGTTTTCAACCTCTAAGCTGATGGGATGGCCTTATTTTATCTTGGATGATTTTTGTTTCCTAACAGCTCATCTCTAAAACTGTTACTCTTTTTTTGCCATTTTGGCTTATCGTTTGATCCTTCTAATCTTTTTTTTTTTAATTTTTTTTTTTTAACGTTTATTTATTTTTGAGACAGAGACAGAGCATGAACGGGGGAGGGTCAGAGAGAGGGAGACACAGAATCTGAAGCAGGCTCCAGGCTCTGAGCTGTCAGCACAGAGCCCGACGCGGGGCTCGAACTCACGGACCACGAGATCATGACCTGAGCCGAAGTTGGCTGCTTAACTGACTGAGCCACCCAGGCGCCCCGAGCCTTCTAATCTTTTAATTCCCCTCCCTGCTTTCCCTTTCTCATAAATTTTTTTATTTAATAGTGCGTACCACTTAAAAAAATGTTTGTTTATTTGGGGCAGGGGGAGAAGGAGAATTCCAAGCAGGCTCCGCACTGTCGGCACAGAACCCAAGGCGGGGCTCAATCTCACAAACTGCAAATTGCAAGATCATGACCTGAGCCGAGATCAAGAGTTGAGCCACCCAGGTGCCCCAAGTGTGTACCACTTTAAATGGCTTATTTTACAGTTTCATATTCTTTTTTTTTTTTTTTTAAATAAACTCCTGTTACTTTTTTTTTTTTTTTAACGTTTATTTATTTTTGAGACAGGGAGAGACAGAGCATGAACGGGGGAGGGTCGGAGAGAGAGGGAGACACAGAATCGGAAGCAGGCTCCAGGCTCTGAGCGGTCAGCACAGAGCACGACACGGGGCTCGAAATCACGGTCCGTGAGATCATGACCTGAGCCGAGTTTCATATTCTAATTGCATTTTGAGCAGGAGGGAAGCCTGGTATGAAGGGACACTCCCTGGAGAGAGGGCAGGCTCTGCTCTTCCCCTTCAGTCGGCTGGTAGCAGCCTCTGCAGCAACCTTAATGCAGAGAACTACACCTCCCAGAAGTGAAGCAAGAATCTCACACAAGGCTTCGAAGGGAGTAAGGATTCCTTGAGGGCAAAGTTCACCTTGCTTAACAGCCCCCCACCCCCACCCCAACAGCGCTTTTTTTTTTTAATGTTTTTATTTATTTTTGAGACAGAGACAGAGCATGAGCAGGGGAGGGGCAGAGAGATGGGGAGACACAGAATCCGAAGCGGGCTCCAGGCTCTGAGCTGTCAGCACAGAGCCCAACGCGGGGCTCGAATTCACGGAGTGTGAGATCATGACCTGAGCCGACGTCGGACGCTGAACGGACTGAGCCACCCAGGCGCCCCCAACAGCGCTTTTTTTTATTTTATTTTATTTTTATTTTTTTTTTTAACATTTATTTATTTTTGAGATAGAGACAGAGCATGAACGGGGGAGGGTCAGAGAGAGAGGGAGACACAGAATCTGAAACGGGCTCCAGGCTCTGAGCAGTCAGCACAGAGCCCGATGCGGGGCTCGAACTCACATACCGCGAGATCGGGACCTGAGCCGAAGTCGGCCGCTTAACCGACTGAACCACCCAGGCGCCCCAACAGCGCTTTTTTTAATAGTTCTGCTGGGTGGCTCAGTTGAACCAATTTATCTGACTCTCGGAATTCATCTCCTCTGTCCCATGCCACCAAGCCTGTTAATATTTCGTGTAAAATTAGGCTGACTGCTATATCAGCAGGTCCCCTACTTCACATAGTCCATGCCTGCAATTTCCAATGATTAAAAGGCTTCTGTTGTTGTTAATTCTGCCTGTGCCCTGGAAGGCTGTTACTGTGTGTTTATGATCACTAGGTGTCATGACTAATGTTACTTCTAGATAGCACTTATGTTTTAAAAAATTGCACTGCATCAAAATGGGCTTCTTCAGCAACACAAAGCACACCTTCTGGTGCAACCTGAACTCTGCAGACAGAAGATTCCCCAGAGGACACAAAATAACCAATAGTGAGTTAGATTTATGGGAAAACACAAACTATTTCCACTGGACAGCAGACTTTAATTACATACTAGAGAATACAAAAAATTCCATTACCATTGAAAACAAATAAGATCTTTATTAATTTTACCATTCCCTCCCCCCAAAAAACCCCAACTCACTAATCCTTTGGTGACAAGTTAGCCCTAGTGTATGGGAGATGAACAGGGCATGGTATTTTGCTAATAACAACTAAGTAAGACAGGCACCAACAGACTATGAGCCCAGCACACAGTGCTCAAAAACACAGGAGACTCTCAAATATAGCATCCACTCAAGCTGTTTTCAAATCAAAACTGTCTCAATGGTCTTCTAGAAAATTCCCTAAAGCAGAATGTGATGTTTAAATTAAACTGTTCTGTTTGTAAAATAAAATTCTGTGGATGGAGGAAAAGTGGGGGACACTTAATGATCTGCATGTCAACCAACTCAGGAAAGCACTGGGTTCGGCATCCCCTGAAGGTCAGATCTAAGGGTAAAGATTATTTATGACAAGACAGGCATTTCCATAGGAAAACCTTGGGGAGGAGACTCAGATCTGTAAGTAAACATGTTATTAATGGAGTCTTGTTTCTATTTTAATGTGCAATTAATTAGAAATAGTGAAACAAAGATTCCGTTTGGTCCAATAAATTTCATCAGAGTCCATGGCCACTGAAAGCATCCCCAAATCTGACCATCTACCTCAGATCACAATGGCCAAATGATACTGAACTAATGAATGTAAATCCACCATCACTACTGGAAAAAATTCAAAGATCATTCATTCAACCAGCAATAATTGAGTGCCTAGTACACACTGGAGATGGAACAGTAAATAAGACACTATCCCTACCCTCAAAAGCTTACAATCTAATTGGGAAAAGAGACAACTGAACACACATTTACAATTTAGATGGGTAAAATCTAGGTACTAAAGAAGGACAGAAGGGGGGCGCCTAACCCAGTAAAAGCTAAAGTCTAAATAGACTTGAATGAGTAGAAGTTAGTTAAACAAAAAAGGAGGGGAAAAAAAGGAACATAAGGAAGGAGAATTCTAAAGAAAACACATTGCATAATCAGGGGAATGTCAGTAATTCAATGTTGCTGAAGAAACAAGTACAGGGCTCAGCTCCTAAAGAACTATGCATGTCTTGTTAAAGAGCCTGAATTTTAACGTGAAGGCAATAGGGAATCACAGTAAAATTTTAAGCACATGATCTAAGATTAGTGCTCCAGTAGGATAAGGCAACAGTAAGAAAAGTAAAGTAAAAAGGGAGCAAGGCTGCTGGAAGCGATACCAGTGAATAGAGATAGTTACAATAATCTAGAATAGAGATAAGGGGCACGGCACTAATCAGCACTAATCACGTAGGAAGAGGGAGGGTTGATGAATCAACAGAACCATCCCTGAATATTAACACTGAATTACAATGGTCATTTTGCTTTTTAAAGCTATCACACTATAGTCCAATTTGGTATCTTCCCAGGCTCAGGTTAAAGGGGCTCTACTGCCTCATTCATTCACCCAAAGTGGTCCTGGCAGCAATGACCCTA
Source organism: Neofelis nebulosa (assembly GCF_028018385.1). Taxonomy (NCBI): domain Eukaryota; kingdom Metazoa; phylum Chordata; class Mammalia; order Carnivora; family Felidae; genus Neofelis; species Neofelis nebulosa. The sequence goes on from NC_080793.1 coordinate 22,592,519, forward strand.
CCTGATCAACATGTGGCCAAAGTCCAAGTGTATCTCAGAATTGAACCCAAACAAGAAGTTCTCAATTCACATTCCACTAAGGCTCAGAACGCCAACGTATTAATGAATTTAAGGCAAAGGCCACACTATCTAAAAATAACATTTAAAGTGCTAAAATTTACATTAAAAACAATTCGTTTCTGACAGGTGGTTTACCACAGACATCCTGATACAATGAGTATTTAAATTCCATTCAAAAACTACACAGCAGGTATAGAAGTTGTTGTGCTAAATAGGTTAGAAAAAAGTAGAATGAACTGGAAGGAAACCTCCAGGGAAAAGACCTCTGCTTTACTAGAGGGCAGTTAATATTTACAGATACAAGGAGTATTTCTACACTAGCCTGGCACCTCCAGTCAATTAAACGATAAAGCCTAGCACTAATCATTAGGACATTACATACAGAGGACAAAAAAAAAAAAAAAAAAAAAGAGATAATCCAAGCAGAGGGAAAATGGGAGTGCGGGGGGAGGGGGGGGGGAGAAGAGAAAAAGAAGGGAGATAGAGGAAAAAAGGCAAGGTGCCTCGCTCAGATACCCTTATCATCCAGCAATATGACTCCCAAAGGCTAAAAAGAGAAGAAAATGGCTGCTTCCAGACTTTTTAAAGTATTTCACCGCAGCAGTTTGTGCTATCAGTTTGTGCATAGCAGTTTGTGCTACCAAACCACATTAGATCTCAAAAAAGGAAGAACTCATAAAGATCACTTAGGGAAAAAAAAAAGTCTTGGGAATAAGAGCCCTGAATTTCAGTGCTCTAATCTGAATTTTATCTTGAGCATTATAGGCAGTAATCCCGGACACGTGTGCCATCTAGAATATATCAGGAAATGACTAAGTATCAGTTCAACATTAAAATTGGAAAAGAGCAAAGCAGTAGTATACTGATAGAGATACCAGTGAACAGAGATCATTTTGAAATATTAAAAAGAATGGCTCTCTAGTTTACAAATTATCTCAATTATGTTAAATTGCAGGCTTATAAGAATTGTAAGACATCTGTGAAATCTTAACAAATAATCTGAGCAAGAATTGCTCACTGTATTAATCACACCGATCTCCATTTTTTGTTGTTGTTGTTTATTTACCCTTTTTTTAGTAATCTTACATCCAATGTGAGGTTTGAACTCATGGCCCTCACATCAAGAATCACAGGCTTTACGGACTGAGCCAGCCTGAGCTCCATTTTTTTAATACTTGGCTCTGTCTCTAAGAAGACACAATTCAATAGAACACTGAATCTAAATTAACTAGATACCACTGCACATTGTATTTGATTTAAAAAAAGAAACAGTTGGTTTTTTAAAAGTTTTATAGCTTTTCTCAGCCATTTTCCTATAGTATCTGTATGACTTAAATGTTTTTGACAATTAGGTGTCCATGATTAATCTCTTTAATGTGACAACCAGATCCATATAAGTTTTTGAAATAGGATCCATTTCCATCAGTTGCTAGCACAAATTTTATAAAATTTTTTTTTTTTACATTTATTTATTTTTGAGAGACAGAGAGAGACAGAGTGTGAGCAGGGGAGGGGCAGAGAGAGAGGGAGACACGGAATCAGAACCAGGTTCCAGGCTTTGAGCTGTCAGCACAGAGCTCAATGCAGGGCTCGAACCCACGAACTGTGGGATCATGACCTGAGCTGAAGTCGGACGCACAACCGACTGAGCCACCCAGGCGCCCCAATGAGCACACACATTTTAGAAGAGTCTCAATATCTGCTTATTTTACTATGTATACTTTACCTTGTTTCAAAAAGGATGCTAGAGGACACAGAACATGCATTCAGAAAACATATTATTCAATAAAATACAGAATATTAGCACATCTTAACCAAAATATTGTTGCCAGTGTTCTTTAGCTTTCCTTGTCAAAATGTTGATATTAAGTTTGCAATTTTACTAAGTACAGTAGAAAAAGGGGTAGAGGAACAAACCTTAGTGCTCTGCTTGAAAACAATTCAAACCAGGAAGTATCCTTATTACAATAAGAAAGGGATCAAATCAAATCAGTAAGTAATTCTGAAGGTGGCACCAGAAGAAAGAACTTAGCAAAAAAAAAAAAAAAAAAAAAAAAGGAGGGGGGAGGTAAGATTTAATTTATACAGAAATTAAGCTGTTGCCTGGGTGGCTCAGTCGGTTAAGCATCTGGATTAAGATTCTGGATTTTGACTCAGATGATGATCTCAGTTTGTGAATTTGAGCCCCACTTCTGGCTCTGCTCTGACAGCATGGAGCCTGCTTGGGATTCTCTCTCTCTCTCTCTCTCTCTCTCTCTCTCTCTCTCAAAATTAATAAATAAACTTAAAAAAAAAGAACTGTTTAAAAAAAAAGAAATTAAGCTGTTGACTATTTGCTCTATGTTGAGTTACTCATTTCAGAAAGGTATTCTTAAGATTCCTTTAATGAATTAACTATTCATTATAATGTTATAAACTAATTGCATTTTTTTCATTCTATTTTCAGGATCCTGTTACTGGAAGTCACAAAGGTAACTATGTAGGGCATGAGAAAATAAATACAAAGCCTCTCTATGGTATTTTAATGAAGCTAAATGCACTAACTGAAAGTATTTAAAGAAAACTTTACTGTGTATCATTAAGCACAAAATAAATAACTTACAACAATTGTAGAGTTGTCTCAAGTCTAACACCATGGGTTACTTGGAATATTAAGCTACATTTCTCATGTTTGTTTTAATTAAAAAAGTGCGATTTTATCATATATATTATAGAGGGAAGGGGATATATCATACTCCTATCTTGAAAGAAGTCAATTTTCTCCAAATTGAGCTGCAAATTTAATACTTCCAATTAAAAATAATATTTTAATCATTCCAATTGAAAAACAAGGTTACTTAGGGCTTGGGAAAAAATCTTAAAGTATATCTTTAAGTAAAAATGTATAAAATCCAATAAAGTTTGAAAAAGAATAAGGGGCTTTGCTCACCAGTAATGAGGTAATAAAACTTCATTAATTAAAACAGTGCGGGGGTGCCTGGCTGGCTCAGTGAGTGGAGCATTTCACTCTCGATCTTGGGGCTGTGACTTCGAGCCCCACACTGGGTGTAGAGATTACTTAAAAATAAAAATTAAAAAAATCTTAAAAAAAATAGCGGATACTAGTACAAGAACAGATCAATGAAACAGCACTGGGAATCTTGAAACATGCAAGAATACAGAAGAATTTTAGTCTATAATAAAGACAGTATTTCAAAACTGTGGTATAATCAAATAATAATTCAATTAGTGATTTTGGGACAAGTGGCTAAATATTTAGGTGAACCTAAAATTAAGTCTCTAGATCTCATCATATCACAAAGTAAAATAATGAGTACATTACATGATAAAATGTAAAAAAAAAAAAGGAAAGAATTCAAATTACTAAAAGAAAACAGATATTAACTATATAATAATTGGAGGAATAGCTATAAAATTACACAAGTCAGAAACATTAAAAAAAGAAAAAAAAGGCCTTCACAATCCAAAACACAGGTGCACATACTTTTCTCCACGTTAAACGTGGAGTTGAAAGACAAAAAAAAAAAAAAAAAAAAAGCTGGGGGAAAAAAATGCAACCTATCACAGAAAAACAATCTTTGTATCAAAAAGATTAATACAGCAATAGACTGCAGCACAAAGGATTATGAGTATGTAATTTACAACTAAATGTAACTAGCATATCAATATATGAAAAATATTCAATAGAACTAGTAATTAAAGGAATGAAAATAAAAAACAGAAAACAGTGAGGAGCACGATAAAATGCAAGGGGAAATGAGGACCAAAATACAATGTTACCAGGACTCCGAATAGATACAACCTTCCTATAGGGCAATATGTAGCAAAGTTTAAAATGTGCTCCTGGACCAATAATTCCTTTCAGGAACCTAAACTAAGGAAATCCTCTCAAAGATGTACACATATGAATTCATCACAGGGTTGTTTGTAATGTTGATAATCGGAAACCTAAATGCCCATCAATGAATACATATTAGTACCTCATAAACGAAAATGCCATAAATCTATTTAAAAGGATGCAGAGATGATATTTATTAAAATAGGAAAAAAGTGGTCATGACATTTTACATGGAAACCCCATGTGAGCAGGTTGGGCAAAGCCTGGATGTCTTGTTCTTCAACCTTATTTCCAGCACCTAGAAAAGTGCCTTGTAAAAAAGGAGCTCCCAGAAAGCATTTTACTAAATACATAAATTTTAAAAGCAGGCTACAGAACAATAATTATAATATCAAGCCCCACCCCCTTCCTTCATTCTTTCTCTCTCTCTCTCTCTCTCTACACACACACACACACACACACACACACACACACACACACACACACACACAATTGGAAGGACAGCCACAAAAGGCTGACAAGGTGAACTTCTGGTGTGTGTAACTTTTCTTTATTCCTCTCTGTATTGTCTAAATTTCTTACATAGTTAGCATTTTAAAAATTTTTATGATTGGAAAATAGTAACAACATTGCTTTTTAAAAACTCATATATATTTAAAATGAACTCTAGAAAGTGTTCAGTGACATCAGCTACAAACTACAAAAACTGAGATCAGCAGTATCCAAGTGGCATGTTTTTTTCACCTCCAAATAAGTATCTTTGGAGTATGTTTTCTACAATGTACCACCTTTTTCCAATACCAGGAAATGCCACCCTATCCTGATAAAATGCAAAATTTCCAAAAGGAAAAGCACATTTTTTTCTAGAGTAAAAAGCGGCGGGGGGGGGGGGGGGTGAGTAACAAATTTCTTAAAAGTCCTCCCATCTCAGGTGGCTCAGTAGGTTAAGGATCTGACTCTTGATTTCAGCTCAGGTCATGATCTCACAGCTCTCGGGATAGAGCCCTGCATCCAGCTCTGCACTGACAGCCCAGAACCTGACTGGGATTCTCTCTCTCCCTCTGCCCCTCCCCCGCTTGTGCTCTCTCAAAAATAAATAAATAAACATTAAAGAAAAAAGTCTTCCCATCTCCTCTATTGACACACGCCCTCTTCTAGTTGGTGATAAAGATTACTATGTATAATCATGTTTTTTTCAGGCTAAAATGCCAGTGAATCTGTATCAGCAATGTGCTCTCTGTAATTCTTTCCTTTCTTTAGGAAGGCAGATTTCATTTTAAAGACATTTAAACAAGTGAATGTTTACTATTATTCTATCATTATTCATTACTCATTATTCTATCATTATTCATCCCACTACCCTATTTTATATCATTCAGACTTTATCACTATGTGAAATAACCCTATTTGAATTATTACCTGCCTCTCCTTTCCAGAATGTAAGCTCTATGAGGACAGGAATGTTGTCCTGCTCACCACTGTGTCCCCAGTGAATGGCATCTAGTAAGGACTCAAGATGTAGTTGTTAAATTAATAATGAAAAAGGTCGGGAGGGGGGAGACAAATTTAAATAAGACTATATGTAAGGAATTGGAAAAAAGGAAAGAAAACTACAATGAAATACACAAGCTGACATGACTCTAGGCTGTAACGTCAGCCTAGAGTTTGGTGGATATTTTTCAAGGTGGACAGGTGCTCCACACCTATCTAAAGGCATCCAGGAAGAAGAAAAATCCACAGGGAGGTCTCCGGGTAGCTGTGTACAGCTCCCAGAAGAGTGAAAATGATCATCATCATAATAGAAATGTCGTCCAGGTCGAAAAAACAACTACAGCACAACAACACACTATATTTGGCCCAGATGAAAAATCAAACGAAGCCCCAACACAATGAAACCAAGCAAGCAACGTTCCGCCGACACATAGAAAGATCATAGTCTCCTTTCCCCAGGCCGTGCAGTCGCCCGCAGCCCAGCAAACCCCCTCACTCACCACTTTCCCCCCTCAAGGACCCCCGCCCCAGCTGGTCCAAGGTGAGAGGGAATGGAATAACAGTCTGAGAATTAGCTTTCTCCACTCCCACCCGAGCCCAATCCTCTCCAAAGCGCAATGCCTCCCACTCTCCCACCCGGAGGCCCTGACCCCCGCGCCAAGGGCTTCTCCTGCTGCCCCTCACTCACGTGTAGATGATGGCCATGAAATGCATCAGCCACAGCACCAAGAAGAGGACGAACCCGAAGACGGCCATTCCCTCCAGGGCCAGGTCCAGCAGCGCCATCCCCCGGCCCGGCCCGGCCCGCTCCGGCCGCCGCCGCGGACCGCGCTCCCGCCGGAGGACAGGGTGGGCGCCCGGCGCGGGGGCGCTGGAGGGGAGAGGAAGGTGGGGAGAGGAAGGGGCGGAGGGGGGTGGGGACGGAAGGGGCGGGCAGGGCCTGCGCGCCCCGCCCGCGCGCACTCGTTCGCGCGCTGCCCTGGGCGCGCTCGCGGCTGCGGGCTCTGCGGTGGCCGGGATCCGTGGTCAGAGCGGCAGTGGCCCCCGCGCTCCGGCTCGCCTCTCCACACCCTCACGGCCGCCGGCCGGTCCTTGAGCGCCTGCGCCCCAGATGCCAACGCCCCGCCGCCTCGCCGCGGGACCCCGGGCCGCGCAGCTCCGCACCCTACTCCGCCGCCGCAGCTCCGTGCACTAATCGAAACCGGCGGCCAGCGATCCGACTCCCCGGCGCGCCCCGCCTCGCCCCCGCCCTCCGAAACCGTGGCGCCCGCCTCTCCGAGGGGCGGTGCGCGCCGCTGCTCCCCGCCCACCTTGCCGCCCTCGCGCCCGCTGCGTCACCGTCACCTTCGAGAGCGCGCCCCTGCGAGGCTTCTGCTGGACGCAAGCCCGCCTTCTCTCCCCGGGCTCCTGTCTCCGCCCGCGCCTACCCCTCGGCGTCGGGCGGCGGCGCCCCGGGCGGCCAGCCCTGCAGCCCCGGGGCCGGCCTCCCCCGGCGGTGGCGGCGCGTGACCGTGTGTCCGGCTCAGAGGCTGCTTGCCCTCTGTCCGGCTGCAGTGTTCGGGGGCGCCCCAGAGAAGACACGGAGTTCCAGGCAGCCGCTCGGGTTGTCTCGAAATCCAGTTTCCAACGCTGTATCTGCAACTTCTCCGCCGGGCACCGCTCAGAGAGGCTTAGGCCCTCCTCCAGGCCATGCTCCTGGACGCACGGGTGTCCCATTGCCTTTCTTTCTCAATGCTTTTAATGCTGTGTTGTCTTGGATCACAACCGACCGGAGAGCAAAATAATCGTATGCCTCACATATCTCTAAGCACCGTAGAGAATGTAACGTAAAAGAGATTCTCACATTCACAAATATAAGGAATCAGTTAGTATGGAAGTCCCCTAAGACTACTGTCGAATACGGTAGCCATATGTGGCTATTGAGCGCTTAAAATGTGGTTGGTAGAAATTGAGACGTGCTGTGCGTCTAAACCATACACCGATGTCGAAGACCACCTCATTAACCAATTTTGGTTACAATTATTGATTACATCGTGAAGCTATTTTTTGATATATTGGGTTAAATTAAAAATTATTAATTTCACTGTTTTTGTTGTTTTACTTTTAAAATATAGCTAGTTACCAGAAAATTTTAAATTACGCATGTGGATAGCACTGCTCTAAAATGTTAAGCAGTGGCACTATGGATTGTAAGGCAATTTAGCATTTATCTTCATTTTAAATCTGTCCAGGGAGATGTTTGAATCTAGTATTAAATGTTCCTGTTTGTTTCTTTAGCCTAGATGAGTTTATATTGTTTCTTGATTGTTTTATGTTTAGACAGTGTTTATTATTTCAAGTGATTTCCTTTAAAATAATCCATGACCTCCCTTGAGATTTCAGAATTGAATTCAATTTTGAAAAGAAGTTGGTTATTTTATCATTGCTATTTATTATAGCTGATATTGAGTAAATGAACTACCTTAATCTACAATTAAGTGATAAATTACAATCAGAGAAGAGTTTAAATTAATGTCTGTACTGAGAACCAATCTGCATTTATTATACTTTGTGTTTCACTGGGGTAAAGTCAGTGAGAAAGAACAGTGCTTACAAAGGAAACTTCTATTGTTCAGAGTTATTGGTTGATGAATTAAAGTTATAGTGGGATGGTACACTACTAGCAAAATAACTACAAATGGAAAAAAATTTAAGTTTATTTACAGAGAGAGAGAGTGTGTATGTGCGCACGTGTGCGCGTGTGCAAGCAGGGGAGGGGCAGAGAGAGAGGGAGAGAGAATCCCAAGCAGGCCCCACACTTTGAGTGCAGAGCCAGAAGCAGCAATATTGTACTTGAGCCTAGTTTCGGTTGGTCTTGTGCAAACCATTCTATAGTATCTGTCTGTTAGGACCACATATTCCAAAATGAATATGCATGAATATGTAACCCTAACATTAGAATATATAATCCTAACATTCTATAGATACTATAAAAGTGTGCATTTCTTCCATGTAGCACAGCAGCATAGGAGTCTAGCAAAGACCCTGTCCACTGATCTCACTTTTAGCAGTTAACACTTTTTTTGGTTATCTAATGGGCACTCTTCTCTTTTAGAAAACCAATTTCATGAAGGCCAGGGCTTCTGATTCTCTCCGGAGATAATCTAGTAGCATTTGTATATATTAGAATTCACACTAATAAATTTTGAGGAGCAGTGTTTTCAGAGGCAAACAAAATCCAAAATTAACTATAATTTAATGGCCCTAGAAACTTTAGTTTATAAAACCCTAACAAGAAAATAATTCCAAATATCTGGTTCAAACCAAGTAGTTACAACACATTTTTGGCTTGAGCCAAACCCAAACCAAAATATTTATAGCTGACTCTAAACTGAAACTTAAATAAAATTGTATTACTTCTGTCCCCATATCCCCCAAAAGATAGGGCAGAAGGCTGGGAGAGTACAGGTACATACATAAAATTACTTAATAGAAACAAAACAATTTATCTTTGGAAAGTTAATACTCTTAGTTACATAATGCCCTATATGCCTATATATAAAGGTTCATGTTACATTTTTTAAAGTTACATTTTCAACAATCAGGATACCTAATTTGGGTTGTGTCTAAGAAACATCATCTTTGGTGAGATTCTAGATAAATCAAGTTTAAAATGTGACACTTGAAAGGCTATGCACAGAAAAAACACTGAAAGAAATACCAGACAATTATTTATCTTTGAAGAATGAAATGTGTTGATTTTTTTTACCTGCCTTTTTATATTGTTGATTTCCTATAATGAGCATTATTGTTTTTATGGTGAAAAATATGGCCATTTTTCTATTTTACAAAGGGGTTGATGAGAACCAAGTAGAAAATTTTTGTTATTTATTCTTTTAAAATTATGAGTGGTACAGTCACTTTGGAAGACAGTTTGGCAGTTACTTACAGAACTAAACATACTCCTAACCATATGATCCAGCAATAGCATCCTTGATATTTATCCAAATGAGTTGAAAACATGTACACACAAAAACCTGCACACAGATGTTTCTAACAACTTAATCATAACTAACAAAACTTGGAAGCAACCATGTCATTCAGTAGATGAGTGAATACAATGTGGTACGCCCAAACAATGGAATATTATTCAGCACCAAGAAGAAATGTGCTATCAAGCCTTCATGAAAGACAGGAAGGAAGATTAAATGTATATTACTAAGTGAAGGAAGACAATCTTTTCACTTATATGGCATTCTAGGAAAGTCAAACCTAGAGACAGTAAAAAGATCAGTGGTTGTGGTTGTCACGGGAGAGAGACAAGAATAGGTGACCACAGAGGATTTTAAGGGCAATGAAACTAATCTGTACAATACTTTATTGGGGTGCCTGAGTGGCTCAGTTGGTTAAGCGTCTGACTCTGGATTTTGGCTCAGGTCATGGTCTCGTTGTTTGTGTGATTGAGCTCCATGTAAGGCTCTGCACCGGCAATGCAGATCCTGCTTGGGATTCTCTCTCTCTCCCTCTCCCTCTGCCCCTCTCCCACTTGCACTCTCCCTCAACATAAATAAAGAAACATTAATACTAAAATGATGGGTACATGTATTATACATTTGTCAAAACCCATAGAATTTACAACACCAAGAGTGAATTCTAATATAAGCTGTGGACTTTGGGTAATGACATTGTCAGTGGAAGTTCATCAACTGTAACAAAGGCACCACTCTGGTGAGGATGTTGTTGGGGGTAGGGGGTGCTGTGCATGTGTTGAGGCAGAGTGCATATGAGAACTGTCTATAATTTCTGCTCAATTTGGCTGTAAACCTAAAACTGCTCCAGAACATAAAATCTATCTTTTAAAAACTAATGAGTACTCCACCATATGTATATGTATATATTGTAAGTGTCTGAATAAGCGAGATAATTTAGTTTGTCATCAGATTCCAGGGCTTTGCACCTTCTAGGCACTCAAATATTTGTTGAACAAATGAATAAATAATCTATGTTGAGAGAAGTCACCGGAAAAACTGTTAAACTTTCTCCTTTTCTCCTTTCAACTTTTTAAATACTTTAAAAATATTTTTTCTTTGTGGAAAAAAATACGCATTAATTAACATAACCCCTCCTTCATATTCCATAATTAGATCACAGAATTGCAGAGAGTAACTACATGTTAGTTTGCCTAATCACAACCTGAAGACCTGCTCCAACTCCTATATTCTCCTTGACAGAGTCAATGCATGACTTTTATGTCAGCATGGGACGTATTTTCCATTTTTGTCATTATTATAAAGAATCTCTCATATAAACATTTTAAAAATCACAATTCAGTTCCCTACAGTTAATGTGTTGTTATTTTTAAAAGACAGGTACACTGTGAATTTTCAGCCCTATAAAAAACTTTTTAAAAATAACATTAAAAAAAAAAGGTGATCCTCCAGAAATTGGGTAAATTTGAAGTTTCAAAAACAAAGTTAAAATCAATTGATCTGGAATTTGTGGTGCTAGTGCCAAAAGAAGTAATTTAATTCATTTGTTTTTTTCTCCCCCTCAGCATGTTTTGCAATTAGTTAGAAAAATGCCTTATCTACTTATTTAACTCAGGTGCTTAACTTACATTGGTTTTGTTACCCATGAAATGGGTAGGAACAAATCCTAAGATACTATATTGCTGTGAATAGCCTTCAAACGCACAAAGGTTCTAGGTAAATTCTCAGTTCAGGGCCTGATCCTGACAGTCCACACGTATAGTGTGTTTGTATGTCTGGGTGTGGTCCAGGGGAGTGCCTGGAGTTCACTAGAGTTCATTATTTCATTCTCAGCTGTTTTGCTAACTTATTCAAATGATTAATTAAAATGATTTACTTATACTAATTTTTCTTTTCAAATCTCATATTTGGTTTTGTTTTAGTCTATAGTGTGCTAGTGTGCTAGGTTGAAGCACTAATGTTTATTCTTAAAGGAAGCTAAATAAAAGATTTCCAAATATGTCTCATGTAAATGTCAACTATTTTCTTTTTCAAAATATTTTTAAAATTGCTTTCCTTTTATTCTTTTAATTAAAATGTTTTTTTATTTATTTTCTTTAGACTTTGTTTTTTTAAAGTAATCTCTACTCCCAAAGTGGGTCTTGAACTCATGACCCTGAGATAAAGAGTTGCATGCTCCACCAGCTGAGCCAGCCAGGTGCCCCTAAAGTTGCTTTCTTTTTAGATAGACTCAATTCAATGTATTTATTAAAGTTTATAATGTTCAAACATTCACCTAGGCTGTGTGCGTGTGTGCGTGTGTGTGTGTGTGTGTGTGTAAACAAACTTGGTAGTTTATTGAAAGAAAGAGACAAAGACAGGCTGAGACTCTAATTTATTGAACACAACATAAGTTATATGCCAGCAAGTTTTTGAAATATTAACTTGATGGGGTGCCTGGGTGGCTCAGTCGGTTGAACATCCGACTTCAGCTCAGGTCATGATCTTACGGTCTGTGAGACTTATTAAAGTCTGGGGACTTTAATACCCCACTTACAACAATGGATAGATCATCTAGACATAGGATCACTAAAGAAACAAGGGCCCTGAATGATACACTGGACCAGATGGACTTGACAGATATATTTAGAACTTTTCATTCAAAAGCAGCAGAATACACATTCTTCTCAAATGCACATGGAACATTCTCCAAGATAGATCACATACTGGTTCACAAAACAGCCCTCAATAAATATAAAAGAACATGCACATGTTCAGATCAAAATGCTATGAAACTTGAAATCAACTACAGGAAAAAGTTTAGAAACCCTCCAAATGCATGGAGGTTAAAGAACATCCTACTAAAGAACGAATGGGTCAACCAGGTAATTAAAGAAAAAATTAAAAAATATATGGAAACACACGAAAATGAAAACACAACAATCCAAATCCTTTGTGATGCAGCAAAGGTAGTCCTAAGAGGACAATACATTGCAATCCAGACCTATCTCAAGAAACAAGAAAAATCCCAAATACAAAATCTAACAGCACACCTAAAGGAACGAGAAGCAGAACAACAAAGAAACCCCAAACCCAGCAGAAGAAGAGAAATAATAAACATTAGAGCGGAAATAAACAATATAGAATAAGAAAAAAACCCAGTAGGACAGATCAATGAAACTAAGAGTTTGTTTTTTGAAAAAATACACAAAATTGATAAACCCTTAACCAGACTTCTCAAAAAGAAGAGAGAAGACACAAATAGATAAAATCACGAGTGAAAATGGATTTATCACAACCAATCCTTCAGAAATATAAGCAATTATCAAAGATTGCTATGAAAAATTATATGCCACAAACAGGACAACTTGGAACAAATGGACAAATTCCTAGACACCCACACACTACCAAAACTCAAATGGGAAGAAATAGAAAATTTGAACAGACCCATAACTAGTGGAAAAATTGAATCAGTTATCAAAAATCTCCCAATAAAAAAGAGTCCTGGACCGGATGGCTTCCCTGGGGAATTCTACCAGACATTTAAAGCAGAGTTAATACCTATCCTTCTCAAGCTGTTCCAAAAAATAGAAATGTAAGGAAAACTTCCAGACGCATTCTGTGAAGCCACCATTACCTTGATTCCTCAACCAGACAGAGACCCTACAAAAAAGGAGAGCTACAGACCAATATCCTTGATGAACACAGATGCAAAAATTCTCAACAAGTTACTAGCAAATCTAATTCAACAACATGTAAAAATAATTATTCACCATGATCAAGTGGGATTCATTCCTGAGCTGCAGGGCTGGTTCAGTATTTGCAAATCAATCAACGTGATACATCACATTAATAAAAGAAAGGATAAGAACCATATGATCCTGTCAATAGATGCAGAAAAACCTTCAAGAAAGTCGGGATAGAAGGAACATACTTGAACATCATAAAAGCCATATATGAAAAGCCCACAGCTAATATCATCATCAATGGGGAAAAACGGACAGCTTTCCCCCTGAGATCAGGAACACGACAGGGATGTCCACTCTCACTACTGTTGTTTAACATAGTGTTGGAAGTTCTAGCATCAGCAATCAGACAACAAAAGGAAATCAAAGGCATCAAAATTGGCAAAGAAGTCAAACTTTCGCTTTTCACAGACATGATACTCTACATGGAAAACCCAAAAGACTCCATGAAAAGACTCCTAGAACTGATACATGAATTCAGCAAAGTCTCAGGGTACAAAATCAATGTACAGAAATCGGTTGCATTTTTATACACCAATATGAAGCAACAGAAAGAGAAATAAAGAAACTGATCCCATTTACAATTGCACCAAGAACCATTAAATACCTAGGAATGAACTTAACCAAAGATGGAAAAGATCTGTATGCTGAAAACTATAGAAAGCTTATGAAGGAAATTGAAGAAGACACAAAGAAATGGAAAACCATTCCATGCTTACGGATTGGAAGAAAGAATATTGTTAAAATGTCAATACTAGCCAAAGCAATCAACACATTCAATGCAATCCCAATCAAAATTGCACCAGCATTCTTCTCAAAGCTAGAAAAAACAATCCTAAAATTTGTATGGAACCACCAAAGACCCCAAATAGCCAAAGTAATATTGAAAAAGAAAACCAAAGCAGGAGGCACCACAATCCTGGACTTTAGCTTCTACTACAAAGCTGTAATCATCAAGACAGTATGGTATTGGCACAAAAACAGACACATAGACCAATGAAATAGAATACAGAACCCAGAACTGGATCCACAAATGTATGGCCAATTAATCTTTGACAAAGCAGGAAAGAGCATCCAGTGGAAAAAAGACAGTCTCTTTGCAAATGGTGCTGGGAGAACTGGACAGCAACAGGCAGAAGAATGAAACTAGACCACCTTCTTATACTATACACAAAAATAAACTCATAATGGATGAAAGACCTAAATATGAGACAGGAAACCATCAAAACCCTAGAGGAGAAAGCAGGCAACAACCTCTTTCACCTCAGCCACAGCAATTTCTTACTCGACACATCTCCAAAGGCAAGGGAATTAAAAGCAAAAATGAACTACTGGGATGTTCAAGATAAAATGCTTCTGCACTGCAAAGGAAACAATCACAAAACTAAAAGGCAACTGGTGGAATGGGAAAAGATATTTGCAAATGACATATCGGAAAAAGGGCTAGTATCCAAAATCTATAACTTACAAAACTCAACACCCAAAAAACAAATAATCCAGTGAAGAAATGGTCACAAGACATGAATAGACACTTTTCCAAAGAAGACATCCAGATGGCTGACAGACACATGAAAAGATGTTCAATGTCACTCATCATCAGGGAAATACAAATCAAAACTACACTGAGATACCATCTCACACTGGTCAGAGTGGCTAAAGTGAACAAATCAGGGAACTATAGATGCTGGCGAGGATGTGGAGAAATGGGAACCCTCTTGCACTTTTGGTAGGAAGGCAAACTGATGCAGCCACTCTGGAAAACAGTGTCTCAAAAAATTAAAAATAGAGCTACCCTATGACCCAGCAATAGCACTGCTAGGAATTTACCCAAGGGATACAGGAGTGCTGATGCAGAGGGGCACATGTACCACAATGTTTATAGCAGCACTTTCACCAATAGACAAATTATGGAAAGAGCCTACATGTCCATCAACTGATGAGTGGATAAAGAAGATGTGGTTTATACATACAATAGAATACTACTTGGCAATGAGAAAGAATGAAATCATGCCATTCACAGCAACGTGGATGGAACTGGAAGGTATTATGCTGAGTGAAATAAGAAAGTCAGAGAAGCACAGATATCATATATTTTCACTCATATGTGGATCTTGAGAAACTTAACAGAAGACCATGGGGGAAGGGAAGGGGGAAAAAATAGTTACAAACAGAGAGGGAGGGAGGTAAACCACAAGAGACTATTAAATACAGAGAACAAACTAAGGGTGGATGGTGGAGATGGGGAGAGGTAAAATGGGTGATGGGCATTGAGGAGGGCACTTGTTGGGATGAGCACTGGGGGTTGTATGTAGGCCAATTTGACAATAAATTATATTCATAAAAAAAGAAAGATTCTGAATTTGACAGGTAAAAAACAAACAAAACAAAAACTAAACAAACAAACAAACCCCAAACCACCACCACCAACAGTAAAAATCTAACCAACAACAAAAACCCATAAAAACAATTCTCACGGTTCTGATTGTAAAGTGGATTTTTGTTTAGCACTATTTAGTTTGGAAACCAATGTTCTATATAGGTGAATTTCACCGTTGAAGGTACAGAAAAGTATATTAAGAATAGGTCATGTATTTTATGCCTAGAGACACTGGCAATTTAAACATCTTGCTCTTTTACCACATCTTTTGCTTCAGTTAAGAGGAATTTCGTAAAATATGTTGTCATTTCAGAACAATTCACCTAGGAGAGCAAAAACTAGTAGAAGAATTAAAAAGAACAGTCTTTTTTCATAAGTGCTTTCTTCTCATAAAATAATTCAGGGAAATACCAATAAAATCTGCTTCTTCTGGTATTTCATAGTATTAACAATGTAAGAAAAATGTGAATTTAACTTTTACTACGGAGCAAAGGCTGTTGAGATAACCTGGATCACCTGAGTTTAGGATCTCTACAAAATACCTTTCATCTTAAGAATGCTTTGTTTTAGGATTCAGTGTAGACTATCAGTTAAGCACATACACTGTGAACGTCAAAGTGGCTGGGTTTGAATCCCGGTTCTACCGTTTACTAGCTCTACGACCTGTGTTGTGAGGATTAAAGTTCACGTATTTTAAATATTTAGAACAGTTCCAAGTACATGAAATTCTATGAAAGTTTTATTATTATTCTTTAATAGAGTTCATTCATTTTAATTTCATATAGATCACTAACTTGGTCTTCTCCATTTCTCCTTCTACTGTTTTTAACTATGAAAAAAAATTAAAATTAACTATTCCCATAAGGATTTTTTTTTTAGCAAATCAGCCTGTCTGTAATACAAGCATATAACAATCCTTGCTTATTACACAAATAAGAATATCCTACTGATCTCATTTTCTTGCCAACATAACTAGTTTAGTCAATCAGAAACAAATGCAATTAGATGACAATTGCATGCAATAGGAAAGATATAATTAATTAATAAAGAGCAAACAAACTTTTATTCCATGAATAAATTCCTTTTATTTCAGGCCTTGAAATATAATATTATACCAAGCGAAGAATAAGATTAAAAAGGTATTTAAGGGTGCCTGGGTGGCTCAGTCGTTTGTATCTAGCTCTTGATTTTGGCTCAGGTCATGATCTCACCATTGTGAGCTCAAGCTCTGTCCTGTACTGACAGCCTGGAGCCTGCTTGGGATTCTCTCTCTCTCCCTTTCTCTCTCTGCCCCTCCCCTGCTCACACGCATGCAGTGCTCTCTCACTCTCTCTCCCTCTCCCAAAATAAATAAATAAACATTAAAACAAAAGGTATTTAGATATACGTGGGGCCTTCTGACATGTAAGAAACAGTGATATTGAATAAGTGTTAATATTTTTGGGGGTAATAAATACCTTGAAAATACTTAGAATGAAATGCATCAGGATGGGGGGCCTGGGTAGCTGAGTTGGTTGAGGGTTTGACTTTGGCTCAGGTCATGATCTCACAGTTCAGTTCATGAGTTCAAGCCCTGCATCTGCTTTCTGCTGTCAGCACAGAATCTGTTTTAGATCTTCTGTCCCCCTCTCTCTGTCCCTTCCTCATGCTCTCTCTCTTTCAAAAACAAACATTTTTTTAAAAATGCCATCAGGATATCAGGATTAACAGAAGATGAAGTTTTCAGACAACAACATGTCAGTTTACATGACAACATATATACCTGGGTTTTTTTTTAAGGTCAGAATTTTCTTTTTCAAAAAGATTACAACAACTGCATGAATGAGCAACAAACTAAGAATGAATTTGTGAAGATGAGCCCTCCTTCCATCCTACCAATTTTATGGTTCAAAAATCCTAACAGATTATTTTTAAATCTTTATTTTGTTGTGGGCATAAATTTTTTCAAGTTTATTTATTTATTTTGAGAGAGACAGAGACAGTGCAAGTGGGGGAGGGGCAGAGAGAGAGAAGGAGACTGAGAATTCCAAGCAGGCTCTGCACTGCCATCTTGAGCCCTTTGTGGGGCTTGAACTCATGAAACTGTGAGATCAGGACCTGAGCAGAAACCAAGAATTGGATGCTTAACTGACTGAACCACCCAGCCACCCCTATTGTGGGCATAAATTTGAAGTATTATCTCAAGTGTGAAGAAGCATGAAATAGCCCCTTGTGCAACTCAAGGAAATAGAAACAACTATTGAGGCCTTTTCTTTACTAAGCTCATCCCTAAATTCAATTGCCCATTTTAATTATTTTATAATCATTTGGGTTTGGGAGGTATCATTAAGGGCCAGTCACTGTACAGTGGAAAATACTGAGCAAAATTATATGAACAAGATTGTTAAGATGACAAGGTAAACGAACTGCTTTCCTATTTAGTCATTTCTTTTCCTTTTCTAGTCCTCAACAAATTCCAAAAGAAACTATGTTCCAGGAGCACATTGTTCTTGTGCTTTGGATACAAACTTAAAATTGATGTAATTGTTTTTTCAGTAGACGCTCATAGTTGGCTACGAAAGATAAACATGAAAACAGATCATTGCATGAGATGTTAAAAGTGTTGATAAAGAGGTATGAGGAGAATTGTTTGGGACTGGGATTGATTACATTTATTTAGGAAAGTCTAGAAAGACTTCACGGAGAAGTCCTGGGTCCTGAAGAAAGAATTTAAGAGACCACCAGGTAAAGTGAGAGGAAAGCAAGATGTCTTCTGTTGTTCCTACATGATTCCAAGTATTTTAAATAACTGAATAACTGGAGGGATCTTGCTGACAGCCAGCCAGGAAACAGTGTGAATGGGCACAATCTGAGAAACAGTTGGCCTTGACTAACTATTAAATTTAACTGGATATGTAATTGAAAATTCAGTTATAGGGAATTGACCATATACATGATTGTCTAAATCAGGACCCTTTCCAGAGAGCAAGGAGCACTATTACCAATCAGGCTAGGAGAATTTCTGTAAGCTGAGACTTGTCCTAGGCAAATCTGTCATGTGGCACAAGACATTAAGTCACAACTTAAAAGACACAGGAGTCAGGCAAGGCTCCATTAGGGCTTTTGATCCATTTTTTTGTGATAGTCTTGGCTTTCTCCTTCTCAGTGTGTCAGGTTTGTCTTCTAGCTGACTTCTCTCATGGTTGTAAGATGGCTGCTAACAGTTGCCTGTACCTCACAGTTTTCCCTTCATGTGCAAGAAGAAAGAAAATATGTTATTCATTCATACCCACTTAACAAAAACCCTGATGCCACTTGCTCACTGGTTTATGCTGTGGCAAAAAGACTAGAATGGTCAAATCAGGACCCACTGAAGCTGATAGTATGGATAATCACACCCTAACTGCATAGCAGCTATGTAATGAAGGTGGAAAAAGAGAATTGGAGAGATAACCACAATACCCACTACACTGAGTTTTTCTCTCTCCCTCCCTCCCATCCTCCTTCCTTCCTTCCTTCCTTCCTTCCTTCCTTCCTTCCTTCCTTCCTTCCTTTTGAGAGAGAGAGAGAGAGAAAGACAGAAAACATGAGTGGGGGAGGGGCAGAATTTGGAGACACAGAATCTGAAGCAGGCTCCAGGCTCTGAGCTGTCAGCACAGAGCCCGACATGGGGCTCGAACTTGTGAATGGCGAGATCACAACCTGAGCTGAAGTCAGAGGCTTAACCGACTGAGCCACCCAGGCGCCCCGCATACTTTTATTTTATTTTATTTTATTTTTATTTACTTATTTATTTATTTATTTATTTATTTTTTAACGTTTATTTATTTTTGGGACAGAGAGAGACAGAGCATGAACGGGGGAGGGGCAGAGAGAGAGGGAGACACAGAATCAGAAGCAGGCTCCAGGCTCTGAGCCATCAGCGGGGCTCGAACTCACGGGCCGTGAGATCGTGACCTGAGCTGAAGTCGGACGCTCAACCAACTGAGCCACCCAGGCGCCCCCCGCATACTTTTATTTTAATGAAACAGCCAGAGTAGGTAAACCTATAGAGACAGGAATTAAACTAGTGGTTGCCATGGGCTGGAGGGAGGGGGAGGTGGGGAATGACTTCTAATGAGTCTGGGATTTCGTTCTGCAATGATGAAAGTGTCCTGAAGTTAGATAATAATAGTTGCACAACTCTGTGAATATACCAAAAATCATTGAACTGAAATCACATTCAGATCATAGAAACATTAGACACTAAGGAAATGCAAATCAAAACTGTAATGAGATACCATTTCACACTTACTGATATGACTATACCAAGTTTTGGTGAGGATGTGGGAAAATGGAAGCCCACCTATATTGCTGGTGAGATGGTCAAATGGTGCAGCCATTTTAGGAAACAGTCTGGCACTTCCTCAAAAAGTTAGTTACCACACAACTCAACACTCCTAGGTTTGTATCCAAGAGAAATAAAAACATGTCTACCTCAAAATCCTTTAACCTGAATGTTTGTGACCACCTAAAATTCATATATTGAAATACCAACCCCCAGAGATGATGTTATTAAGAAGTGGGGCCTTTGGGAGGTGAGTAGGCCATGAGGATGAAGTCTTCATCAACAGGATTACAGCTCTTTTAAAAGAGATCCCACAATGCTCCCCGGCCCCTTCTACCATGTGAGGGCACAGTCAAAGGTGCCAGCTATGAACCACAAAGAAGGTTCTCAACAGAACATGACCAAGTTGGTACCTTGATTTTGGACTTCCTGGCCTCCAGAACTTCCTCCAGAGGAATAATTTTTGTTGTTTATAAACAAAGTCTGTGTACTTTGTTTTAGCCACCTGAATAGACTAAGACAGATGGTGAACATACTTTCATGTGTTTATTGGCCATTTGTATACATTCTTTGGAGAAATGTCTGTTAAAATCCCTTGTTGATTCTTAATTGGGTTTTTATCTTTTTATTATTAGGTTGTAAGAGTTCTTTATATATTCTAGATACAAACCCCTTATCAGATATATGATTTGCAAACATCACATTTTGAGGGTTCTTCTTTTTCCTTTCTTGACGGTGTCCTTTGAAACAAAAACTTTTCATTTTAATGGTCCAATTCATCTATTTTTTCTTTTGTCTCTTGTGCTTTAGTATCATATCAAAGACACCATTGACTAATTCAATGTCACAAAGTTTACTCCCCCATTTTCTTCTAAGAGTTTTATGGTTTTAGTTCCTATATTTAGGTCTTTGATCCAATTTGAATTAATTTTTTTTTATTTTTTTTAACATTTATTTATTTTTGAGACAGAGAGAGACAGAGCATGAATGGGGGAGGGTCAGAGAGAGGGAGACACAGAATCTGAAACAGGCTCCAGGCTCTGAGCTGTCAGCACAGAGCCCAACGCAGGGCTCGAACACACGGACCTCGAAATCATGACTTGGGCCGAAGTCGGCCGCTTAACTGACTGAGCCACCCAGGCGCCCCTGAATTAATTTCTTAAAATTGATTTTTATATGATGTGAGATAGGGGTCCAACTTCATTCTTTTATACATGGATATCCAGTTGTCCTGTCACCATTTGTTTAAAAGATGATTCTTCCCCCTTGAATGGTCTTGGCATGTTTATTGAAAAACAGTTGACCATCAATGTATGGATTTATTTTTAGAATCTCGATTCTATTGCCAGTCCCATATGGTCTTCATCACTGTAGAGTTGCAGTAAGTTTGAAATTCAGATGTATGAGTTCTCCAAATTTGTTCTTTTCCAAGATTGTTTTGGTTGGCTCTTGAATTTTAATATGAATTTTAGGATCAGTTTGTCAATTGTTGCAAAAAAGACAGCTGGGATATTGGTAGGGGTTGCATTACTATTATAATAATAGTCTTCTGATTCATGATGGGATGACTTTCCATTTACTTAGGTCATCTTTAATTTCACTCAACAATGTTTTCTAGTTTTCAGTGCACAGGTCGTAACTTTTCCTTTCTTAAATTTATTCCTGGGGCGCCTGGGTGGCGCAGTCGGTTAAGCGTCCGACTTCAGCCAGGTCACGATCTCGCGGTCCGTGAGTTCGAGCCCCGCGTCGGGCTCTGGGCTGATGGCTCAGAGCCTGGAGCCTGTTTCCGATTCTGTGTCTCCCTCTCTCTCTGCCCCTCCCCCGTTCATGCTCTGTCTCTCTCTGTCTCAAAAATAAATAAACATTAAAAAAAAAAATTTTTTTTTTAAAATAAAAAAAAAATAAAAAAATAAAAATAAATAAAAATTTATTCCTAAGTATTTTATTCTTTTTGATGCTATTATAAATGGAATTATTTTCTTAATTTCATTTATGGATTGTTCATTGCTAGTGTACAGAAATACAATAGATTTTTATATAATGATCTTGTATCCCAAAGCCTTACTATACTTGTTTTATTAGTTCTAATGGCTTCTTTGTGGCTCATTAAGATTTTCTACACAGAAGATAATGATCTTCCAATAGAAATAGTTTTACTTCTTTCTTTTCAATCTGAGTACCTTTTATTTCTTTTTCTGGCCCAAGTGCCCTAGCCAGAACCTCTAGTATAATGTGAATAGAACTGGAAAAATCAGAAATCATTGTTTTGTAACTGATTATTGGGGGGAACTTTCAGTCCTTCACCACTAATTATGTTAGCTGTGGATTTTACTGGGTTGAGAAAGTTCCTTTATATTTCCAAATTGTTGAATATTTTTATCATAAAAAAGTGCTGCGTTTTGTCACATACATTTTCTGCATCTACTAAAAGGATCATATAGTTTCTGCCCTTTATTCTATCAGTACTTTAATCTATCAGTATTGATTGATTTTAAGATGTTAAACCAACCTTGTGTTCTTGGAATAAATCCCACTTGGTCATGTTGTATAACCCTCTTTAGATATTGCTGGATTCAGTTTGCTAGTATTTTGTTGAAGATTTTTAGGCCTATATTCATAAGTGATGTTGGTCTGTAGTTTTATTTTCTTACAATGTCTTTGTTTTTGGTATTGATAATATGGCCTCATAGAATAGCTGGGAAGTATTCCCTCCACTTCTAATTTTTAAAAAATTTTTGAGGGATCTATGTTCTTTAAATGTTTAGTAGAATTCACTAGTGAAGCCATCTGGGTTTGGGTTTTTCTTCTAGGTAAGTTTTTTTTTTTCTTTTTTGTTATTGTGATATCTTTACTTGTTACAGGTCTAATCAGATAACCTATTTCTTCTTGAATAAAGTCTCCTCAGATGGTTATAGGTCTTTGGTTAATTTACAGAGCTCTGACAAAATTAATTTCGACAATTTCTGCTAGTACTCAAATTGCTTTTAGTGTTTCAAGAAGATAGAATTTAACATTTTTTTATGTTAATTGGGATATTTAACCACCTAGCATACATGGTACAATGGGAGTTAGGTTACATCTTAAGACTGATTAGGAAAGGGAGTTTTTTACCAGCATTTATAACCTCCTATATTACAGTAACTTTCCCAATCTCTTCTTACATCTATGTCCTCCTATCACCTTGACCAGCTCATCTTGTACATGGGCCCTGATGATTTATCCATGGTTTATATTACCAAGCAAACTTAGGTAGGGTACATATATTTGTCTTTATCTGTAGAACTGGAATCCTGTCAGAGGACTATAAAATGTATATGCCAGAAAGAGATAGGAAATAATCTAATATCCTAAAGAAGGAATAAAAGGAAAGTCGTTGTATTAATGTTGGCAATTCATAATTCTTCCAAGAGGGACTATTGTTAGATCCCTAGAAGAGAATAAATGAGAAGCAGATTCACAAGTTTTATACCTTTCTTTGATTTGCAATAGAATCTCCTCATTATTAATATTAGGGAAGGCGCTGCTCCACACTGAGCCACATTACTCTCAAGATTTTATTGAATACCCTCTTCTGGCTCTAGCTGTTGGATCATCTAACATGTTGGCAGACTAAGCACATTTATTTATTCACTCATTTAACAAATATTTATTGAGCACCTATTATGTGATAGCACTGTTTTTTAGTGATAGCGAAATAGCAGTGAACAAAATTACTTAGTTTCTATTCTTACAGAGGCTGTTCTAAGAGCAGGCAGGCAATACAAGTAAATACATAAATAGTACAGTGTGGGAGAGGGGATAAAGAGTAAATATTTCTGCAGTAGTAGAGAGGGCTCCTCTGAAGAGATGACATTTGAGCAAAGAACTGAACAAAGTGAGGAAGTAAACAATGTATGCGTGTAAGGAAGGAGAGATCCATTTAGTGCAAAGTGCAAAGGCCCTGCAGAGGAGCACTTTTGGCTTCTTGGAGGAAGAGCACATAAGCCAGTGGGGTTGGAGTATAGTGAGTGAAGGGAAGAAAGGTAGGAAATTGGTTAGAGTGAGGGCCAGGGTCCAGACAAAACAAAGCTCTGATGGTCAAAGTAAGGATTTTGGATTTGACTTTGAGATTTGAAGCCACTGGAACATTATGAGTATGTGGGTGACATGATTTTGATATGACTTTAATAGGATCTCTCTGGATATTGTATAGTGAAGAGTCCATGAGAATGAGAATGGAAGCTAATGATCCAGTTGGAAGACTATTAATGTAGTCCAGGAAAAGGCTGTATGGAATTGTATCAGGGTATATATATATTTTATTACTTGCCTGCTCCATTAAAATATAGATTCTATGACAGCAGAAACAATGGAGGTGAAGAGAGTAAGTAATTAGATTTAGGATGTATTTTGAAGGTGGTGCTAACAGGATTTGCTAATAAATAAGATACAGAGTATGAGAGAAAGAATACAGTCACAGATGGCTCTAAGATATGGACCCTGAGTAACTGAGTGAATAGTGGTCCAATTTACTGGGATGGTAATCACCACAAGGAATAGATTTGGAGAGGAAATTAAGAGTTTTGTTTGGATGTGTTACAACTGAGATACCTATTAGGCATCTGTGGTAGATTAAAGATGGCCATGGATTCTCTGCTTCCCTTCTTTTTGAGAGGTAGAGTCTAATTCTCCTCCTCTTGAATCCGGGCTGCTTCCTGGGGGAAACCCAGCTTGCAACAGTCTTCAGTCTGCTTTGGAATTTAAAGACTCTGTAAGTCAGGTTAAGAGTCTGGCTATTATTCTGAGGATAAAGTAGAATTACTGAAGGGTTTTAAGAAGGGTTTTAAGAATGTGACCAGCTGTGGTTATTAAGTCCCCAGGCTACAATGTGGAGTGTGGACCCAAGAGGGCTCCATTGGAGGCAGGGACACCATATATGTGGGTACTGAATTACACAGACACATGATAATGCCATGAATTTGGAAATGTGACAACAGAGATGAAGAAAATAAGCTGTCAAGTTCTACAAGTATTTAGAAGGTTCAAACAAAAGGGCTAATTGATTATATGTGGATGTGAAATAGTGGGTAGAGTCAGAAATGATGTCCAGGGTTCTGGATTGACAACTAGTGATGCCATCACTGACTCTAATTCAAGTCAAAGCTTTTAAAAAAGAGGGCACTTTCTACTTACTATTGCATCTGAGCAGCACTCTAAGTTGATAAGCAGCCCAATGATTTCCTAGGTCCTGTATATGGTGACTTTCTCCCATTCACTCCTGGTAGAATGGATAGCCAGCCACCCCCCCTTCCAATGCCTCATGACCAGAACAAAAAAGAGGGAGGATTGGGCCCAACTATTTTGTGCCCACAAAACATATATGTAATTATTTATGCCCAAGAGAGAATGCAAATTAAGCATATGAAAACATTGAGGAGAAGCAATATAGTATAGAGATTAAAAGCATTCATTCTGGAGTTAGACTGAATTCAAATCCTGGATCTACCAATTATGACATATCAATTTGGGCAAGTTATTAACTTGCCAAATTATTAACTCTGTGCTTAGGTTATTTTTTTTAATCTACAAAATATGGATAGTGATGGCACATACCCCAAAGGATTGTTGCAAATATCAAATAAATACAAATAAAATACTTAAAACCATGTCTTGCATATAGTATTCACTTAATAAATGTTACCAATTATTATTCCACTGGAATGTGGGTTATGTGAAGACAGAACTTTTTTTTTTCCCCTGATGAAATCCTAATGCTTGGAATAGGGTCTGGTGCCTAATAAACAGAGTCATACAATAAATATTTTTTGGATGAATGAAATCCCTGAGAGTACAAGTTGCCTACCTCAACATGAATTCTTCCCTCCCTCCTTAGTAACAGAATCTGGACTTTTGTCTGGGCATCTTGCCACGTGGAACTATGTTTTTTCCCGCTTCCCTTGCAGCTAGTTTTGGTCAATGAAATGTAAACTGGAATGTTTTGTGAAATTTTCATAAAGACCACATAAAGAAGACTGCCCCCTGTGGAAGTGGCCTTTTATTGCCCCTATGCCTTTTCTCTTCCTTCTGGCCTGCAACTAAGAGAAGATGCCTGCTGCTCCAGCTGCCATCCTCAACCATGAGGTACCCCAAGGATGGTAGCCATGTGCTAATAAGGCAGACAGAAATATAGTGGCTTGAAGCCCTTATGTTATCAGATTATTGCTGAGCTACCCCAGGAATGCCTACCTTCAGGCTTCTTTTACAAGAAATACATTTCTATCGGGCTCTGTGCCGACAGCTCAGAGGGCCTGGAGCCTGCTTCGGATTCTGTGTCTCCCTCTCTCTCTGCCCCTCCCCCGCTCACACTCTGTCTCTGTCTCTCAAAAATAAACAAACATTAAAAAAATAAAAAAAAAATACATTTCTGTATTTTTGAGCCATCCTTGTTTTAGGGCATTTAGTTTAATGCCACCAAACTAATCCTAATTAATACCTTTGTCAAATTTATATTTTAAACTATAGTAATAAGGCCAATTATTCAATCTCTGAGTCCTGTATAACAATCTTCAACAGCATTATAGGAAGAGAAAGATGGAATATCAGAGATGGAATGGACAAGAATAAAGACACCTCCTGTAGTGCTTAAGGATTACTTTTTTTATATATACCATGCATTACAGGGAGAGGATGATTACTTCACACAATTAGAAAAGGCTGCAGAATAGGATTTTGAAAATCAATGGACAGAAGGCACAGTGGTATCTGGTGAAGTGGTCTGAGTAGGCCATTTTGCCCTTTGGGACTTTTTATATAAATTTAACTGGAAACCCTTTGTCCATAATAAGAAGAAAGGGTGGGTGCCTGGGTGGCTCAGTCAGTCCAGTATCCAACTCTTGATTTTGGCTCAGGTCGTGATCTCATGGTTGTGATCTCATGGTCATGAGATCAAGCCCCATATTGGGCTCCTTGCTGAGCAGGGAGCCTGCTGGGGATTCTGTCTCTCCCTCTCTTTCTCTGTGCCTTCCCAGTTCATTCTCTAAATAAATAAATAAATAAATAGTTTAAAAACAGAAGAAAGGGGGGCTCCTGGGTGGCTCAGTAGGTTAAGCGTCCGACTTCAGCTCAGGTCACGATCTCGCGGTCCGTGAGTTCGAGCCCCGTGTCGGACTCTGGGCTGATGGCTCAGAGCCTGGAGCCTGCTTCTGATTCTGTGTCTCCCTCTCTCTCTGCCCCTCCCCCGTTCATGCTCTGTCTCTCTCTGTCTCAAAAATAAATAAACTTAAAAAAAAAAGCTGCTGAGGATTCAACTCAGTTTAAAAAAAAAAAAAAAAAAAAGAAGGGGCGCCTGGGTGGCTCAGTCGGTTAAGCGCCCGACTTCGGCTCAGGTCATGATCTCTCGGTCGGTGAGTTCGAGCCCCGCGTCCGAGCCCCGCGTCGGGCTCTGGGCTGACAGCTCAGAGCCTGGAGCCTGTTTCAGATTCTGTGTCTCCCTCTTTCTCTGACCCTCCCCCGTTCATGCTCTGTCTCTCCCTGTCTCAAAAATAAACATTAAAAAAAAAAATTAAAAAAAAAAAAGAAGAAGAAAGGGAAATCCATATATTTAATGCCCATAATGAATTAACTTCTTCCACATATATGAAATTATTTAAACCTCAGGCCTGGGATGTTTAATTGGCTTGCCCTCAATCACAATGCAAATAAGTAGTGGAGGTAGGGTTTGAACCTGTGTTTGTCTGGGCCTAGAGCCCTTGTGCCTCCCCTCACCCCTCATTCCAACCAACTGCATAAACTCATTCTCAAAGACTCAAGATCTGTGTTCCTCATCATATGTCTGAAGAAGTTCTGCATATTTATTTCCTTTGGCATTATCTGCCTTTACTTTTTCATTTTCTGGCATTTTGGAAACTTGAGGCCCATTGCTCTAAACCCATCTTTATTTTTCACATGCTTTGCTTGCAAACCACAAATTCCTATTCATGAGGTAAGAGAGGCTCCTAATATCTCCCTCAACCACTCTGACTGGCTGGAGCCTGTCCTTCCAGTGCTAATCAAATGCTAGTGACTCAAATTGAGATTATGACCCTCTCATCAGACCAACTGGAAAGAGTGGATGGCCTGCCTTGGCCACACCCCGTTCTCCTTCCCAGACCTTTTCTCATTTACTAAATATGACCTAAAGTTTGCTCCACCTCTGTGCTCTCTCGCTCTCTCAGTGAATGTCATCACCATCCATTCTGTTGCCTAAACCAGAATCTTCTGAATCATTCTTCACACTTCCTTTCCTTCTCCCTCATCCACCACACACATAGGAAATACCAAGCACGCTCTTCCTTACCTTTTATGTATACAATTGATCCATTTTGTATTTCAGGCCACTGCTCTCTTACTGACATTATTCCTAATTTTTATTCTTTCTTCCAGTCCATTCTACAACGAGAGTGGCCACTCTAAAATGCAAATCTTGTTATGTCATTCCCCCCCTTTTTTAATGTTTATTTTTGAGAGAGAGAGAGAGAGAGAGAGAGAGAGAGAGAGAGAGAGAGAGAGACTGTGAGCAGGGGAGGGGCAGAGAGAGACAGGGAGACACGGAATGCAAAGCAGGCTCCAGGCTCTGAGCTGTCAGCACAGAGACTGATGCAAGGCTTGAACCCACAGACCATGAGATCATGACCTGAGCTGAAGTCAGACGCTTAACCAAATGAGCCACCCAGGTGCCCTTCTGCTTTTTAATTTTTATTGAGGCATTACTTAATAAAGGTGTTGACTTAGTAAAAGTGCCCAAAGTGAGAGGTGTAACCTCATAAAGTGCCCAAATATTAAATATATGAATTGATATATTTTCAATTATGTATACCAGATCAAGATATAGAATATTCTGGCACTCCCACATGTCCCCACTTGAGTCATGCTCCACCTCCAAGGTAACAACTATTCTGATTGCTGTCCCACAGATTAGTTTTGCTGACTTTAGCTTTGTTTTAATGTTTATTTATTTTGAGAGAAAGCATATGTGTGAGTGTGCAAGATGGGGAGGAGCAGAGAGAGAGAGGGAGAGAGAGAATCCCAAGCAGGCATCGTGCTGTCAGTGCAGAGCCCAACACAGGGCTCAATCTCACAACCCTGAGATCATGACCTGAGCCAAAATCGAGAGTCAGATGTTCAACTGACTGAACCACCCAGCAAGCACCCCAGTTTTGCCTACTTTAAAAACCCATATAAGTGGGGGTGCCTATGTCATTCAGTAGGTTGAACTGATTATTGCTATGTATTATTGCTATGAATGGTTATTGCTATGTAGTACTTCATTCTATGAATACACCTCAATTTATTTACCGTTTTTAGTGTTGACAGCTATTTGGGTCATCTTCAGGGTTTAGATATTAGATATTATAAATAAAACTGTTTGAACATTTTTGTGTATATCATTTGGTTGATACAAGCACTAATTTCTGTTGGTACATAACGTACGGTGGAACCGCTGGATTGTGGTGCATTAGTAGGTATTGTATATAAGAATTCCAGTTACTTCACATCCTTATCAACTCTTGGTGTTGTCAATATTTTCAATTTTAGTCACTCTGATTTTTAAAAACTCTTTCTATGACATCCCACCTAGATAAAGTCTAAACTCTTTAACATGATGGACAGAGTCCTTCATAATCTGACTTTTGCTTATCTGTTCAGCCCCATCTTTAATCACTGCCCTCCTTGAATTTTAAGCTGTAGTCCTGCTCAACTACATGTGGATCTTTGAGAGTTCTTTGGTTGGGTTCATTCTGTTTTTCTTCTGGCCTTTGCACTGCTCTTCTCTTGTGTCTTTACATCCGGATTAAGTCCTTCTCATCCACTGAGTCTCAGCTTAGACAATACTTTCTAAACTTTCTTAACCTTCAAGATTCAGTTAAATGCACTTCAATGGGCACCCAGCATTCCATGTGCTTGCTCTCTCATTAACCTGCCTCACACTATATTGTAATTGCCTACTGACTTGTCAATTTTTCCTGAGAGCAAGGACTATATCTTGTTCATTTTTGTTTTTATCACCAGTGCTTAGAAGACTATGGGAACATAATGGGTGCTTAATAATGAATGCATGGAGCTAATGAACAAAGGAATGAATTTAAAAATGAAGTATCAATGGAATAATTCAAATTATTATTATTAGGAATTAAATGATCAGGCTACTTGGGATTAATATATTGTTTTCTAAATTCTCATTCCTTAGGTTGTGCTTTTGACAAGTGATAGTGAGGGAAAAAACATAGGAAGTATTACATAATTAGTTATTCAAGCCATAGAATTAAATATGGTAGGAGGGGATGAGAATTTTTCAAAATACACATGCCTCTAAAGACAGTTCCTGCAATTTGCAACTAAGGCAAAACATTGGAAAAACCAGGAAAGCTTTAAAAAAAATACTGATGCCTGGACATCTAGCTCTGGGGTTTCTGATTTGGGTCAGCGTGGGTCTCTTTTTGAGGCTTGCCCACCGTAAAACAGAATAGGTTATAATCGTAAAGTTCTAGGGGGAAAAGTGGTTTATTTATAAGAAACAAGTATAGAAAAGCCAGTAGACAGTTATCTTCATGCTTCTTGAGTGCTATGAAACTATATAGGGACTGTCATTGTTCATACTCAACTATCATTTTCAATGGGAAACCTTTAAGATAGAAAGAAGAGAATCATATACACATGGTATATTGTAAATGTCTGCTCTCAGGATGGAACATCTGTTAGTAAAATAAGAAATGTGGTTATCTAGCTGGGATCTTGAGCTTAATACATATTCTAATATCTTGAGGGTGAATAACCCCTTGAAATGTGTCAAGTAATGAATGTAGGTATGAGCCTTAGAGAATTGGGCCCCAAATATTTAAACTGAGTCTATTGAGGCAGTTCTCTCTTCCAAAGGCCCTTTCAGATGTAAGTAGAATGTATGGCAAGATTCTCCCCACTCCTATACTGGGCTCACAAGGGCCTTCCAAATAAGATTTAATCCTGTTTAACAGACTTAACCTGATTCTCAGATGTGGCCTCCTTGATCTTTGAGATATACATAGAACTCACTGAATTGTCCTAATCCCATGGCCAGCACAAGTTCAGGACCCTTTCTAAAGTTTTGGCACAGTCTAGGAGGCTTACATCTCATGGTCTTTCCTACATACCGGACTTCGGCCTCTTCTGTCTCATTTTCCATTCTGAGCAGGTCAATCTGTACATGAAATTCGGTTCCTTCATTGGTTTCCACACAAATCTCATGCATACACACAGATTTTATTTAAGAGCAGGACCTTGTAGGGAGGAGAGATTACAACACCCAGAACACATTAAGCAACTTTTTTTTTTTTTTAAAGTAGGCTCCATGCCCAGCATGGAGCCCAATGTGGAGCTTGAACTCATGACCTCAAAATTAAGACCTGAGCTGAGGTCAAGAGTTGGACACTAGGGGTGCCTGGCTGGCTCAGTTGGTTGAGCATCAGACTTTGGCTCTGGTCAAGATCTCACAGCTTATGGGTTTGATCTCCGCGTTGGACTCTGTGTTGACATTTCAGTGCCTGGAGCCTGCTTCAGATTCTGTGTCACTGTCTCTCTCTGCCCCTCCTCCACTCATGGTCTGTCTCCCTCTCTCAAAAATAAACATTAGAAAAAAAAGGGTTGGATTTAATGTTTATTTATTTTTGAGAGAGCCCAGGAGTGTGAGTGGGGGAGAGGCAGAGAGAGGGAGACAGAGGATCTGAAGTGGTCTCTGCTGACAGCAGAGAGCCCAATGTGGGGCTCGAACTCATGAACAGCAAGACCATGACCTGAGCCCAAGTCGGATGTTTAACTGACTGAGCCACCCAGGCACCCCCCAAAAGATTTTTTAAAACAAGAATATCTGAAGAGGCTTTTAAAAGTTGTTTAATGGTGGGGCGCCTGGGTAGCTCATTCTGTTAAGGGTCCAACTCTTGATTTTGGTTCAGGTCATGATCTTTGTATTAACCTTTTTACCAAAAGCTTTATTGAGATGAAATTCACATACCATAACATTCATCATTGTTTTTTAAATGTTTAT
Source organism: Neofelis nebulosa (assembly GCF_028018385.1). NCBI lineage: Eukaryota > Metazoa > Chordata > Mammalia > Carnivora > Felidae > Neofelis > Neofelis nebulosa. Next base: position 22,624,318 of record NC_080793.1, read on the forward strand.
TTATGTCTTTGGAGAGAGAGAGAGAGAGAGAGAGAGAGCATGAGCTGGGGAAAGGCAGAGAGAGGAGAGAGAGGACCCCAAGCAGGCTCCACACTGCCAAGTGCAGAGCCTGACACAGAGCTTGACCCCACAACCCTGGGATCATGACCTGAGCCGAAATCAAGAGTTGGACACCCAACCGACTGAGCCACCCAGGCGTCCCCACTGTTATCTAACTTTAAAACATGTTCCTCACCCAAAGCATTAATTTTTTTAAGTTTATTTATTTATTGAGAGAGAAAGGGAGAGAGAGAATCTCAAGCAGGCTCCATACTGTCAGCACAGAGTCCAATGAAGGGCTTGATCCCATGGACAGTAAGACCATGACTTGAGCTGAAATCAAGAGTCTGAGGCTCAACCACTGAGTTACCCAGGTGCCCCAGCATTAATTTTTATTTAAAGAAGTATTACATTAAATATTACTGAGTGTGTAATTACATGTATACTGTCTCCACTCAGCTTTCACATGTGACACACACATTCAAAGCCATCTCACACTCCCCATCCCAGCCCCAGGGATATCACACATTGCTTCCACTTTCCTATACTTCTTTATCTCCCTGCCTTGCCCCACCAACACCATGCATTGCTCAAACACAACACTACCACAGATATCTCATTCTTTCTCTCGCATTACAACATTAAAAGAATGGAGGGATATGTAAGGATTCCAGGGTTGCTGGGGGGAATGCTTATGTTTATGATGCCTACAAATACTTTCTTTCATGTTGAAGTACTAGCTTGGGTTTCCATGAGTGACTGTACTTTTGGGTAACACAACATTTCCCCCATGGACATGTAGTCACTTGTTTTCAGCTGTTACACTGTTCCTTTTGAAAAAGGCCAAGGAAAGCGTTGCAACACAGAGACACAGAAACATATAAATCAAAGATAAACTGAAAAGTTAAGAGCTTTTTATTTTTTATTGATAGGAATCACTTTCTTGTCTTTATGCCTTTCAAGATTTGAAACCAAAGCTAATTGGCACATCATTAACATGTGTATGCAACCATTATACATCCTAGGTCTCAGAAGAGCAGCATTCAAGAGCATAAGCAACTTTCAAGGTGCAAAAAAAAAAAAACCAAAAAAACAAAAGAAAGTATGTGTGGAGAGAGTACATTAGCATCCTTAAATCTGAGGGCTATAAGTAATCTAACAATTCTCACTGCAGTCCAGGAATTTTCTCTATGGCAACCACTTCTTACTAGGCCATAGGGAATCAGTCTCCTCCTGAATATTGCCAGGGTTGGGCAGCTCTTGACTTCTCAACACTACCACCCTGACCTCTGATGGCAGGAAATTTTGGGGGGTGTTGAAGCCAAAATTATTTTCCTAAGCATTAGTACTATTGGCTCTAGTCCTTCCCCCAGAATAAAATAGAACACTTTATTCAATCTGTTTTAACAGTCTATGGAGAATTTATTCTTTTTTTTTTTTTTTTTTTCTCAGATGTCAGTACTTTTAATGTCGTGTACATCAAATTATAGTAAAAAGAGGACTATAAACAAGATGCAGCCCCTCTATTTTCATGCACAGCACAAGAGATTACAGTAAACCCAGTTTATATTCCACCATCAAGTGTGGCTCTCCCATTAGTTCACTTTGTGACGGGTCATTAAGAATATCTTCAAATCCAATAGTCTCATCATTACCCCTCAAAATATCCAGTGAAAGGTTTGAGTTTGGAAGGAATGGAAGACGCTGAACCTGCTGCACTGCCTTGAATTCCATTTGTAATTTGAGTGGAGCAAACAGACCCTGGATGTTTCTCAGTGTGGAAAAATTCATTTTATCTTGGTTGAGCTGGAAATTTTTTTCTGATAATTCAAGAGGATGACTAGGCAAAAGTTCATTTTTCACACAAGGCAGGCCTTTTCGAAGAAGATCATGACTTTCAAAAGGTCCACTTGCTGAAAGTTCAGTAACTGGAATACTGTCCTTTAGCTGAGATCCAAGTCCTCTGGCATTCATCTTCAACTTGCTCAGTGAACAGCCTCTCAGCCCCGTTACCGTCAGCCGGCCCCCGAATTTATTCTTTACTTAACTGATTCAACAAATATTTATTGAACTCCACTGGGTGCCATGTAATACAGTAGCTACTGGGGAAATAATGGTGAGAGAACCAGACACAATCTCTGTTGCAAAATTTAGTAACTGTGACTTCTCTGGGGGTAGTTGGAAATGGAATTATGAAGGAGAACTTGGACAGGTAAGAAGAACTGGTGATGTGAATTGGGAAACATATATGATTATTCAATAAACTCAGAATCTGTTAGTCACTTCTGCTCTCTTGTTGAAATGGGAATTCGAGAGGAGGCAGAAATTGCAGGAGCCAGGATTTGGCATTAGATAAGAACAGAAGGCAAAAACCTGAAGAGATGACAATGGACACCAAGGAAATTAGATGGTGGCCCAAGATCCATGGGTGTTAATGATGTTAGGGTTCCAAGATAAAATACAGGATGTTCAAATAAATTTGAATTTCAGCTAAACAGCAAATACTTTTTTTAGTGTAAGCAGATGTCATGTGATATTTGGAACAACTACTAAAAATTTACCCATTGTTTATCTAAAATTCTAATTTAACTGGGCCTCCTGTACTTTCATTTGCTAAATCTGGCAACTTTACATGATGCCAATAATAGGCAAGGAAGACAAGGTTCTCCAATTTGTGTAACTGGACTTTTCAATTCACTAGTAAACAGGAAGTAAATGGAGTCAAAGTGAAGAAGCCAGAGCCCCAATCTCCAATGAGAAGAAAGAGGCAAAAGGAGGAGGTAAGAAACAGGGCACTGATAAGTGGTGAGGAAGCTAAAGCCAGTGACCTAGGGCCCATTCCTGGCACGGAGTCTGTATCACAGATCCTACAGCTTGGTTTTGTTGCCAAACCAAAATCCATCTCAGAGCATATGCATATCTTAATTTAACATTTAGGGTAGCCAAAAATGAGATGGAAAGGAGCCAAAAACTATAGACCCCCTTAAATGTTCTGAATATCACATTTTTTGGGCTGAGTTCTAGTTCACTTTGGGGTTAACTTATAATCTGAAATTCTATTCTTTTCTAGCTATCAGTGTAGCTGACATTGTTTGCTACCTCCTATTGACAGTAAATCTTCCTTTTAGAAAACTCCAATTGGTCTAAGAAGAAAAGAATGTTTTCTATACCCAGAGTGAGCTATATAATTTGTGGGGTTCAGTGGAAAATGAAAATGCCAGGCCCCTTATTCAAAACTTGTTATGAATTTCAGGTAAAAATTAAACCAAGCATGGGGTCTGTTTAAGTGCAGGTTCCTGTGCAACAGCACAAATCATATACCCATGAAGCCAACCTCATCCATACTTTAGTCGTAGAGAGATAATATCCATGTACTAGAGCTAGGGCTGAGATGGAAGAAGTCTGGACTCATTTTAGAACTCAAAGGGATAAAAGGAACTGGGCAGAGACAAGGAGCACAGGAAGGACAGAGATGGGAGCCAACATTAGCTACTGCTACATTCCTCTTGAGTTGTCTGGCTCACACTGACCTTCAGATAGTAAGTCTCCTCCTATTTGTTACTTGCCAAGTTTTTTTCACCACTTTCATCTGACATGGTGTTTAGACCCTCTTCTAGTTTTCTGACCTCTCACTGTCCTTCCCCCTCCATCTATCTCACCTATTTTACCTCCCCATAGATAATCATGTTTCAGGTATGATATGACAACACGCAGTACAGTATGGCAATCCCTTCTTTTGACCTGGACCCTATTTTTGATTCACAGTCTAATAATATGTTAGCCTTTTCAACAGCTGCTTCACGCTTTGGCTTCTACTAAGCTAATATTCAATTAAAACCTTTCAATCTAGGGGCGCCTTGGTGGCTCAGTTGGTTAAGCATCCAACTTCAGTTCAGGTGCATGATCTTGCAGTCTGTGGGTTCCAGCCCTGCATTGGGCTCTGTGCTGATAGCTTGGAGCCTGGAGCCTGCTTCAGATTCTGTGTCTCCCTTTCTCTCTGCCTCTCCCCTTCTCTCAAAAATAAACATTAAAAAATTAATAAACAATAACAACAACGACAACAACAAACCCTTTCAATCTAGCTCACATGAACTAATCCCACTCAGGACTTGAGTTTCTGTCAGTTCTCTTTAAATTTTTTTTTTTTGCAACGTTTTTTATTTATTTTTGGGACAGAGAGAGACAGAGCATGAACGGGGGAGGGGCAGAGAGAGAGGGAGACACAGAATCGGAAACAGGCTCCAGGCTCTGAGCCATCAGCCCAGAGCCTGACGCGGGGCTCGAACTCACGGACCGTGAGATCGTGACCTGGCTGAAGTCGGACGCTTAACCGACTGCGCCACCCAGGCGCCCCTGTCAGTTCTCTTTAAATTTAACACATTGAACTTTACATCTATCTGCCTGATTTAAATTTCAGCTTATTGATTTCATACCAGCATTCCAGCTAGCCATCTATGGTCTTAGCTATCCTTCCTGGCTTTGAGTCACCTGCAGATTTGGTAATTCTGACATCAATATCTTCATACACATCCCTGTTAAAAGTGTGGAACCGGGCAGGGCCAAGGACAGACAGGATCCTCCACAAGAGACTTGCTCCTAAGTGACACAGAGACAATAATAATCCCATTCCTCCAGGTGTGGTTCTGTCAAGTATGGGAATGTATGAGGAATCATGAGAGGAACTTATTTGACATGCCTTGAGAAATGAATAGTCTAAAGAGTTACTTGAAATATTGTTTTAGGTAAAGTGTTAGAAACCCAAATCACTAGCAGAAAAATTTAAATGCCCAAAGAGATACTGGTAGGCATAAGACAAATTAAGAAGAAATTTAGACAAAAGAAAAAGAGAAAGGGAAAAGAGGAAGGATGAGGATCAAAAGGAAAGATAGAGATCAAGGAGAGATGAAGAGAGACCTCAGTGACATCAGCTCTAAAAGTCATGTGACCTGTTTTAAGATTTATCACCTCCTGCCTTTGAATACAAAATAAAGCTAATAGCCAGTCCTTAAATAATTTTTTTTTGCAAATATAATAATTTAGTTTATGGACCACATGGATAAAACCAGGATTTCCTGAAGCTAATCCAACTGTCTTTGAGGTTTGGATTCTATTTGCTACAACTGGTCATACTCCTCTATCTTATGAAAAATAGAATTAACATCCTTCTGATTTGAATGAAATACTGCCAGGAAGCTTGGCTGAGAATAATTGAGGAATTATTCCCTTGACTATTCCTATTAATAACCATTCCCCTCAGCAAATAGTAAGAATAACTCTTAGAAGTTGAAGAGATGCAAAACTTCCTTTGAGTTCCCTCTTCCTGTATTTGGTACTAAGGCACTTGTAATTAAATGGTATAGAATCATGGGGCGCCTGGGTAGCTCAGTCGGTTAAGTGTCCGACTTCAGCTCAGGTCACGATCTCGCGGTCCGTGAGTTCGAGCCCCGCGTCGGGCTCTGGGCTGATGGCTCAGAGCCTGGAGCCTGCTTCCAATTCTGTGTCTCCCTCTCTCTCTGCCCCTCCCCCGTTCATGCTCTGTCTCTCTCTGTCTCAAAAATAAATAAAACGTTAAAAAAATTTTTTTTTAATGGTATAGAATCAGGGGTGCTTGGGTGGCTCAGGTGGCTAAGTGTCAACTCTTGATTTTTGGCTCAGGTCATGATCTCATGGTTCATGAGTTCGAACCCTCAGTTGGGCTCTGTGACAGCACAGAACCTGCTTGGGATTCCCTCTCTCTCTCTCTCTCTCTCTCTCTCTGAAAATAAATAAATAAACTTAAAAAAATAAATGATATAGAATCAGATAATATTCTTGTCAACTTTTTAAGGATTCTGCTAAAGAAGAGGGATATAATTAAGAGCTACTTTTATTTTTACTGAAATATCATCAGAATAAGTGACCAGACTCTCCTTTATCCACATTCGCACAATATGCTCATTTACATTTCACTATTTACAATCTCACCATGTGCTCTCACTCTTCCATGAAAGATTGTTCATCATGTCTCTTCTGTCAGGAATCCCTTTCCCCCCCTGCCTGTTTGGTTACTTGCTGCCTATCTTTGAAGGGTGAGTTGAAGCATCATCTCCCTAGAAATATTTCTTTAAAAAAAAAATTATTTATTTTGAGAGAGAGAGAGAAGGAGAGAAAGAATCGCAAACAGGCTTTGCGCTGTGAGCGCAAGAGCCTAACATAGGGCTTGAACTCACAAACCATGAGATCATAACCTGAGCTGAAATCAAGAGTCAGATGCTTAACCAACTGAACCACCCAGGAGTCCCACAATAGAAATATTTCTTGATCACTTAGTTAAGAAAAAAAAATGTCCTGCCTAGGTTCCTGGCTGCAGTAACATATTCTCTTTTTTCTACCAGATAGAGTATTAAAGATAGGAAATGATTATTCATTACTAAATCAATACTAAGTACTAATCAATACTTACCATAAGACCTTGAACATTGTGAGTGCTCAGTAAATGTTTGTGTGAAGAGGAGGACAAGGAAGAAGAGAGGAAGAAAGGGAAGGAGATAAGAATATATTATATACAAATGGCCAACAGACACATTAAAGATGCTCAACATCACTCATTATTGGGGAAATGCAAATCAAAACTACAATGAAATATACCTGTCAGAATGGTTAAAATCAAAACACAAGAAATAATAAGTGTTGGAGAGGATGTGGAGAAAAAGAAACCATTGTACACTGTTGGTGGAAGTGCAAACTGGTACAGCTACTGTGGAAAACAGTATGGACATTCCTCAAAAAGTTAAAAATAGAACTACCCTACGATCCAGCAATCACAGTACCAGGTATTTACACAAAGAATACAAGAACACTAATTCAAAGGGATACATGCACCCCTACATTATAGCAGCATTATTTACAACAGCCAAGATAAGGAAGCAGCCCAAGTGTCCATTGATTTATGAATGGATAAAGAAGGTGTGTGTGTGTGTGTGTGTGTGTGTGTGTGTGTGTGTGTGTGTGTGATGGAATATTATTCAGCCATAAAAAGGAATGAAATTTTGCCATTTGCATGGATGGAGCTTGAGACAAAGACTACTACCATATGATTTCACTCATATGTGGAATTCAAGAAACCAAACATAAGAATAAAGGGGGAAAAAAGAAGAGCGAGACAAACCAAGAAACAGACTCTTAAATACAAAGAACAAACTGATGGTTACCAGAGGGGAGGTGAGTCGGGGGGATGGGTGAAATAGATGATGGAGATTAAAGAATACACTTATCATGATGAGCACTCGGTAATGTATAGAATCATTGAATCACTATATTGTACACTTGAAACTAAAATAACACTGTATTTTGGGGCACCTGAGTGGCTCAGTCAGTCGAGCATCCAACTCTTGGTTTCAGTTCAGGTCATGATCTCAGTTGGGCTCTCTGCTGACAGCATGAGCCTGCTTGTGATTTTCTGTCTCCCTCTCTCTCTCTCTGCCCCTCCCCTGTTCACTCTCTCACTCTCTCTCTCTCTCAAAAATAAATTTAAAAAAACATTTAAAAAATAAGGTAATGATACTAGAATTTTAAAATTTAATTTTTTTTAATTTAAAAAGGAATGTAATATAAAATCTCATCCTATGGAATGACTTATGGTCTAGTGCCTAAAAAGAGTAGGTGGCCTTTAAAAGACTCTTCTAGTCTTATAATTCCAATCTTTTTATTTATAAGTTTCATCCATCCAAACCCCATATAATGACCTCTGATTCAAAGAGAAGACAGATGACCATTTGGCAGAGTGGCACTGCAGATATTCAAGCACATTGATGAATGTCATCCTGTTCGTTCATGGAAATCTTCACGTTTCTGATGAATGTTCGTGTACTTTGTGATGATATTTATAATCAGCGTGTTATCATCAAAAGATTGTGTTGGTTATGGTAGTTCAAAGCAACATAAGATAATTTTTAAATATGTAATGAGGTAATTGAGAGTGACAGCAATTATCCATCAGAGAAACAAAGCTCAATTTTATCAAAGGGAATTTGGAATATGATAAACTTCTGAGGAGTAGTAGTTCAACCAAAGGCCAAAGACATGCCACCCAAAAGTTCATCAGCATTTCTCAGCCTCTGCCTGTTTCTACTCTAAATGTAGCAGATATTCTGTCAGTAAGTGGTACTCAAAGGAGGAGGTTGAAGCATCTGTAGAATAGTGTACTTTGACTTCTGGGGAAACAGTAAACTCATTTTCTTTTCCTCCCTCCTTTTGTCCCTCCCTTCCTTCCTTCCTTCCTTCCTTCCTTCCTTCCTTCCTTCCTTGAGAGAGAGAGCACAGGGGAGAGGGGCAGAGGGAAAGAGAGAATCTTAAGCAGATGTGGAGCCCAACACGGGGCTCAATCCCATGACCCTGGGATCATGACCTTGATCAAAATCAAGATCGGATTCTCAACTAATGGAGCAACCCAGGCACCTGCCCCCCCCTTTTTTTAAAGCAAGCCTTGTTTTATTATTATTATTATTTTTTTTTTTTTTTTAAATTTTTTTTTTCAACGTTTTTTATTTATTTTTGGGACAGAGAGAGACAGAGCATGAACGGGGGAGGGGCAGAGAGAGAGGGAGACACAGAATCGGAAACAGGCTCCAGGCTCCGAGCCATCAGCCCAGAGCCCGACGCGGGGCTCGAACTCACAGACCGCGAGATCGTGACCTGGCTGAAGTCGGACGCTTAACCGACTGCGCCACCCAGGCGCCCTATTATTATTTTTTTAAGTAGGCTCCACACGTAATGTGGGGCTTGAACTCACAACCCTGAGATCAAGAGTTAAATACTCTACCAACTGAGCCAGCCAGATGCTCTAGTAAAGTCATTCTCTAACAAAAGTTCAGGGAGCCTTTCTTTTCTTTAAAAAAAATTTTTTTTAAAGCTTATTTATTTTTTTTTGAGAGAGACAGAGACAGTGTGAGTGGGGGAGGGGCAGAGAGAGAGAGAGGAGAGAGAGAGAACCCCAAGCAGGCTCTGCACCACCAGAACAGAGCCTGATGTGGTGCTTGAACCCATGAAATCGTAAGATCATGACCTGAGCTGAAACCAAGAGGTGTCTCTTAACCAACTGAGCCACCCAGGTGGCCTGGGGAGCCTTTCTTTCTTTCTTTCTTTCTTTTTTTTTTTTTAAAGTTTATTTATTTATTTTGACAGAGACAGAGACAACCATGATGGTCAGAGAGACAAAGAGAGAGAGACTCCCAAGAAGGCTTGCAGAGCCTTTCTTTTAATAAATAGGGCTGTACAGTGACTCTAAGGGTTTCCTCAATTATACAAAAATATAAGAATTCCTAATAAGGACCCAGAGTTACACTGTTATTTTCTGCTTATAAGACTAGAGAATTTTTTTTGGATTCCACATCTGGAGATTGAGATGAAATTCAAAGTTATAACATCTGGATTTTCAGCACCAAAGACATACCTTTTTTTTGATATACCTTTAAAATAAATATGTTAATATCCCCAAAACTTAAGAGGACTTTTGTAGCAAAATACTAGGAAAAGAAATACTCAGGGATAAGACCCACCCCCATCTCATCCAAGTTAATGGATAGTTCTATGCCCTTGATGTGTCAGGGATATCTGGAAGGAAGAAAGTTTGGATATCTAAGAGTGATCTCTCTCCTAAAGATACATATGAGCATCTCCAAACCTCCTACTCTACATTTCTACTGGAATGGCCCATCAAACTCTGTACTTAAAAAACTAAAGTCACAATTCCTAATTCTTGTTCCTAACAATTTTTCCCCTTTTTCTGACTTTCATATTTCTATCAATGGCACCCCTGAAGTAATGCTCAAGGTGGATATTTCCCAGGTGAGGCAAAAGCCTAGTGAACCAGGACCTGCCTGGTATAGAAGCTTCTGAGATGCAAGTTGAGAGGGAGACATTAAGGATAACAGAGAGTTAACTGATAAAGGCCCATGAGGATGTAGACAGGGATAAAATTCATGGCACATGTAGCTTTGGCTTTAGATTAGCTTTAGATCAGAGGATTAGTTTTAGACCAGAGGAGGGAGACGAAGGTAATTTTGCATACTGGAGATGAGGGACAGAGACTTAAAGGCAATTACTCTTTAACGCTTTCTATTTTCTGTGTAAGGTATTAAATGAGGATGTCTTGTAAGAGTGACAAGGTAGGGTGGGACACAGAAGGGGTAGGGAATTTGTAGAGAATAGATAAATTAAAAATAAACATCGATGAGGAATAGGAGAGCTGATCAGTGATGTGTCATGGAAGGTCCAGCTGTTTTTCCAGGTAGGTTAGATAAAAGGTTAAGGAGACAAAAGAACAGAAAGTTTTGCCAAACAGTATTTGATCTGAAGAACTAAGAATTTAGTTTAGATAGGGGAGAGACAAATAGACTGGAAGAAAGTGGAAAATGGAAGAATCAAATACTGGAGGTCTTGTTAAGATCAAAGAGCAGGTTTAGAAAGAGCAAGGGGTGTGAGAAGTGGAATACTGAGGATAGGACACTAGAGTTATAATTCTAGAGATGGAGTAGTTTGGGGCAATTGACAAAATCCAAGATTAGTCCATGACTGGGGGGGTGGGTGTCACTGAAATTACATGGAGTCATGGGATTGAGAAGGTCAAGAAGTTATGGGATAGATCATCCCCACAGACATTGTGGTCACCCATGGTTATTAAGGGACTGGACACGGATCATGAGCAAGAAGTAAATTTGGGGAAAGGACTAGGAAGATAGTAGTTTGAGTCAAGGAAGGGAATTGTGATATAACCTAGTGGCTTGAAATTCAACAGAGGAAAATGTTCTATTTGATGTATAGGAATAATAGCTTGTCAATGACACTGGACTGTAAGAATGCTGCTTTCTTCTGGCTCCTGCAGTAGACAGAGTACAGAAAGGACAGCAGAGGAAGCAGTAACCTTTGGGAAGAACCTGTGTCTGTTATGTCAAGGTATGTCAAGAGGAAGAAGTCAAAGGTGTAGAGGACCTTGGTTATCACAATCTGGGATGGAAGTAAGGGGAAAGTGGGAAAGCTGGTCTTGGAAGTGGAAGTAGAAAATGTGGACCACTTCCCGTAGGTAACTTTCCTCCACCAATCCAGTTTTTATTGATCTTTCATTCTTTGCACTTCTAAAAATTAAGGTCTTCAAGCAGAGAAACTGAAAGGCATCCCTCAGCATTCAGACTGTCTGAGTCATTGTAGAATGCCGTCTTCCAGGCATCCTCCTAGATTCTGATGATGTTACACACCTGAGTTCAGACTTTGTGAATATCCTAGCTTTCCTCAACTGGTCCAGCAAGCAAGTTGAGAATGATCAGAAGCGGGAAGTTATTTCATGCTCTGACTACCAAGAAGCCTTAGTAATTCTAACATACCCTAATTCCTGCCCCCCTTTTCATTTTGTATAGCAGGGTAAACCAAAACCCAGATAACTTTGCCAACAGATTCCTTGTGTCCTTTCTAAAAACTCAGGCCTCCAGCACCAAAAGCAAGCATACTCTTAGGATTTAGGCATGAGGCCAGAGCCAGGAGCAACTTTTTTGCCTTTTCTGCCAAGAAGTTCTCTCAATCAGGTGTTCCAAGTCCTGGTGGAGCCATTTGGTAACTGACACAAGTTGCATATACTATTCATAGCAGCAGGCTGAAGTCAAGGACATGGTCTAGAAGTTCCAGGAGATGGTTGGGTCATGGGCATCAAACCAACAATGCAAAGATGGCTGGTGATCAGGAATTCACAGCCATTCTGACCTTACTGTCCTCAGGTGTACTGTACTCACCTGGCAGAGACAGAGACTTGAGCTCTCATATGATCAGCCAGGAGATCAATAAGCAGAATATTGCTCTTCACATTGAAATCTTCCTTCCAGTTATAATGGTCTGTCTCAAGACAAGGTTTCTAGGACCTGTAGCTGGGTATATCTCTGAAATGGATGGTTCAAGTGCTAGGTACTGGCTCCTCTCACTTACCCAGTTCTACTGCTGTTAAATGGGCCATTCTCAGCTTTATTCTGGGATATGACAACTTTTTGTGTGGAGGGGAGATCATTGTCATTATTATAAAGAAACACTTATAAGAACTAATTATGTATCGGACATTTTATACATATTGAATCATTTAACCAGGTTGACCCCATTTCTTTAGATAAGGAAATTGAGAAATTAACCATATCCAAGGTTACAAAGCTAGTAAGTACCAAAGTCAGTCTTCAAGATCAAACAGTCTGAATAAGGAGACCTTGCTCTTAACCAGCACATTATACTAACTTGCTTGTTTTCTACACATCAGAACAGTGTGTGATTGTTGCAGATAGTGCATTTCATTAAAAGAGAACTCTCCACAGATAGAATGGGCTGCCTTGTGGAGGGGGTGAGATCCTTGAAGAATTCTTTAATTCTTGGTATCGGTAACAACACAATGGGGCTTCAAATCACAGATGGATGTCGGGAGACAGTCAACTCATCAGAGAGCACTGAGGTTGAAATTTAAGGGGACTTCCCAATGCCATTTGAGTGGACCCATTGGATGCTAACCTCTTCCATACACGCACAAAATTACCAGGTCCAGCATAACCGGAGGAAACTACCACTTCAGAGGAAAAACATACATTTTTTTATCATTCTAATGAGACATCTGTTCAGATGAAACTGTGGTGAAAAAATGGCAAGCGTGAGATGTCAAGCCACAAATAGCCAAGTGCATACCTGTTTCATGTCTGAACGTGTGTCATTAGACAGTCAAGTTACCCCTCCACAGTGCAAAATTTTAATAGTCTTTACTGCCATGTGCACACTGGTGGTGGGGCAGAGGGGAGTGGATAGGTAGGAGAGGAAAGGAAATTATTATGTATTAGCCAGGCCCTGTGTTATGTGCTTTTTAGACAGAATCTCATTTAATCCTCATAGCAACTCCATGACATAAACATCATTATCTCCACTTTACAGATTAGGAAACTGGGAATCAGTCACATAACTATTAAGGGGTGAAACTGGAACTTCAAAGCTCCAGGGTTTTTACTGTAGCAACCTGCATACTCATGCACAGGTGGGAGGGATGGCAACTTAACGAATAAAAGAAGCTGAAGCTGAAGTTAAGTGCAGTAATGTTCGGTATGCCAAGGGTGATTATATCCTTGATTCACTTGGCATGAACTGCATAGGGAGAGAAGCACAGGGCTCTGCGCCTTCCAACCATATCATTCCTCTTGTCCGAGACGCAGGCTCCACGGGACTACAAACCAGGCCTTGCTGCCAAGTCACTTTTATGCTTCCAACCTCAGAAAGCCAAGCAGGGTATAACCACAGCCTAAGGGAACAATAAAGACCCAATCTTCTTATTGTATAGACCGAGAAACTGAAACCCAGAGAGAGGTAAGGACTTATTCAAGGGCAGGCATAGAGTTGGGATCAAGCCACGACTGGAAACTTGTGTTTTCCAGGCAGGTTTTTTAGATGACAGGGTTGGTCCTGGGTGACATCTCCTCAAATACTTAATGTTCAAGTCCCATTGCATCTTCCTGAGGATTCTCTAGGAATTTCCCATCCAAAGATGTCAGTGAGGATAAGGAGGATATATTCACATTCAGGGAGACAAACATCAACAGGACTAATGTGAGGACTGACTGGCTAGAAACCAGAAGCCCCACTATGAAGTCTGAATCCCAAGTTAGAAATATATGAGGATTGTCAGAAAAAATCCTGGCTCTAGGCTGTTTCAAAGCAGGGGAACTGATGTGGATGGCGATGTCCACTCTATACATTGTTTCGTAAAGCCTGTGCCTCTCCACACAGCCGGTGTTCCCTCTCTGGTTACAACTCCTTGACCTTCTCATCAGAGAATTACAATCAGAGAAAATGGATCTGCTTCCTAAAACATAGTCAGTCTACCTTTGTAGGAATGAGAAAAATGTGCCATCCTTTGCAGCACTCACCTCATGGTTTAGTGCACAGAGCACAAGCTAGATTTCTGCCCTGACTCACCTTCTCCAAGCACTCCTTTGCATAACCCAACTTGCACAACCATACTGGGCAGTGGCCCTTTCTGTTCCTCCTTCAAAGAGCCCAGATAACTCAAGAGAATCTTTCTATCCATCATACTTACAATTGCCCACAGACTCTTGCCAACCAAATCAGGTGTGGGTGTAGGAGAGGGTATTACTCAAGCATATGCAACTCTGATGGGGATTGCTCAGGTTTTTGGTTTTTTTTTTTTTTTTTTTAAGATTATTTAGTTTTTTGAGAGAGAAAGAGAGCAAGCATGGAAAAGGGCAGAAAGAGAGGGAGACAGAGGATCTGAAGCAGGCTCTGTGCTGACAGCAGAGAGCCTGACGCAGGGCTCAAACTCACGAACCGTGACCTGAGCCGAAGTCAGACGCTTACCTGACTGAACCACCCAGGCGCCCCAGGGAGTTGCTGTTTTGTTTGTTCCACTTATTCCTCAGAAAAAAACCTACTTCAGTTCCTGATGTTGGGGTCTTTCAGACTTTTCCTAATTTAAAATTGACATGTGATTCTTACCACCTTCTTATTGGAGTAGTATCTGATACACATAGTTCAAAGCATGCCTGGTGAGTGAAGGAAGCAAAAAGGGAAGAAAGAAAAGAGGGAAGGAAGGAGGGGGAGAGGAGCAAGGATGGAGAATCCTCTGTGACAAAGACCATGCCTATGTGATGAAGAATATAGAATTCCAGGATCAGCCTTGGGCCACGCTGTATTCAGACAGCTGATGCAGGATTATTGGGCTAAATGGTATGCTATATGGCAATGATCTTATGTCTCTCCCCCTACCCCTGGTCGGCAGGTCTGCAATTGCCAGACAATGCTGTAAGTGGATGTGTTTGGTCCCTGAGAGATAAGAATGCATCACTTAATAATACGGTTTCTGATGATGCTTTGCTTGGTTAGTGAGCACGTATTGCTTCCTGAAATCTAGGTTCCTCCCAAATGCATGGTCCACTCTCAACCACAGCATCAACTGCTGAGTGGAGAGAATTTTGACTCAGGGTTACCAGATCTAATGGTGATATTTCCGAAAACCCACTTGGGGGGCAGAATGATATGCTGAATGAGTACAGAGGAGACACTCCTTATAGCAAGTAGAAGTCATGTTAAGGGCAATGCCCAGCCCTGAAGGAAATGGGCAATAGCATTGTTGACATGCCATTCTGGAGAAATCAGGATGTTGACTCTTCACAAAGCTCCGGTGCTTGTGGAGTGAAGAAATGAGTTCCTGTTCATCTCATCATTGCCACTATCATAATTATTATCAACAATAACACCACCAATGTCAGCAAATATGTACTGGGTGCCTTTTCTGCAAAACTGTCAACAGGATCTTTGAACTGAGGTTCTGAAAGACCTTCTTTTCTTAAAAAACCTTGCAGAGAGAGCCTTAACTATATGTAATATTATCAAGTTATAGATTGATATTAAGATTTATAGATTGAAGCAGGTGGGATTCCCTAGACTCTTTGAATGAAAAAGAAAATTCCCTCCCCAAATTTGAAAGGTACCAAAGTGCAGACTGAGAAAAGTAAGTCTCTCTTAGATTTTAGTAGCCACGTTTTTTTTTTTTTTGCACCCTACAACACTCCACTAGATGCCCCTGTCCACCCTCTGCTTTGTAGTCATCTTTATTAACAATAAATTTGTGGGGTGTCTGGGTGGCTCAGTCGGGTAAGTGTCCCACTTTGGCTCAGGTTGTGATCTCAAAGTTTATGGGTTCGAGCCCCTCATCGGGCTCTGTGCTCAGAGCCTGGAGCCTGCTTTGGATTCTGTATGTCTCTCTCTCTCTGCCCCTCACCCACTCTTGCTCTGTCTTTGACTCTCGAAATAAATAAATGTTTAAAAAAAACAATAATAAATTTGTGTCTTGAAATTTTGTTTCATCTTAAGTGAGAATTTGTTGTTTATTTTACAGTTCTCTCTCTCTCTTAACCTCTCTCCTTACCCTTTGTTGCCTGTCTGAGTTTTTACCTCCACTCAGCCCTTTGGGTCCCTAATTCAGAGCTAGGTCTCATAACAGTGGATCAGAGGTGATATTAAGGATAAGACAGATCTAGTCACATACCATTGGATGTCTTGGCTTATCTCCTGGTTGCAAAGCTGTGATCTTGATCTCCGTCTCCTCAGGCCTGCAGTTCATTAGAAGTTATGGTCTCAGGCAGCAGTTAGCAGTGGTTAATTTTCATTCTCTTTTCAGTGTTGAAGATGCCCCACTACTGCTCAGGGTTTTGAGGTATGTGTCTGGTTCCAGTTTCCTGTCTCACAGGAGCATTTTTAACCCCTTTCACTTTATAAAAGGCAAACTTCCAGCTGCCCGCTTTCGTCCTTTTTACTGCTTTGAGTTTCTGTTCCTTTTTTGGATTTTTTGCATTTATCTGGTATTTGGGCCTAGTTATGACTTCCGGTTTTCTTTCTTTATGTTTTTATTATTGCTATGCATACAGAGCAAAGGGGATTTTCATGGACTATATCCACTCTTACCATCTTGATCTGAAAGTTTTGCTTCACATTTGGGTCATGACTTTTTTCTATATTTTGTAATTCTTTTCCTGGGATTTCTAATGACTTTTCTTTCTTCTTGATTTATTTGTATTTACATTTCCCTCAAGTTCTCCAAGTTGTCAAAAATATTTTCTTTAATATTGGGTTCCCTTTATTTCTGTAAACTTTCATCTAAGAGCCCTTAATCTTCTAGTTTCAATCTGGAATAGCTGTTCTATAGATTTGCTAATTAGCTTCATCCAGGAACTTCCTTCCTTTGTCGCTTTTTTTAAATGTTTATTTATTTATTTTTGAGAAAGAGAAAGTGCATACATGGAGGAGGGGCAGAGAGAGCGGGGAGAGAATCCAGAGCAGGCTCCGTGTTGTCAGCACAGAGTCCAATGCGGAACTCGAACTCAGGAACCGAACTCATGAACTGTGAGATCATAACCTGAGCCAAAATCAAGAGTCAGACACTTAACTGATTGAGCCACACAGGTTCCCCCTCTGCTGCTTTTTTTTTTTTTTTAACTCTTTTTTTAAATCTTTATTTTTGAGAGAGAGAGAGAGAGAGAGAGAGAGAGAGAGCGCCAGAGTGTGAGCAGGGGAGGAACAGAGAGAAAGGGAGACACAGAATCCGAAGCAGGCTACAAGCTCTGAGCTGTCAGCACACAGCCTGACATGGGGCTTGAACCTACCAACAATGAGTTCATGACATGAGCCAAAGTCCGACAGTTACTGAGCCATCCAGGCGCCCTCTCCCTTTTGCTGTTTTTTTTTTTTTTTGGGGGGGGGGTTAAGAGTGGTACACTGTTTTCTGGATTCCATATCTCATCTTGCTTGGTCTGTTCTCTAAATTTGCTGGGGCATATGTTCAAGTAAGTTCTAAGAACAGTTACTTGGAAGGTAAAATTTTAGCCTTTTTTGTTTGAAAAAAATCTGTTTTCTTCCTTTATCCTTGATTAATAGTTTTCTTAGTATTTGATTATATTTTGAAAATAATCTTTTCTCAGAACTTTAAAATTCTGGAGACATGTTCTGGAAGTTGTCCTAGGGACATTCACGATCAGGAATAGGTAAGCAGTTCCTTAGACCTCTGGAGGTCTGTCTTTACATCTGGTTAGGGTGTCATTAGTGTGAGTACATTAGAAAAGGACATGTCAGGCTATCAGAGCTCTTTGTGGGGCGTGTCAAAGGTTTTGGATAATCTGGAGAGGTTGGCTAGATTCATTTTTAGGACAAAGATAAAACACCCAGAAATGAGCTTCTCTGGCCTGAATTTCATTTCATTCATAACTGTTCCTGGTCAGAAGAGTCCTCCTCTGAATTCTGTATTCCCACAGGCAAGCTCTGGGTAGCTAGGTAATAATTAAGCTCAGGAACAGAGCATCTGTATGCTTCCTGTACCAAACAGTGCTCATTCACCACTGGGGCAAGATTGCTGAGATATCACAGGACAGAGGGAATGAGGAATGGAGAAGTGTTTGTACTGTTATTTCCCTTGTTTCCAAGATAAGGCACTATCTACCTGCCTGGCCAGTAGCCTACAGGACAAAAATAAAAAGCTCGACCATCCTCTATGACAGGAGGTAAGCTGGTAGTCTATCTCAGTTGCTCCAAACTTACTCCCTGATACTAGCCCTCATGCTTCTAAGGCAGCCTTTAAAACCATTAACTCTTACTCCCACATGAGGTAGTTGTGGAAGTCAGTTATCTGTGCCTGTATGAATACGATAACCCTATACCACAGAGGAAAGTAAAGCTTCCAACAGTATGGTTGTGGGGAAGTCTTGGATGATGGGAGTTTTTTACAGTTTAAAGATGTAGCATGTTCTATGTTAAGAGGCAGTTTGGATAGAATTGAGGTGATGAATTGCTCATAAAATTAGTAAACACCAAGATACCCCAAATGCTTTTGACAAAGTTCTACTTCAAAACCATCGCTGAATTATTAGGTACCAAACAGAAGTCTTGTTTATGTGGACCAGTAATCAACCTGTGAGTACTCAAACACAAATCTAATAGTTAAGCCAGTTCTTACTATATTGTATCCATAAACATCCATGTCAAGCTAGATTTTTAGAGTAGGAGGATATCCCAAAACAATAAGCAAAGTAATCTTCTAGCTCTTGAGCTGTGAAGTCAGGTTTCTGGGTTCTTCCTCACTCTGTTATTTACTAGCTGTGTGACATGGAGCAAGTAATCTGCCTTTATTAATCTTCAATTTCCTTTTCTGCAAAATGTGATTAATACTAGCAGTTAATTTCACAGATGTGTGGTGAGGCTTAAATGAGATAAGCATGTAAAGTACTCAGCACAGTGCCAGCAAAGAATAACTATGTAATACAGATTAGCAGTTAGCAGTTATTAATAGCTATTACTTTAGGAAGCCCTTCTGTATCCTTATCACTAACCACTGGAAAGATGATGGTGCAGTTATCCAAAAGTCCAAGTAGTCCAAAGGTATTCTCAAAGGCAACAGTGTAACATGGGACCTGGAAAGCCAAGTCTGTTTACTGTTTTAATTACCAGGTACCCCAAAGATCCAGCTTCATGCCACCCATGTCCTGGGGTTGGTCTTGAGGTTGGCCATCAGTGAAACTGTGTGGCCATCTTCTATGGAGCCCAAGGAAGCTGAATTAATCTTGTAACAGGCAGAACTCCCGGTTCCTCACAGAAGAGCTCCAGAATTGCCACAGATTTGAGAAGCACCTTAGTTGTAGGTTTGGAAAAGGCATACAGCACTGTAATGGGAATACATTTCACAGTCACACACATCCATGCATGTGTGGAAATGAAATGACTTATGTGTAACTCAACTTACATTAGCTCTGGAATCCTTCTTTCACTGATGATGGAAAACCTAACCCTGTTATCCAAAGTAATCTCGATACCTTCTAATTTAAACTTAATCTTTTTTTGATAAATGGTCAAGTTGGTATTCTCTCCTTTCACCTTTTTCTGTCCCTTTTTAGTAGTCATCTAAGATCTGGATGATCTGAATCCTGGGTAGTATATCATCCTAATTTGGGGGGAGAGGAATATGTTTTGCAGTCATTAGCAAACCACCCAGTGATTTCTGTTGAGAGGGAAAATCTCTGTTTCCTGTGTGGTACCTGACTATTCCCACTATAACCATGCTAAACTGTGTGTCCCCTTGGCTTATCAGTCATCAGGGCTTTACAATCACTCTATACCCTCCTTCTCCTGACCTCTCCAAGGCCACTGGCTTGACTTTCAGTCATTTTTGTCTTCCTACTGGAGGCATGGGACTTTTCCCCCTTGAGTTTTAAAAATTGTGGTAAAATATACATCACACTAAAATTTCCATTTTAACCATTTTTAAGTGTACAGTTCACTGGGATTATTGTTCATTGGGATTATTGTTCATATTTACATTTTTGTGCAGCCATCACCACTATCCATCTCCACAACTTTTTCACCATCTCAACTAAAACCCAATACCTATAAAACTCTTCATTCTCCCTTCCCCCAAACCTCTGGTAACCATTATTCTACTCTATGAATTTGACTATTTTAAGTGTGTCGTCTGCATGGAATCATACAGTATTTGTCCTTTTGCATTTGTCTTATTTCACTTAGCATGTTTGATAGGTTTAATCCTATTGTAGCATGTATCAGAATTTCATTCCTTTTTAAGGCTGAATAATATTACATTATGTGTATATAACACATTTTACTTATCTGTGTACCTGTCAATGGATACTTGGGTTGTTTCTATGTTTTGGATATTGTGAATAATGCTGCTATGAACACGGTTATAAAAATGTATGTTTGAGTTTCTGCTTTCAACTCATTTGGGTATATAGCTAGAAGTGAAATTGCTGGATCTTATGATAATTGTGTTTACTTTTTTGTAGAACTATCATACTGTGGCATAGGAATTTTTGATGGTTCTCTCACATCATGCAGGGGTGTGCATGACTCCAGGAAGCTGCCTCAGGCCCAGCTACTTGGTAACCTCATTTAGGAATTGCTCTTCCTCAGTTCAGATGCTCTCCGAGGGACGAAGCCTTCACTACAAGGTATGCCATCTCATCAGGCAACACTCTGGGGAGTCTGACGATGGTTCTCGTGCTCTGACGGCCCCCTAAACCTCATGGAATAGCTGAGGTGTTTCTTCAATAACCCTCTTGGGACTCAGCCTGAAAAGTGTAAAGGATAGAAACTACACCCATCAAGACAAGTTCCTTTCATGTCCTCTCCAATTCTCTGTTTTCTGCCAAGTCCTGGAAATCTTACTGTCTTTTGGCTAGGAAAACTGCTCTTCCAGCATCCTATATTGTTCCAAAATCTGGTAATTATGGTATAAACTTTATATTTGGATTTTGGCTCCTGGTTTTCAAAGACAAGCTTCTGAACTTAAAAATACTTTCACTTTCAAACAGCCCAACGATTACAATTTAAAAGTCTGTGCTTGCAAGCCTGTTTTCTCTGCTATCAATTTCCACAGGCTACTTTAGAATTCAAAGCCAAGAATTTGACTTTTTGTTCTTGGCTGTATAGGCCCATCCCTCTAAAACAGTACCTTTGGAAGCAATTGCTGCCACCCAATAGTTTGTTCAAGAAAGCTAGGAAGAGGGTAGCTTGTTCAAAAAAGTACAAGAATCAAAAGGAAAACAACCTTCAACATCTCAAACTATTTTCCAGCTGTTCTCTTGGCTGTAACACAGATCATGGATACAAAGTGTGTTACTTAGTTACTGGGGGTATGAAACCGGTCAGCCAGAGAAGAGCCTGAGATAGTTTCTCAAAACCAGAGTATAACAGAACATCAGAGAGCTCCAAAAGCTGAAAACTCAGAAAAATAGGATACTCATGCATCCTGGGATCAGGATCCTAGCTAGGCAAATACCACTGGCATTGATAGCTGGTACTGGTGACTGACTTTGATCTATTCTCTATGGGCTGGTCAGGACACACAGCATGGAAGTGAACTGCCTTACTTTTTTTTTTTTTTTTTTTTTTTTCAACGTTTTTTATTTATTTTTGGGACAGAGAGAGACACAGCATGAACGGGGGAGGGGCAGAGAGAGAGGGAGACACAGAATCGGAAACAGGCTCCAGGCTCCGAGCCATCAGCCCAGAGCCTGACGCGGGGCTCGAACTCACGGACCGCGAGATCGTGACCTGGCTGAAGTCGGACGCTTAACCGACTGCGCCACCCAGGCGCCCCTGAACTGCCTTACATCTTAAAGTGTTCCTGGTATCTCTCTATATAAGATCTTAGCCTAAAGGGACTCAGCAGGACCACATACTTTTGATGCACTTATCCTTTGATTATCTAAAAGTACTTATTAGTAGGTTATTGTTTAGGAAGGAATTTTCTCAATAGATTGTGTGTGCGTGTGTGCGCACGTGTGTGTGTGTTTGAGACACACGCACATACGCACACACACAGATAGAGAGACAGGTTGATTGTAAGCACGATTTGCTCTGCAAGAAACAGGTTGATTGTAAACACGATTTGCTCTTGCATAGCAAGAAACAACAACAAAGCCCACTTCTGAATACCACAAGCACAAACATAGGAAAGAACCATAAAATTGCTAATGGTTAACAAAGGTTGATTGTACAAGGCAATTGTGATTTGAGATTCAGAGTTTATTGAATTCTAGTCTTCATCCTTGCCCTTAACTTGTTGTGGCTTTGGCTAGGTCACATTGTTTCGGTGCTCATGTTCCTTCACTTGAAAAATGAGGTTAATTATGAGTACCAGCCTCACTTTCAAAGTGGTTTGACTATTTGATTAGCAAGTCTTTCAGTACTAAGAATGATCAATATAAACCATCTATATTTTTTACTAGTAACTGTATGGGTGGAGATGTAAATATCACATATCAGAAGTTTTTGACAAAAAGAAATTATGTGAGGGTCACTCTCCTTCAAGTGCCAGGTCACCAGAAATAAATGTTCTCCCCATGAATGACTTTCTGGGAAAATAAAAATTTTAAATATCAGGACCCTAAAAGGAAATGCAAATTGAGTTCATCATCTTCATATTAGTTTTTGTCATTCTTGTAATGTCTCCTGTGGCTTTGGGGAATCCTACCAGGGTCTTTGCTTCCCAGCCTCTCCGTGTTTTTAGAAAACAGGTCAAGAAACAGGAACTATTTTTCCCAAGCAGATAGAGACAAATAATCTTTTTTTGGTAAGTTTATTTATTTCGAGAGAGAGAGAGAAAGTGAGGGATGGGTAGGGAAAGAGGGAGACAGAGAACCCCAAGCAGGCTCCACACTGTCAGCTCACAGCCCAGTATGGGGCTTGATCCCACAAACTGTGAGATCATGACCTGAACCCAAATCAAGAGTCGTACGCTTAACTGACTGAGCCACTCAGGCACCCCAGGACACATAATCTTTTTAAAGTTAATGGGCACTCATGTGAATGAATGTTCCATATCATGTGACATCAGGATGGCTAACTACTCCCTGGCCTACAGACAATGTTCACTTAGCACCAATGTTGTCATCTGAAGGCTCCCAGGGTAACCAGCACAAGAGGGAAAGGACCATTATGTGCCAGCACACTACTAGAGCTGGTGCATACCTGATCTCATTTATTTCAACAACAACCCTAGGACTATTTTGCATTTGAAGAAACTTAATATTACAGTTTAAGGACCTTCTTCCTATGACCACACAATTAGAAAGTGACAGAACCAGCATTTGGACTCAGACCTATAGGACTCCAAGCCCAGGTTTTTCCTGAGGTAATATATGAAAAGTATTTACAACAGTCCCTGATTCATAGTAAGTCCCATGTAAATCCTGGCTATTCTTTAAGTCATTATTACATAATACAGGGTTTCTCAAGGGTGCCTCCTCTTTCTTCTGACAATGATTCCCATGTGCTGGCACAAGTGTGGAGACACTGCTTAAAGATGACTTCATTCTGTAGGGGAAGAAAAATTTCCCCTTCTTCCTTTCTAGGTTCTTTGGGTTGTCTAATGATTAAAATGATATAAGACACTGGGGCGCCTGGGTGGCGCAGTCGGTTAAGCGTCCGACTTCAGCCAGGTCACGATCTCGCAGTCCGTGAGTTCGAGCCCCGCGTCAGGCTCTGGGCTGATGGCTCGGAGCCTGGAGCCTGTTTCCGATTCTGTGTCTCCCTCTCTCTCTGCCCCTCCCCCGTTCATGCTCTGTTTCTCTCTGTCCCAAAAGTAAATAAAAAACGTTGAAAAAAAAAATAAAATGATATAAGACATTAAAAAGAGAAAAACAAGTCTAATTTTGCATATACAGAAGCCCCAAAGATATGACATTTGAGGGCAAATCAAGCAGTTGAAGCTTATATGCTGTCCTGAGCTAAGGAATGGGATAAGGGCTTGGGGCTTCAAAGGTGAGGAGGGTAATTCACAGGATGATAAGAAGAGATGTTTGGCAATTAGATGTTTGCCCTGCCATACAGATAAGTCTTTTAGATAAAAAGTTATCTCTGGTAAAGGAAACCTCATGCACTGTCAGTGGGAATGTAAATTGGTGCAGTCACTGTGGAAAACAGTATGGAGGTTCCTCAAATAATTAAAAATAGGGACACCTGGCTGGCTCAGTCAGTGGAGCATGCAGCTCTTAATCTCAAGGTCTTAATCTCAAGCCTCATATTGGGCATGGAGCCTACTTAAAATAAAAAAAAATTAAAAATAGAAATACCATACAATTCAATAATTGCACTACTGGCTATTCACTCAAAGAAAATGACAAAAAAATATATGCACCTTATGTTTATTGAAGCATTATTTAAAATAGCCAATATATGGAAGCAACCTAAGTGTCCATTGACAGATGAATGGATAAAGGAGATGTGGGATATATA
The DNA here is from genome assembly GCF_028018385.1 of Neofelis nebulosa. Lineage (NCBI taxonomy): Eukaryota > Metazoa > Chordata > Mammalia > Carnivora > Felidae > Neofelis > Neofelis nebulosa. The sequence goes on from NC_080793.1 coordinate 22,648,657, forward strand.
TGTATATGTACATACATATACATACATATACATATGTGTATATGTATGTGTATATATATATATGTATATATATATATACATATATATATATATTATGGAATATTACTCAGCTATAAAGAAAGAATGAGATCTTGCTATTTGCAACAACATGAATGGACACAGAGGGTGTTATGCTGGGTGAAATAAATCAAAGACAAAAACCATTTTTCATTTATATATGGAATCTAAAAAACAACAAATTAACAAACAAAAAAGCAGAAACAGACCCATAAATACAAAAAATAAACAGGTGCCTGGGTGGCTCAGCAGGTTTAGCCTTGGACTCTTGGTTTCAACTCAGGTCATGATCTCATGGTTTATGAGATCAAGCCCCGCCTCTGGCTCTGTGCTGACAGCATGGAGCCTGCTAGGGATTCTCTGTCTCCATCTCTCTCTGACCCTCCCCTGCTCATGTGCACATGCATGTGCACTCTTTCTCTCTCTCAAAAATAAATAAATAAACATTAAAAAAAAAAAAAAAAGAATTGATGGTTGCCAGGGGGAGGGATGGGAGGAGGGGCAAAATGGGTAAAGGTGTGTGGGACATACAAGCTTCCAGTTATGGAATGAATAAGTCACAAGGATGAAAGGTATAGCATAAGGAATATGGTCAATGGTATTGTAAGAGCATTGTATGATGACAGATGGTAGCTACACTCGTGAGAATAATGTATACAGTTGTTGAATCACTATGTTATACACTTAAAAGTCATGTAATATTGCATATCAACAAGAAAAGAATATATTACTTCAATAAAAAATACATTAAAAAGTTATTTCTGGTAACAGCTCTCTTTTTGGGTTAGGTCCCTTATCTAAAATTCTTTTGGATATTTAGGAGAAAGGTAAAAGTTTTTGAGTCTTCTGGGTCTTAACTGACTTCAGCTCAAAATAATCCATATTTTGATTATTTTGTGGCACATTCTGCTTCCCTTCAATTCCAAGATCCCATTCATATCAGGAACTTGAGAACAAGTATTTGTCCAATTTATAGGTAAATTTATCCAATTTACAGTTTCCCACTTAAAAAGTCAGTTTTTGAAAGTTGTTTGAAAGTACATATTTTTTCCATCGTTTGCCCTCCCTCTGACCTTTATGTCTGATGTGAAGTTAATGACATTTTTTTGAAGTCCCCAGAGGGCACTGGGCTGGCTGTCACAGGTTTACCTCTTCCTTTAACCTTATGAAGACATGATTATATCTTGTGACAATCATGGTGTGTGCATCTAAAACTTTCAGCATGGATATACAAATTTATGAATAAGGCAGATTTGTTCTCCCTTTGCTTGGCGGAAATATGAAAAGCCATGTGACTGCCACATAGGATAAAATCAAGAGTACTTGCACCACAAAAAAGAAATGGTAATTATGTGACATGAGAGAGGTATTAGCTAATGCTACAGTGTTAATCATATTGGGGCACATAAACGTATCAAATCAGCATGTTAAACACCTTAAACATACACAATATTATGTCAATTGTGCCTCAACAGAAAAAGAATCAAGAATATTTTATTAATCTACAAGTTATTCTGCATAAAACTTCATGTGATTTCAAATGAACACGTTCTAATACTGTTGACTTTTTACACACCAGAAAGGGGCCATAAAGTTCCTTCTCTAAGGGAAAATAGGGAATATAGACTAACTTTTTACATAAATGCTGTACTTCCAGCAGTCATACTGGTAGCCAGTCTGGAGTTCCCACAAAACTACATCTGTTTTGCTAGTAACTATAGAGAGCAGCTAAAGTTCAAGTATGTGTGAAACTAGTTTTAATGTTTTATTCACCTCATATTCTTGTAGATAAGAATTAGAAAAAGTGGTTGGGATATTGAAGGAAACATTAGAAAACCTTAGGGAAAATGGGTTGAGGAAGAAAAGTGAGAAAGATGTGGAGAGAGAAATTCTCCAGAACTACTCATCCTTCACTTGTGAAATCCTGACTCTGTTTACACAAAATGTAGTTTATAATTAGAGTAACTGTATTACCTGGTTTGCCTGGGACAACCTCAGTTTGTTCCTGTTGCCCTGGTGTGATTATTAATTTGCTTCTTTTGTTCTCAAAAGAGTCAGGTTTCGGCAATAAATTATATGATCACTTTGTTTATAATCTAATCTCCAAAATTCTGGTTTCATATCAATGTAGCAGTTTTTTAACTATCAAAGATTAAATTTCAGCAAGTCAAAATTTGTATTTACAGGGCGCCTGGGTGGCTCAGTCAGTTAAGCATCCGACTTCAGCTCAGGTCATGACCTCACAGTTCATGGGTTCAAGCCCTGCGTCCAGCTCTGTGCTGACAGCTCAGAGCCTGGAGCCTGCTTCAGATTCTGTGTCTCCCTCTCTCTCTACCCCTCCCCTGCTTGTGCTCTGTCTCTCTCTCCTTCAAAAATAAATAAACATTAAAAAAAATTTTTTTTAATTTGTGTTTACATCTATCCTTCCTCACCTACAGGTGATTACATAAATGTTGTTGGCACCATTCTAAGAAGATTCTGGCAAACATTCCTGAATTAGCTGAATTAATATAAGTTAAATAGCTGTAGTAGAACTTAGAGATCATGTACTGTCCTATCATACAAAATATTCTGTCTCCTTAGGCTGTCACATGAAATCCAAAGTCAAAATATGTAAGGATTATTTAGGACTGTCTTCTTTTCTTTTTTGGTCTTGTCTTCTGCCTTCACACCTGACTGGTTGAGGGAGGATGGTGTAAGAGTTGAGAATAGTCCTATTCCATAAAACAGATGTGTCTGCTGGAATAGAGTAGTGCTGGATCAAACCTCAAGCAGACAACATAGCTTAGCAACAACAACAACACCAACAACAAAACGGAGCAGTAGTAGACAAACTGCTTCTGTAATCCTTATTGGATAAGGCCTACCTGCCTGGGATCAGCCTCTTATCGTTAGGTGGTCCTCAGGAGGCAATTAGTGAAATCTTTCAGCATTCATACTTCAACCTAAGGTACTTTTACCAAAGAGCCAGATCAAATTACTGTTGGCTGATAGGAACCTCAGTACCTATCAATCATGGGGTGATTATACTACAGTGTCCTTTAAATTCCCTCAATTCTGGATTTAGTAGAAGTCTCCATAATTATAGGAAATCAGTAACAGGCCACCTAAAGCCTAAAGAAGCATTGTTTTCTTATTTTTTCCTAACCAGGGTTTTTGATTATTTTAAGATTTTTGCACTGAATTCTAAGGTATGGGTTTTCATCCCACAACTAACAATGTTCTGACACCAGCTGGGTAACCTACAACTTAATTCAATTCTGATGCTATCTACCCAAAGATAGCATCAGATCCCACATGTTAAAGGCTCAGATCTACAAGACTGCACATGCACCCCCCCAACACACACACACACACACACACACACACACACACACAACACACACACACACACTTCAGACACCAATCTCAAGTCCAGGTAGTCACCTGTGCTTCTGACCTACTGGATATAGATTGGAGATTCCAACGACTCCTCCTTAGTTTCCATTAATTTGTTCTAGTGGCTCACAGAAGTCAGAGAAACATTTTACTTACTACATTACCAGTTTATTATAAAAGGATTTAAGTCAGAAATAGCCAGATGGAAGAAGTTGCATCAGGCAAGGTCTGGGGAAAGGGGCACTAAACTTCCAACCCCTCTCCGAGCACGCCACCCTCCCACAATCTCCACATGTTCACCAACCTGGAAGCTCTCTGAATCCTGTCCTTTGGGGCTTTAATGGAGGCTTCATTATGTAGGCACAGCTGATTAAATCAGCAGCAGCTGCTGCCTAAACTCCATTGCCAGCTCCTCTCCCCTTCCCAGAGGTCGGGGAGGACTAGACGAAAGTTCCAACCCTCAAATCACGTGGTTGGTCCCACAGGCAACAAGCCTCTAGCCCTAGGTGCTTTCTAAAGGCTGCCTCATTAACACAATACAAGACACCTTTATCTCCATCATCACAGTTAATTCCAAGGGTTTTAGGAGTCCTATGCCAGGAACCAGAATGAAGACCAAATATATATTTCTTATAAATCCCAATATCACAGCTGCATTCTTTCTGGGATATTTCATAGGGATATTTAGTACACATTTCCTTTGGGGAGAGCTATACTCTTCCTAACTTCCTCTCATCTCAGGAATCTTGTATGTATTGACAATCCAATTAATTTTTCCATTGCATTTTTCAATCCTCTCCCTACACTCTTAGACATCTGTACCCTGGTACCACTGATAATTTTCCTGAGGCTGTAACTGCTAATACTCTCACTTTGCTGCTTGAGTTAGAAGCAACCCATAATCTGTGTTAAATAAAAGCAGAAAAGAATAACAGGAATATGAGGAGGAAAGTCAAAAGAAGAGGAATAGAAGTAGAAAAAAGTTCTTTTTTAAATTTTTTTTTTTTTACTTATTTTGAGAGAGAGAGAGAGAGAGCGAGGGAGCACGAATGGGGAGGGGCAAAGAGAGGGACAGAGAATCCCAAGCAGGCTCCACAATGCCAGCACACAGTCTGATGCAGGGGTCTTGAAAACTGTGAGGTCATGATCTGAGCCGAAACCAAGAGTCAGATGCTTAACTGATTGAGCCACCAAGGTGCCCCGAAAAAAAAGTTTTTTAACAAAAGAATACATTGAGGAAAAAAGATGCATATATATATATATATATATATATATATATATATATATATACACACACACACACACACACATACATATACACACATACACGTATATATATAAGATGCATATATATATATATATATATATACACACACACACACACACACATACATATACACACATACACGTATATATATAAGATGCATATATATATATGATTTTAAATATGTATGTATGAATGTATGATCTCACTTATATGCAGAATCTAAAAAATAAAATAAAAAACAAACTTCCAGATACAAAGAACAGACTGGCTGTTGCCAGGGCAGAGATTGTGGGGCTGGTGAAATGAGTGAAGGTGGTCAAAAGAAACAAACTTCCAGGGGCTCCTGGGTGGTTCAGTCAGTTAAGTGTCTGACTTTGGCTCAGGTCATGATCTCATGGTTTGTGGGTTTGATCCCCAAGTCAGGCTCCGTGCTGATAGCTTGCAGCCTGGAGCCTGCTTCGGATTCTGTGTCTCCCTCTCTCTACCCCTCCTCCACTCATGTTCTCTCTCTCTCTCAAAAATAAATAAACATTAAGGGAAAAAAAAGATAGAGTTGCCTGGGTGGCTCAGTTGGTTAAACGTCCAACTTTGATTCAGGTCATAATCTCGCAGTTTGTGAGTACGACCCCACGTAAAGCTCTGTGCTTACAGCTCAGAGCCTGGAGCCTGTTTGGGATTCTGTATCTCCCTCTCTCTCTGCCCCTCCCCTGCTCACGCTCTCTCTCTCTCTCTCAAAAAAAAAAAAAATTTTTTTTTAAAGAAAAAAAGATAAAAAAAGAAAAAACTTCGTTATAAAATAAATAAATCCTAATTTATTTGGATATAATAGGATAAAATTATCTTATTTTATTATCCTAATTTATTAGGATAATAAATTAGGGTATAATTTATTAGGATGTAATATATAGCATGGTGACTATAGTTAATAATAATACTGTACTGTGTATTTGAAAGTTAACAGAATAGATCTTAAAAGTGTTCATCACACACAAAAAATTATAACTGTGTGGTCAGATGAATGTTATGGATGGACTTATTGAGGTGATTATTTCACAATGTATACAAATATTGAATCATTATGCTGTGCACCTGAAACTACTATAATGTTACATGTCAATGGTATAAAAAAAAACACACATACACAAATCGTAAGAGCCAGCCATTCACTCCTAGTTATTTATCCAAGAGAAATGAAAACACAGCCACACCAAGACTCGTACACATTCATAGCAGCTTTATTTGAATAGCCACTAAATAACTTAAGTGTCCATCAATACGTGAAACAAATTACCATATCTTCATTTTATTTTTTATTAAGATATAACTGACATGTAATATTGAGCAAGTTTAAGGTGTACAATGTGTTGATTTGATATTTATATATTGCAACATGATTACCATCATAGCTTTAGCTAAAACTTCCAACACATCACATAATTATCATTTCTTTTTTGTGTTGAGAACATTTAAGATCTAGTCTCTTAGCAATTTTGAAGTATATAACACAGTATTGTTGACTATAATCACTATACTGTCCGTTAGATCTCCAGCTACTATCTGTATTGGTAGCAGAGGGGAAAAAGCTAGTGAAACAAATGCTAAGTGAATGGGCTCATATTCCAATACTGTCCTCATTCTCTGACATTTACTGGCCCTCCCCTTGTCTGTCAGTGTTAGCAGAGCATGCTACTAGGTTAAATAGATCCAGAATATACGGAGATGACAATTCCTTCTTACTCGATTTCACGAGGCTACAGAAGGAGCAGTTTCCCTGTTAAGAGTGCCTTGAAAGCAATGCTACATTAACTAGAAAAAAGTACAGAGAACATAATAGAATGCAAGTAGATTTGTGAGGAAAATTTACATGTCTTTTGGTTACTTTTTTCACTTCACTTATTCCAACAGAAATTTGAAGAAACATACCAATCAAATTATAAATTAAAAAACAAAAACCTGCTAAGTTAAATGAGAACACTCAGGCTAAATATAGTTACTGCAATTGAAATTTTTCTCTGAAATCATAGGCAACTAAGTCCTAAAGGTTCGGTAGCCATTACAGGGGGTATCCTCTATTTCTCTGGCTTCATGTCTCCATGCAGCATTTCAGTTAGAATAAAACTCCTGGCCTTTCTCTTCACCTCTAACTTAACCATGGGAAGAGTGACTGATTTGATTAGTACTTTTGATTAATAAATACATTAATACATTCTATTAATAAATACATTAGCATCTTCTAGGCTCCCGACAGAGGAGGTTAACACTAGTGTGTTCTCTACCATATGGTAAGAAGCTAGTGCTTTCCAGGGAGGTTGCCCAACTTTGCTTCCAACAGGAAAAGGAAGTTTGATTTTTTTCTAAGGTGAAATATTAAGAAGTCCAGTCTAGACATCAAAATCGTGTCCTCCAATACAGCTTTTTATAGTAATTGGCTAACATTTATTTCCAGTTTTGTTCTGTGTATATCTCTCAGTGTATTTTACCAAATATTTATATATCAGGCTTCCAAAACACAGAACTAAATTTTTTTTAATGTTTATTTATTTTTGAGAGAGACAGAGACAGAATGTGAGTGGGTTAGGGGCAGAGAGAGGGAGACACAGAAGCAGAAGCAGGTTCCAGGCTCTGAGCTGTCAGCACAGAGCCCAACACAGGGCTCGAACTCACAAGCTGTGAGATCATGACCTGAGCCGAAGTCGGACGCTCTACTGACTGAGCCACCCAGGCGTCCCAACACAGAACTAAATTGACTGTATCTCAAGAGTTCACAATTTGGTAGGGGAGATAAACAAGTTAACCAGCATTTATAGAACAGTATAGTAAGTCTGTAATAGAGGTAAATACAAGGTATTGTGGAAGTGTATGAGAGCAGTATCTTCTTAGCCTCAGGTAAGGCGGTGTCAGAGAAGGAGACCGAGATGACTTACGTTGAGTCTTTAGAGAGAAGTAGGAGTTTCCTGGACAGAGAAGATGTTCTAGGCCGAGATGATCAAACAAAGTAGCAAAGCAGGATAATATTAGGAGAAAAATGCCATGAAGTATTTAAAGATTTACTTGTTATTTAGCTGCAAATCATTAGAGGCTCACGTCTTAATATACTGAGCTATATTTACATTCCTGGAATAAAATCTATTTGGATCACAGTACATTCAACTTTTAAAATGCTGTTATATTCAATTTGTTAATGTTTTATTTAGGATTTCTGCATTTATTTCATTATTAAGATTGGCCTATAGTTTTTTCTTCTTCTATTCCTCACTAATCTGGTTTCATAGTTATGTTAGCTTTGTTTAATGAGTTATAATAAAGTTTTTCATCTTTTTCAATGTTCTATAAATAACATTGCTCCTAAAAGTTTTGAGAGAATCCATGTTTAAAAACATCTTGACCGGGGCGCCTGGGTGGCGCAGTCGGTTAAGCGTCCGACTTCAGCCAGGTCACGATCGCGCGGTCGGTGAGTTCGCCCCGCGTCAGGCTCTGGGCTGATGGCTCGGAGCCTGGAGCCTGTTTCCGATTCTGTGTCTCCCTCTCTCTCTGACCCTCCCCCGTTCATGCTCTGTCTCTCTATGTCCCAAAAATAAATTAAAAACGTTGAAAAAAAAAATTAAAAAAAAAAAAAGTAAATAAAAAAAAATAAAAAATAAAAACATCTTGACCTAGTGGTAGAACTTTGGTAACATTTCCCATTTCTTCTATGTTGTTGACTAATTCAAGTTTTCTGCCTCTACTTGTATCACTTTACATAACTTATATTTCTCAGATAAGTTGTCAAAATTTTCACTTTATTGACAGGTTAAACTTTGAGTATTCTTATAATTTTTAAACTTCTTGGATATTTATGTTTCTGTTAATTCCTTTTTTGTTTTTACATTTTCAGCTGTTTTTTCTTTCTTCAGTTTTGCAAGAAGATTGCTTGTCCTGTTAGTATTTTCTTTTTTTATTATTTTTATTAAAATTTTTTTTAAACATTTATTTAGTTTTGAGAGAGACAGAGTGCAAGTGGGGGAGGGGCAGAGAGCTGGAGGCACAAAATCTGAAGCAGGATCCAGGCTCTGGGCTGTCAGCACAGCTGACACACGTGGGCTCGAACCCACAAACTGTGAGATCATGACCTGAGCTGAAGTCAGATGCTTAACCAATTGAGCCACCCAGGCGCCCCAGTCCTGTTAGTATTTTCAATGGACTAGTTGTTGATCTTATTTATCTTACTTGACCTTTCAAATGCATCACACACACATTTTCCTCTTCATCACTTGGTTCTAAGTGACACAAAATTCTTAAAAAAGAAGTTATGAGAATGACAATAATTCACAGGAAAGGGGAGCCCTCTGGAGGCTGAAATTTCAAAATTTAGTGTTGATTGAGATTGCACTCCATAATCAAAATTAATAAAATGACCACCCATAAGAAGAGAATAGAAAAAAAATCCCCTTTTTAATAATAGTATATAAAACACAAATAAACAAATAACAAGAAATGTGTATAACATATATACACATGTAATCATAGGTAGTACTTATGGAGTACTTACTATGTGCCAGATACTGTCTTCAGTGTTTTAGATACATTAATCCATTTAATCTTCATGATAACTCTAAGAGGCACTATTATCATCGCCCATATTACAGGAGAGGGGAAATAAAGAACAAACACAAAAAGGTGAAAGAACAGGTTACATGGCTAGTAAATGGCATAGCTGAGTTTGAAACTCAGGTGGCTGATTCTTGCATATAAGTACTAGAGCACTATATTCTACTGAAGTATGCATGCACATACACAACAAACACAGAAATTGTAAAATTATAAAATTATTGCAGGGGTTCCTGGGTGGCTCAGTCGGTTGAGCATCCAACTTGATTTCAGCTCAGGACATGATCTCATGTTTCCTGAGGGAGCCCCATTTCAGACTTGGGGTTGACAGCATGGAGCCTGCTGTGGGATTCTCTCTCCCTCTCTCTCTGCCCCTCCCTCACTTGCACACACACACACACACACACACACACACACACACACACAGACCCTCTCTTTCTCAAAATAAATAAATATTAAAAAATAAAACAAATGTGGGCGCCTGGGTGGCTCAGTCGGTTAAGCGTCCGACTTTGGCTCAGGTCATGATCTCACAGTTCTTGAGCTTGAGCCCCACGTCAGGCTCTGTGCTGACAGTTCAGAGCCTGGAGCCTGCTTCGGATTCTGTGTTTCCCTCTCTCTCTCTGCCCCTCTTCTGCTCTCTCTCTCTCTCAAAAATAAATAAACATTAAAAATTTTTTTTAAATAAAATAAAGCAAATGTTAAAAAAAATTAAAGTAATTGGGGAAAATGACATAAGACTTGAGTAAATGGAAAACCATATCAGGTTCTCTATTCTGAAGACTCTATATTAAAATGTGTCAATTCTCCAAATGAATCCATCACTTTTATTTCACCTCAATCAGAATCCCAGAAAAAGAAGATGTGGGATCTTGACAAAATATTTCTTATGTTTATTAAGAATAAACCTTAGAGGATAGCCAGGAAACTTAAAAAAAAATTTGTTCCAACATTTTTTTAAAATTTCTTTTAACATTTATTTATTTTTGAGACAGAGAGAGACAGAGCATGAACGGGGGAGGGTCTGAGAGAGAGGGAGACACAGAATCCGAAACAGGCTCCAGGCTCTGAGCTGTCAGCACAGAGCCCGACGTGGGGCTCGAACTCATGGACCGCGAGATCATGACCCGAGCCGAAGTCGGAGGCTTAACCGACTGAGCCACCCAGGTGCCCCTCGTTCCAACATTTTTTAAAGTTTATTTATTTTTACAAAGAGAGAGAGAGAGAGAGGCAGAGAGAGAAGGAAACAGAGAGAGAAGGAAACTGCCTTGTCAGTGCAGAGCCCAACTCAGGGCTTGATACCATGAACTGTGAGATCACGACCTAAGCAGAAATCAAGAGTTTTTTTTCCTATTTTTCCAAATTTTAATTTAAATTCTAGTTAGTTAACATATAGTGTAATATTGGTTTCAGGAGTAGAATTACGTGATTCATCACTTACATACAACACCCAATGCTCATGATAACAAGTGCCCTCCTTAATACCTGTCACCCATTTAGTCCATTCCCCACCCACTTCGCTCTGTCAACCCTCAGTTTGTTCTCTATTGTTAAGAGTCTCTTATGGTTGGCTTCCCTCTCTCTCTTTTCTTTTTCCTTCCCATATGTTTATTCATTTTGTTCCCTAAATTCCACATGAGTGAAATCAAATGGTATTTGTCTTTCTCTGACTTGACTTATTTTGCTTAGCATAATACACTCTAGCTCCATCCACATTGTTGCAAAGGGAAAGATTTCATTATTTTGATGGCTGAGTAACATTCCATTGTGTGTGTGTGTGTGTGTGTGTGTGTGTGTGTGTGCGTGTGTGTGACTTCTTTATCCATTCATCAGTTGATGGATACTTGGGCTCTTTCCATAATTTGGCTATTGTTGATAATGCTGCTATAAACATCAGGGTGTGTGTACCCCTTTCAATCTGTATTTTTGTATCCTTTGGGTTGGGTAAATACTTAGTGCAATTGTTGGATTGTAGGGTAGTTCTATTTTTAACTTTTTGAGGAACCTCCATACTGTTCTCCAGAGTGGCTGCACCAGTTTGCATTCCCACCAACAGTGTAAGAGGGTTCTCCTTTCTCTGCATCTTCACAAACATCTGTTGTTTGCTGGTTAATTGTGGCCATTCTGATAGGTATGAGGTGGTATCTCATTGTGGTTTTGATTTGTATTTCTCTGATGATGAGTGATGTTGAGCATCTTTTCATGTGTCTGGATGTCTTCTTTGGAAAATATATATTTTAGCCATCTGGATGATTTCTTTGGAAAATATCTATTCATGTCTTCAGCCCATTTCTTAACTGGGTTATTTGTTTTTTGGGTGTTGAGTTTGATAAGTTCTCTATAGATTTTGGATACTCATCTTTTATCAGATGTCATTTGCAACTATCTTCTCCCATTTCATAGGCTGCGTTTTAGTTTTGTCGTTATTTCCTTCAATATGCAGAAGTTTATCTTGATGAAGTCCCAATAGTTCATTTTTGCTTTTGTTTCCTTTGCCTCCATTGACATGTCTAGTAAGAAGTTGCTCTGAACGAGGTCAAAGGTTGCTGCCTGTGTTCTCCTCCAGGATTTTGATGGTTTCCTATCTCACATTTAGATCTTTCATCTATTTTGAATTTGTTTTTGTGTATGGTGTAAGAAAGTGGTCCAGTTTCATTCTTCTCCATGTTGCTTTGCAGTTTTCCCAACAACATTTGTTGAAGAGACTGTCTTTTTACCATCAGATATTCTTTACTGCTTAGTCAAAGATCAGTTGACCATATAGTTGTGGGTCTATTTCTGGGTTTTCTATTCTGTTACATTGGTGTGTGTGTGTGTGTGTGTGTGTGTGTGTGTGTGTGTGTGCGCGTGCCAGTAACGTACTGTCTTAAACTACAGCTTTGTAATATAGCTGGAAGTCTGGAATCGTGAAGCCTACAGCTTTGCTTTTCTTTTTCAAGATTGTTTTGGCTATTCGGGGTCTTTTGTGGTTCCATATAAATTTTAGGATTGTTTGTTCTAGTACTGTGAAAAATGCTGGTGGTATTTTAATAGGAAAAGCATTAAATGTGTGGACTGCTTTGCATAGTATAAATATTTTAACAATGTTTTTTCTTCCAATCCATGAGCACAGAATGTTTTTTTTTCTTTGTATCCTCTTCAATTTCTTTCCTAAGTGTTCTATAGTTTTCAGCATACAGATCTTTTACCTGTTAGGTTAAAATTATTCCTAGGTATCTTACTGGTTTTGGTGCAGTTGTAAATGGGATTGGTTCCTTGATTTCTTTCTCTGCTGCTTCATAATTGGTGTATAGAAATGCAACAGATTTCTGTACACCGATTGTGTATCCTGCAACTTTGCTGAATTTATGTATTAGTGCTTCCAATTTTTTTGTGGAGTCTTCTGGGTTTCCTACATAAAGCGTTATGTTGTCTGTGAATTGTGAAAGTCTGGCTTCTTCCTTGCCAATTTGGATACCTTTAATTTCCTTTTGTTGTCTGATCACTGAGGCTAAGACTTCTGGTACTATGTTAAATAGTAATGGTAAGAGTGGACATCCCTGTCTTATTGCTGACCATAGATGAAAACCTCTCAGTTTTTCCCCACTGAGGATGATATTAGTTGTGGGTCTTTCGTATATGGCCTTTATGATGTTGAGGTATGTTCTATCTATCCCTACTTTGCTGAGGGTTTTTATCAAGAATCGATGCTGGATTTAGTCAAATGCTTTTTCTGCATCTATTGAAAGGATCATATCATTCTTATCCTTTTTTTACTAATGTAGTGAATCACACTGATTGATTTGTGAATATTAAACCACTCCTGCAGGCCAAGAATAAATCCCACTTGATCGTGGTAAATGAAAGAGGAGAGATCACAACCAGCACCACAGAAATACAAACAATTTCAAAAGAAGATTATGAAAAATTATATGCCAACAAACTGGGCAATCTGGAAAACATAGACAAATTCCTACAAACATACAAACTACCAAAACTCAAACAGGAAGAAATAGAAAATTTGAACAGACCCATAACCAGCAAAGAAATTGAATCAGTAATCAAAAATTCTCCCAACAAACAATAGTCCAGGGCCAGATGGCTTCCCAGGGGGATTCTACCATACATTTAAAGAAGAGTTAATACCTATTCTTCTCAAACTATTACAAAAATAGAAATGGAAGGAAACTCATTCTATGAGGCCAGTATGACCTTGATTCCAAAACCAGACAAAGACCCCACTAAAAAGGAGAGTTATAGGCCGATATCCCTGATGAACACGAATGCAAAAATTCTCAACAAGATATTAGCAAATTGAATCCAACAGTACATTAAAAGGAATTAAAAGAAAAAAGAATAGTGAATGAGACTGCTGCCCAGAAATTAAAATTTTAATAATTAAAACCATGTAAATTAATAAATAAAAACAGCTCAGGAGTAAACCATCAACAGAATAAATTAAAACTCTGGAAGAAAACCTGTGTGGCTCATGGTTCACGAGTTCAAGCCCTGTATTGGGCTCTGTACTGACAGCGCAGAGCCTGCTTTGGGATTCTCTGTCTTCCTCTCTCTCTGCGCCCCCCACCTCAAAATAAATAAATAAACTTTAAAAAATTCTGGAAAGTTTATATATATGTAAGAATTTAGTATATGGAAGTATATGATAAAGATGTAATTTAAATCAGAAGGGAAAATCAATAAATAACTCATTGAACTATTTAAGAAAATATTAAATTAGAAACCTATTTCATGCCTTATACACATACATAGAAACACATACACATACTTAGACACAATCCCAGAGATTCTAAATGTAAAGAATGACATGATAAAAACAGTAGAAGAAAATATATTAGAGTATCTGTATAATTTTTGGGATAGAGGTGACCTTTCTAAACATGACCCCAAAAGTAGAGACAATAAGGAAAGAGAATGATAAATGTACCTACATAAAAATGAAAAACAAAAATTGAAAAATTATTCTGAATTCTTTCCTACTTACTGATTTTAAATCACATAAAAGCTTGTTTGTCAAAGTCATGTGGCACAGGTGTTCTTAAGTGGATAATAATACAGACTTCAACCTAATGTTACCTAAGATATTTTATCACAATGGGTGGGTTTGTTTTCTTTCTGTCTAAATGAATAATAAGTATTATGTATGAGTATGAGTCACATCCTAAAGTGCTCTTATTCTTGGTGGCCAAGAAATCTCTCATGACTTTCAACATCAAAGAATATGTTCTTAACAGACACTTACTCATTCATTCAGCTCATATTCAGTACTACTAAGACCAAGGCATAGAGCTAGGATATACTGGGGAATCAAACTTCTAAAGTCCTAAGTAGTATAGTAGAAAGAACCCCCAATTAAAGACAAAACTTTTGCGTTAGAGCTTGGGTCATCCTGGAATATTTCTGCCCTTTGGCAGGTCACTTGATCTCTCTGAGCCTCAATTTTCTTATCTGTTAGTAAAGTATAATAATACCTTGGAGAACTGCTCTGAAGATCAGACCCAAACAGGCAAACAAACATTTATTGAGCTCTTGCTCTTTGCCAGGTTCTTAACATATATGAAAGAGTGCTTGTAAAATTCTACCCAAAACTATGTTACTATCACATAACAAGTTCCTGCTCTAAAGGAGGTAGGAATAGAGAATGAGCAAAAAAGCATATACGTAATTTATAATAACAAAATTTGTGAGAAAAATTTCACCAGGAAAAAACAAAAAAAGGAAAAGATCAGAGGTTAGGGAACTCGGCTGGGAAGCTTGAGTTGGGCTTGAAAGTGGGTCACTATTTGGAACTCTAGAGCCATGTGAGAAGGATAACAAAGACAGAGGGTATGATATGAGTGGGAGCAAATAGGAGAAAAGAAAGCAAAAAGAGTATGCAGAGACAACAGTACTTTAACAAGAATATAGGGTGGATGAAGGTCAGCAGTACCTGGAAAAAACTTGGAGACTGAAGGCCAAACTCAGGAATCTGGACTTGATTCCTTAGGGAATGAAGAGTTGTGTACAGACTTTGACATAAGACTGACTTGGTTTTAAATTGGCTCCTCACTTCCTACCTAGCTATAGAGTTTTGAGAAAGTCACTTAACCTCTCTAATCCTCAGTTTCTCATCTATATGATGGAGATATTAATAACTGATTTAAGTCAAGTTCCAAGCACAGTATCTTGTAAATAAAAGATGCTTTATATGGCATAGTTATTATGTACAGGCATTGGTTGACTACTAGAGGACTTTGATGAGAGTAGTTGACAAAATCTAAATTCTACAGCACTATGCAGACTTAATTAGAGGCTGGGTGAACAGTTAGGAGAAAAGTATAGGAGTCCTAAGTAATACAGATAATTTAACAACAGAAAGATCAAAAATAAGAGTTTTAAAGAACATTTTAAGATGGGATATAATTAAGTACTTTTCAGACACAGAGAGAATCCATTATAGGGGAGAGATTAAAGATATACATGAGAGGAAATAATCTATCAACTGAATTCTGGAGATGGTGAGTGGGTAGGATATAAAGAATCCAGAGGGAACAGTACTCTGATTTCTTATCTGTTTTATTCTGTGATACAGAATGCATTTTTGTCAGTAGCATAAATAATTTGGAAAATAGGGTAGGACAAATATTGAAAGAGATTAGTCTTGAAAACAAAGAACAATACTTATCCAGAGAAAGAAGAAAATGCTAAATGAGACTATATAGACATTTTGAGACAAAAAAGTGAAAAGTGAAGGAACACAATTTCTCCTTCAAGAAGAATGTGAACTCATCTCCAGGGAATGGGGTAAGTGGTTTATATATGAATAGAAGAGTGTGGATATAGTTTAGTCTTTAATCAGTTAAGATCAGGATTTCTCAACCTTGGCACTAGGCCAAGGCACTAGGCACTAGGTTGACAGTTTGGGCTGGATAATTCTTATTTAAGGGAGGTGGTGGATTTTCCTCTTAATTTTAGGATGTTTAGCAGGATCCTGGCCTCTGCCAATAGCCAGTAGCACCCCTTCCCCAAGTTGTGACAACCAAAAACGTCTCCAGATATGCCCAAATGCCCTCTGGGAGGCAAAATCACCTCAAATGAGAACCACTGATCTAGTTGTTGGAATATGACAAGGGGCCTAAAGATATGGACATTGTCTTGAGACTCTATTTCTCAAATCTTGAACATTGCTGGCACATATATATACATATATATGTGTATATATGTGTGTGTGTGCGTGTATGTATATACACACAAGGAGAAAAAATGATTGAGAGTTGGCATTGGAGGACAAGCTGAAGTTGCATAACATATATATGTAGTGGAACCAATGAGCCTGATATTATGGTTTTATTATTTTCTCACCAAATTAAAGAGAGTCCAGATGTGGAACAGGTGAGAGAAATCAGGAAGCTAGAAGCCAAAAGAGAAATATATTTAAAACATGAAGTGGTCAATAGTGTTAGATATTGCTTCTGGCTATTCTTTTTTTTTCTCTCCTGTAAAAGACAACACAAGTTACTAAACTATTAAGTTTGTACATACCAAGCACATAGTAGGTGTTCAAAATTTATTTGTTAAATTAACTTACATTGTGAGGTAAAATATTGGGTCTAAATTCAAAATATGAATTTTGACTGGGTGGCTCAGTCAGTTAAGTGTCCAACTCTTTATTTCAACTCAGGTCATGATCTAACGGTTGTGACATAGATCCCCACGTCAGGCTCTGCATTGGGCTCCACACTGGGCAAGGAGCCTGCTTGAGATTCTCTCTTTCCCTCTGCCTCTGCCTGTCCTCTGCTTGTGTGCGTAAGTGCATGGGCATTCTCTCTCCCTTTCAAAAAAAAAAAAAAATGAAGTGGTGAGAATTGCTGTTTATGAAACAACATTAAGACTTCTTTTGGAGAGAAAAAGAGAAATAGTTTTCCCATCTCTTATAAGGATGATATTGGCTACCCTGGATATTTGTTATAACTTATTGTAGTTTGAATTTGCAGTTTAGGCCTTGAGAAGTTATTTATTTTATAAGTCACTTCATTTTCCATTAGGTACACAGTGGTGCTGTTATGTTTTTGTGGTTCAAACAGCTAGATTTCCCATAGGTGTGGTTAATCTGGCGAAATAGCTAAATGAGTTATCTACTCAATTACTCTTCTGTATCTCTCCAACTTATTTATTAAAACAATAAAACATTATTTCCCTTTTAAGCTCCTGTAACTCTTATGACATTAATTTCCTCAGGGAATAACTAGTTATTTATGAAAATATCTTATTTTCCCTGTCACATTGACAAGAGTAGAGTCATTTGCTCTCCCCAGCTAGCATATTCTTGGCATATAATATGTGCTTGAAAATAACTAATGGATAAGTCGATGACTGAACAATTTCACCTCCCTGTGTGGAAGTCAGAAGACCTGTGTTCCTATCCCCCCTACGTAATTTTGGGCAAATGGCTTAATTTCACTGGACCATAAAATACAAGAAGCGTTAGGACAAACATTACCCAAGGGAAATGTTAAAGTGTAGATAGAGTTAGCTCTTCCATTTTTCAGAAGGAAATGGACCGTTTACTCCAGCGTAAGTCTTCTTTGAGGGAACAGAATCAAGTCTAAGCATGGATAAAGATTTTATCCTGGCCAGAAACTTAGCTTAAGTGAATTTTTCAATATGTGTAAAAGATATGATACACATATGAGATGTGAGATTGCTCATAATCGGAAAAATTTTGAAGGGTTCAACATATGGAAGAGAAAGATGATAGCGTTTAGAGAAAGAGATGTTTCAAAAGTAGGCTACAATAACATTTGACTTCTGTATTTGAAAAAAATGTAAACTACATGAATATGAAATATTAGGCTTCCCTTCTATACTTGTGAAAATTTCTTTACATGTTAATGCTACCAGTTTATCATTATATTCTAGTTTAATTAGATTAAATATGTTTTGCCAAAATATATCTCTCATCCTACTAATGTAAAATAGTCCCTTGATCAAAAGATAGTATGTGAGACTACACCCACAAATTAGCAACCACAAGACAAATTACTTATGCAACACATTTGTGCAATATTATTTCATTCCATATATCCAGATTTTCTGCATAATCTGATTCAGACTAATCTGCAACTCTGTCTCAAATTGATTATCTGCCATATTTATGTCATGTTCACTTTGGCTGATGTGTGTGTGTATGTGTGTGTAATATTTCATACACATTAATGCTCCTGCAAAAATGCTGAAAGCCTATACTTAATACAAAATGCAAGAAAATTTTTGATTATTTCAAAATGACCTAGTGCCAAATTTTAAGTAGTGAATTAAATATCTATTTTAGAGCATTAAGGAATTATGCTAGTATTACAAAGTGTATAAAGATAATTAAAATGTGGTCCATGGCCCACAATCTCAAGAAAACAACAATATGATAGGAGAGGTGGACATGAACAAAACAATTATAATGTAAAGTATGAAAACTGCCCAAAGTGGGATACTGAGAAAAACTATAAGAGTGCCAAAAAGGTAACAACTAATTCTAAGTGGGAGGAGGAAACATTCAAACTAAACCCTATAGAATAAATAGGATTACAATGCATGATCAGAATACAAATAAAACAGCAGGAACAAAGACCTGGAATTCAGAGGATCTGAGAGATATTCAAAGAATGGCCAATTGTTCAGGATTCCATAGTAAATGGGGTGGAGTAATTGTTCTATGCTAAGAATTTCAGATTTCATCCTGTATTTGATAAATTATGAAGTTTGAGCAGGGGAGTGATGTTCTCAGTTGTTTCAGAAATGTCACCCTGGCGGCAGTGTACAGAATTGCCTGAAGAAAAGAAAATTGAAAAATAAGAGCAACAGGGGTGCCTGGGTGGCTCAGTCTGTTGAGCGTCTGACTTTGGCTCAGGTCTGATCTCGCCGTTAATGAGTTCGAGCCCTACATCGGGCTCTGTGCTGACAGCTCAGAGCCTGGAGCCTGCTTCAGATTCTGTGTCTCCCTCTTTCTCTGACCCTCTCCCTCTCACACTCTGTGTCTCACTCTCTCAAAAATAAATAAACATTAAAAAAATAAGAGCAACATCAGACAAAGATTTGTAAGCTTCTCAAAGGCTAAGATGTGTTTTCCTTATTTTTCCATCTTCAATGTCTAACATTGTGCCTGGCACAAAGTATGTTCTCAGTAAACCTGAAACATCACTACTTTGTCCTCAACAGCATAACATGTGAATACAACAACGAAGTCTATATTATTATAAGACATTTCCACAAATGTGTGGAATTGATCTGAAGAGTAAAGGGTTTTTCCAGCTTCCCTTATGTCTCCTCAGCTTAGTTTATATTCAAGTGTTTTAAACATATTTTATTTCCATCTAGATACAAAATGAGGGGCGCCTGGGTGGCTCAGTCAGTTAAGTGTCCAACTCTCGATTTCTACTCAGATTGTGATCTCATGGTTGGGAGCTTGCATTGGGCTCTGCACTGGGCATGGAGCCTGCCTGAGATTCTCTCCCTCCTTCTCCCTCTGCTCCTTCCCCATGCATGCATGCTCACTCTTGTTCTCTCTCTCAAAATAAATAAACTTTTAAAAATATATAAATAAATAAATAAATAATAGATACAAAACAATAGTGCAAATAATGGTGCATTAAAATTTAATTAAAATTTATAGAGAAAAGTAATTGTTCTAAGTAAGATTCTTTTCATATGCATCATTTTAGAAATGATGCAGATATATCTGAGGAAAAAAATACCACAGATGACTTATTTATGATGAAATTCACTACAGATATATAAAGAAAACTAGTTCTATAAATTTCCAAAGATAAGCAGGAGGAAAATCTTCATAAAATATATGTCAGAACAAAAGCAAATATTCCTTTTAAAGAGTCTATGGCCTAGCTAAAAGCATGTACTCTGAAATAGGCTACTTGGATTTGCAATTCTGTTTCATACTTTTTAGTTGTTTAATCTTGGCAAAGATACTTAAGTTTTCAATGTCCCAGGTTTTTAATCTGTAAACTGGGGTTTGTAATATAGTATCTAGTTTATAAGTAGTTGCAAAGTGTTTAGAATAGTGCTTGGCACATAATAAGTACTCAATAAAGTTAGCTATTTTTATTATTTTTAATGTGGCAGAAACTACTATATATTTCTCAAAAAAATCTGTTCTTTGCTTATTTTAATAATAGAATCTCCAAGTTGTAACTATGCACACGACTGTCCAGAATAAACAATAAATCTTTCAGCCTTTATTACAGCTAAGAGTGACCAGCTGACTAGGGCCTAACCAACAAAATGTAAGCAGAAGTGGCATGTGGCAGCTTATGGGAACCTTCCTTGAGAGACAACTAGATACTTACCATATATTCAAAATTAAATAATCTGAAGCTGCTAAGGGTTGGTAAGGTTACAGAGCACTAGGAACTCTCAAACATTGCTGGTGGGAGTGGAAATTGGTACAATCACTTTGGAAAGCAGTTTGCCATTATTGAATAAATGTGATAATATGAGCACTCAATAATCCCAGAAATTCATTCATAAAATTATATTCCAGAAAAAAACATTTATGTATGCTAGGATATATGTATAAGGATATTGAGAGCAGCATTATTTGTAATCACCCAAAACTATAATAATCCAAAGGTCCAACAATGGATAGGGGCACCCGGGTGGCTCAGTCGGTTGAGTGGCTGACTTAGTTTTGGCTCAGGTCAGGATCCCAGCATTGTGGGATTGAGCCCCACATAGGGATATGTGTTGAGTATGGAGCCTGCTTAAGATTCTTTCTCTCTCTCCATCTGCCCCCTCCCCCACTCCTGTGCTCTCTCTAAAATTAAAAAAAAAAAGAGTTAAAAAAAGCAGAATGAATAAATTGAGGTATGTTTATACAATGTATTCAGCAATGAAATTGAATTAACATATATACTTACCAAAGCATCCACTGAATAGAAGCAAAACCAAACTAACACATACAGCAATATTTAAAAATAAGCAAAACTATATCATTTAGAAATATATACTTGGGTGAAACTAAAGAAAAGAAAAGCAATGATTACCATAAAGTCAGGATTATAGTAATCTCTAGGTCTAGGGGAGACTTCCTCAAGGGAGAGCTGTGATTAGAAAAGGAAACACAGCTTCTGAAATTCTGGCAATACTCCGTTTCTTTACTTGACTGGAGGTTGCATGGATGTTTTAAACTACAGATTGTCTTACGCACTTTCCGTTATGAACATTATATTTCACAATTTTAATTACAGATATATAAAGAAACATTGCGCCCTGGGCCTCTCCTCTTTTTCATTCCTTCTTCCATCTTGCTGACTGAACCATAAATACTGCCACCTGAGACCATGAAAACAAGGACCACAACACAGGAATATCAGAGTAATAAACTGGATGATTAAGTCCCTGAGGACCTTGTGGGGCACAGCTGTCATATCAGACCTGAACCTTTTACTTCTGTACCTCATTTACATGACAGAGAAATACATTTCATATCGCTTGGAAATTTTCTGTTATTTATATAGTCAAATGTGATACTAACTAATGTACCTATATACAAGATCTTCAAAAGACAACCTACTGAATAGAAAAATTGCCTGATCTTGTACACACACTCACACACACACACACAATTAGGCAATTAATGGAATTCATGGAAGAAGACATCCAAAGGGCCCACAAACATCTAAAAAGTGTTTAAACTCAGCAGTAATCAGAAAAGTGAAAAAACAATAATGAGATAGTATTTTTCATGTGTCAGACCAGCAAACATTTTTAAAGAGCAAAATGTTCATTTCTGTCGAGTATTCAGGAAAATGATCCCTCTCAGGCACTGTTAATATAAATTGCTATACATTTTTGGAAGGTAAATTGGCAATATCTATTAAATTGGCAATGTTCTTACCATTTGAGCCAGTAAAGCAACACAAATCTATACCACAGGAATAAGAGCAATAACATTCAAAACCATATGTGTAAGAATTCTTATTGCAGCATTATTTTCAAGGTAAAAAAAAAAACAAAACCTAAAAACAATCTGTTAAATCCTTCAGTAGTAGAATGGATAAATTATGGCATATCTTTACTCTGAAATATTATGCAGCTGTTAAAAATGAGTTATATATATATATATATATGTATATCTTGATCTGGAAGTTTCTTCAAGATGTATTGCTTAGTATGGAAAATAAGTCACCCATTTTTATATAATTGGCTAGACTATTTTGTGTGCGCATGCCCATATAAATTTGTATGAACATGCAACAAGGTATAAAAAGATACACCCCAGATTGTTAACATTGGTTACCTAAGAATAGGGTTAGTAATAGAGATTACTTTTTCTGTATTCACCTTTGGATGGTTTTACTGGTTACAATGAGTATAATTAGGTGTTACTTTTGTAATTTTTACAAAATTATTTAATTCAAAATTAGTTTTAATAGAAGGTATACATCCAGGAATGCATAGTAATATACCCTAATGCCAAATGAACAACTTTATATTGATTATTGCTAAACATGAAATCCCTATCAGTGAAGCAAACCACACCAACCTGTGCAAAATAGAATGAAGTCTGTAACTTGAGAGAATAAGATGGCTCATCCACTGATGTTTCATGATTAGTACTTTGCTAACAATTAACTGGAATGACACCCATGTGTTAGTGAAATAAATAAATGCATGTTACCTCCTGCAATATTCTGGGAAGAAATTTAATGCCAAGCTATGTCACAGAAAGGAAGAAGGAGTTAAGAAATACAAAGAAAGAAACAATTCTTCCTTATCAGGTGGGTCTAGTGATTCCTAAATGAGCGTGCTTGAGAAGGGGTGGCTATCAATCAAAGTGTACAATCTGCGTGTCCCAATTCTAGCTATGCTCCTGCTCCTCCTCAAATGCTCTTCTGCCGTCAAGGCATGGCCAACACCTAGCCAGACACCTGAGTCACGTTTGCCCCCTCCCTTTTCCTTTCCTCTCTCCCTGATTCTGGTGGCTAAATCTTCTCTGTTTTACTTCTGCTATGCTTCTGCCCTTGCTCTTCTTCTGGCCCTGTCCTGTTTGTCCAGGATTAGCTAGTAACATTGGAGCTGCTACTACTAATGAAGTCCAGACTCCTTTGCCTGGTCTTCCCTACCTTTCATACCAGCTCCTTCTAGCTTCCCGCCCTTCTCCACAGCCACCCTCCGCTGGGTGCCGCAAAGGTTTCTCTCGCCAGGGCTCCCGGGGCGGAAGTGCCTGAAACCGGAGGGGCGGGGTGGGGGCGGGGGCGGATGCGGGGGGCGGGACCTGGCCTGGCTGGCCAATGCCAGTGCTGAGCCCAGGGCCAGAGGTCACATGTTCTGTAGGCCGGAATTTTCTCCGGCGAGGGCAGGTACGTGGCGATTTTAGCTGAGGTAGAATCCCTGAGAGGCTTAGGAGACAAGCGAGGGAAGGTGTTCTTGAGCTGAGAGGAAGAAAAGCGCAGGATGGGGCTAAAGTGTGGCAGCTCCAAAATTTCTGGAAAACCTATTTTTGAGGTCCAGTTAATATGGCTCTGTGGAGACAAGACTTCAGAACCAGGGTCCACGTAACCTAATTAGGCGAGAATAGAGAGTGCGAAGGGCACAGAAAGGCCAGTGGGATTTCAACCCACTAATGAGAAGTTGTATAGGTGATATAGTATGAGAAACTACGTGAACCTCGCCTGCTCTGGGATTTTACATGGTTAAAGTGTGGTTTTAGGCAATGGATTGAGGAAGGGGAGAAATCTCCGTATGTTTTAGGCTGGTGGGAGGAGATGGGATGCCAGCCCTAAAATTCACATTCGCTTGTCTGTGGTCTTAAATAATTTGGGGAATAATATTCTATTATACATATGTACACTTTAACTATATACAATTTTTATTTCTCAATTACACTTCAGTAAAGCTGGGTGGCAAAAAGTTTGTGCCTTACTTCTCTGGCCTTGTGCAAAAAAGCCTGACCTAATTATATGCATTTCTATTTTGGCCCAGATACCTGCCAGGAGGTAGCACAAGAGAAAGAAAATTTTCATAAACAGGTAAGGAAAAATATTTCAGGAATTGCTGCAATTCAAAAGTTGATTTTTTTTAATGTTTATTTATTTTTGAGATAGAGACAGAGCGTGAGTGGAGGACGGTAGAGAGAGAGAGGGAGACACAGAATCCGAAGCAGGCTCCAGGCTCTGAGCTGTCAGCACAGAGCCTGATGCGGGGCTTGAACTCACGAACTGTGAGATCATGACCTGAGCTGAAGTCGGACACCCAACCGACTGAGCCACCCAGGTGCCCCAAAAGTTGATTATTTTAAAAATACCTTCTCTTTAACCATGATTTTGCTTGTTTTCAGGCCAATTTATCTCTCTTCCTATTTTTCCACTATTATAAGATGGGTTCAAATACCTGTAATGCAATGAAATAAAGTTGACAGGTGAAAGAAATTTTATGAATATATATGGTGTATAGTATCTTATTTAAGTTCTATATGTTCAGCATGAATTTAAACGATTAACTTCAATACAACAGTAATTATTATTTAAGGTAGCTGTTGAGAATGATGAATCTGAAGCTGATAGAGGTACTAGGCTTCACAAGAAAGGAAAATTTAAGATAAAAGCTGACAACTGAATGGATAAACTAAGTAGAGTTGGTTGTTTTACTTCAAAAAAAATTTTTTTTAATGTTTATTTATTTTTGAGACAGAAAGAGACAGAGCATGAACGGGGGAGGGTCGGAGAGAGGGAGACACAGAACCTGAAGCAGCTTCAGGCTCCGAGCTGTCAGCACAGAGCCTGATACGGGGCTCCAACTCACGGACTGTGAGATCATGACCTGAGCTGAAGTTGGATGCTTAACCAACTGAGCCACCCAGGCGCCCCTGTTTTAAACTTTTTGAAGTGACTTCTAGAATGAGGCACAGGGGTGCCTGTGCCCCTCTCTCTGTCTCTCAAAAATAAATAAACATTTTAAAAAATTTAGAATGAGGCACAATCAGATAATGTTTTATGAAAGCACAATATCAAGAAGCGGAAATTCTAAATTAATATTTGCCTCAAAGATCAAGGACAGACTGTGTGGGAAGGGTATGGAAGTACAATGACTGGAAATATTTCCAGAGAAGTAATCACCAGTAAAAAAAAAAAAAAAAAAAAAAATGCTATGTTGGCATTGTTTAATTAAGAGTGAAAGAGGACTCCAACACTAGTCCCTACATTTGTTGATACCACAGAATCAAACAATATTAGAAATAACCCAAATAACTTACTGGGTTTGTTTTCATTGGAAAGCTTATTGTAATATACAAAATGGCTTCTGATTCATTAATCAAATAAAGTAATTGTATTCACTAACAAGTTTGCTCTTAGTTTTTATAGTACAGTAGTTGAGTAGTTAAGAATGTTCACTTGATGATGATTGAAAATAATAGATTCATAGTCAATTAATGTAGATGTACTCTTAAGGTCTTCTGGTGTAGTACCTTCAGTATAGATAAGGAAACAGGTAAACCTTAAACAAATTTAAAATAATAATGAAACTAAGGCAAAACCATTTGGATGAAAATGTTTATTTTACTCACTAAAAACTTACAAACAACCATATGAAGACTTCCTAGCTTACACCTGAATTCCCCAAAACATTTTAAGTGACTAATTAAAAGGCTGAAAACTATCTGATAAACTAGACTCTGTCCTAGAGTGACCCTTCCAGCCTATAACTGCTGTAGTTCACACGTAAATGAGAATCATCTTGGACTCTTTCAGCATTCCAAATTTTACTTACTGTTTCATTAGATGAATTTGTTTATTTATCAATAATGACACATTGACCTAGGAATAATATGTCATAGTGGCTTTATTCCAAATGAGCTATTAGGAAATTCTAACTTCGGCCTTTTTTTAAAAATTTTTTTAAGTTTTTATTTTATTTTTTTAGTAATCTCTATTTCCAGCATGGGGCTTGAACTCATGACCCCAAGATCAAGAGTTGAATACTCTTCTGACTGAGCCAGCCAGGTGCCCCTGGGCTTCTTATTTTTTACTTTTATTTTTTTTTAAGTTTATTTATTTTGAGACAGAGAGAGAGAGAAAACGCACATGTGAGCAGGGAAGGGGCAAAGAGAGAGAGAGGGAGAGAGAAAATCCCAAGCAGGCTCTGTGCTGTGAGCGCAGTTGTCAATCTCATGAACTGTGAGATCATGACCTGATCTGAAATCAATAGTTGGACACTTAAAGCCATCCAGGTGCCCCATGGGCTTTTTATTTTTTAAGTAAGAGCAGAATTTCCCAAATTCTACTCCTCCACTTCAGCAAAGTTTTGCCTGTGGTTATGCTATTTCAGCACCCCTTAAGAAATATGATTCTCTTGAGAAAACAACTGTACCAGTCTTGCGAATTCCTGCCTCTTTTGCAACAAAATGATCACAGTATATATTTCAGTCTACCAACCAGAAGTTGTGTGGATTAAACAATATATGAACATATATGAAAAATATATGAACAATTTTATATCAACATGTTATTTTCATATTAGATTTAGATCATAGTAATAAATGTTATTTTTAGAGTTAACTTTTTTTTTAAATATAATTCAGCATCTTTTTAAAAATGAATGAACCAGGGGCACCTGGGTGGTTCAGTAGTTAAGCATTCAACTTTGGCTCAGGTCATGATTTCACGGTTTATGGGTTCGAGCCCTGCATCAGGTTCTGTGCTGATGGCTCAGAGCCTGGAGCCTGCTTTGGATTCTGTGTCTCCCTCTCTCTCTCTGTTCCTCCCCTGCTTGTGCTCTGTCTCTCTCTCTCAAAAATAAATAAACATTAAAAATAAAATAAAATAAAATAAAATGAATGAACCAAAGTTTTGTGATTAAGAATGGTTTTCTACTCCTTGCTTTGCTATTTTACCAACATTTAATATTAATTTTTTTATTTCCAGATACTGAAATTTGTACGACTTTCAGAGAAAGAAGATATGTTTTCAACATTCAAATATTGTGCAATAGACTATTTATATGAGGTAGAATGTTATTGGATCACTGACTACTAAGAATTATGATATAAAAAGTGCATTTATTACATGATTATGATAATTTTATAGTAGTCCTTAGATTAATCCTTATTCTAATTACTTTGAGATTTAAAATTTCTTCCCACTTTTAAAAAAAAAATTTTTTTTAATGTTTATTTATTTTTGAGAGAGACAGAGACAGAATGCGAGTGGGTTAGGGGCAAAGAGAGAGGGAGACACAGAAGCAGAAGCAGGCTCCAGGCTCTGAGCTGTCAGCACAGAGCCCGATGCGGGGCTCGAATTCACAATCTGTGAGATCATGACCTGAGCTGAAGTCGGACGCTCAACCGACTGAGCCACCCAGGTGCCCCGCTTCCCACTTTTAATATACCTTTAAAATACCACTTTTGGAAAGAAATTATTGACAATGTAACTGAATTTGAAGCTGTCAGCAGAAGAAAATAGAAACTCTTGGCAAATTTGGGCTCCTTTTATGAACGTTCTTGAGTGATCTTTCTTGAAAAGAGTCGGGGGAAAGCAGTCCTAGTTATCTTTATGAGAAAATAACAGTAACAGTGTGTATTGACCACTTAACTGTGGGACAGATACTTTGCTCTTTTCTTGGATTATGTCATTTGACCATCATAACTAGTGAAAGAGCTAGATGCCAGGATTACATAGGTTTTAGAATTTTACAGGTTAAGAAATTGATGTCTAGAGAACTTAAATAGCTTATACAAAGCTGAGATTGAAGTCCAGCACATTGTTAAGAAACTGAATGGAATAGTCCTCATACAACAATTCATTGTTCTTATGATCTTAATTGACTAGCGATATTTTGATTTTCTTTATAATCTTGACCTCATTACCAGGAAAAAAAATTACTCCAATGTAATTAAAACTGTTAACATTTTATAGGAAAAAAGAGATATTTGGACATTTTCAAGTTTTATTTTATTTTATTTTATTTTTTTATTTTTTTTTTTTAAATTTTTTTTTTTCAACATTTTTTATTTATTTTTGGGACAGAGAGAGACAGAGCATGAACGGGGGAGGGGCAGAGAGAGAGGGAGACACAGAGTCGGAAACAGGCTCCAGGCTCCGAGCCATCAGCCCAGAGCCTGACGCGGGGCTCGAACTCACGGACCGCGAGATCGTGACCTGGCTGAAGTCGGACGCTTAACCGACTGCGCCACCCAGGCGCCCCAAAGTTTTATTTTTTTGATAACTGAGGGAGGTAAATGTGTTGTTATAACATATACATGGTAGGGAATCAGAAGTCATTGTTAAACAAATATATTTATAAATATATTGGCCACTTCAAAATTAGTCTGTATTCAAACATCCTTAGAATTTATCCTTGTTTATGGTATCTTGGTTTCTTCCTGGTGGATTGCACTCCATGGTATAGTACAAATATGATACTAATCAATTGCAAATCTTGAAAAAGTTGTAGGATTTTGTAAAGTTCATGAAAACAGTGTTGAGGCACCACTTAAATAAATAACAGGTAAAGCTATTGTCAAATGAAGATCTTGCAATATTAGATTAGTTACAGATAAGAGGAAGACAATGGTTTGAATATTAAAGGAGTCAGAGATGCCTTGGGAATATTTTGCTTAAATATTTTTAAAAAATATCTTCTTGGGGCGCCTGGGTGGCGCAGTCGGTTAAGCGTCCGACTTCAGCCAGGTCACGATCTCTCGGTCCGTGAGTTCGAGCCCCGCGTCAGGCTCTGGGCTGATGGCTCGGAGCCTGGAGCCTGTTTCTGATTCTGTGTCTCCCTCTCTCTCTGCCCCTCCCCCGTTCATGCTCTGTCTCTCTCTGTCCCAAAAATAAATTAAAAAAAAAAAAAAAAATCTTCTTTATGATCAAAGGTGAAGTAATGACTAATATCATGCATGTCATATAATATAGCTTACGGGAAAATTCTGACAAAAAAGCAATTATGATTATAAGCTAATTATAAACAACATTTTGTTTAGATATAAAATTTAATTTTTATAACTTTATTTCGTTTTTTTTGGACAAAGTATGAATCAAGCTTTTTGTTTTTTTTACTATGAACCTTTGTTCTGCATTTTATTTAAATTACTTTAACTCATCTTTCCATTTAGTTTTGGGTGATCAAGACCTCTTATTTAATATGTATAGCACCTTCAGCAAACTCTTAGGAAGTGATGCAAGAAACTATCATTTGTCCTAATTAAAAGAATAATGAATTCTTTATTCATTATTGACAGGTTGAGAGTCACTGAGGAAAAGCTTCATAGAGGAGATATTGCTTTAGATGGGCCTTGAAAGATAAATAGGATTTTGATAACCTGAGAATAGCAGGGCATTTTTCCAAGGCACACTGTAGACCACAGGGTTGAAGAAATACTTTTTGTTTATTGATATTTTTTTAAAGATAGAGACATATTTACTGGTTGTCACAAGTTTAATAATTTGTAGACATAGAAAATAAAATTAAGACAGCCATATTGTACTGCTAAGTGAAAAAAAAGCACATTGCTAAGTGGCATACTGTATAAATGATGTGGTCTCATTTTTGTCCAACACACACACACACACACACACACACAAATTTTAGCCTAACCTACTAAGAGAATTTTGTGGAAAATACGCCAAAGTATAACTGATATTGCTAGGGACCTTGACTGTCTCAGTTATGTGTCTCTGTGTTATTTGATATTTTATAATGAGCAGGTATTGCTTTTAAATAAAAATAATATAAATTGAAAAGAATAGAGAATTTTAATATTCTGAACACTGATAGTTAAATCTGATAAACATATTAAAAGATTTTATAATCTTTCTTACATAGAATATAGTTAGAAAGAAGTTTTGCAGAGATGCTTTGTTGCTTCGAATCCCTTCATGTTTATATCAAGATGGAAATTATTATGCAGGAGTTATTGATAATAAGTATAGGAGGCCATGGATGAGAGGTATGTTTTATTTTTATTTCTCAAAAATCTATTTTAAAAATGATTTTACAGTTTAGCACAGTAAATTATTAGGAAAATACAGTGCTTTCCTTATAAAATAAAAATGCATTGCATTTATTCATATCAGAACTCCAAGAAGGTTACAGATCAACATTTTTATGACAATTTAGGTGACAAAGTAGGAAATTGGGAAGCTTATACTAGATATGAATAGAACAAATAAAAAATATGTAGGTGATGAAATCTTAAAATATTCTAGCCTTGTAAACACTTATTGTATTATATAATAAGGTCTTGCTTAACTGTAGGAGGGCTACTTTAAAATGTAATGATACACTGAATATAAAACTATTTTTTTAAATTTAATTTACATTCAAGTTAGTTAGCTTATAGTACAACAGTGATTTGGGGATAGATTCCTTAATGCCCCTTACCCATTTAGCCCATCCCCCCTCCCAGAACCCCTCCAGTAACCCTCTGTTTGTTCTCCATATATGAGTCTCTTATGTATAAAACTACTTTTAAATGTTTATGTACAAAATGTTATTTTTTGCTCTTATCATGTCATGGATTTAAGAAAGAGGAAGCCTTCCATAGAGGAGTCAAGTCAGTTAACAACATTTATTCAGCATGTATTATGGACCAGGCACTGTTTTTGGGTGCTAAGGACAGTGCCTAATAAGACAAAAATAGTTCCTTCCCTTAGTGGGTTTTCAGACTGGTAAGAAGGATGCAGCAATAAAACAATTAAATATATACACTAATGTCTGGTATTAATAAATGTGTAGAGAAGACACAATAGTGTAATGTGATATGAAATTTGGTAGGGAGCACTATTTCCTAGGTTAGTTAAGGAAGGGGGCAAACATTTGAGTGGAGTTCTGAATGATGAGAGGGCAACAACCATAAAAAGATATGGGAGAGAAGGCTTTCAAGCAAATGCAAAGTTCCTGACTCAGGAATAAACTTGATGTGTGTAATAACCAGAAAATTAGGCCATTGTGACAAGTTAATGCAAAGGGATATCTGAGAAGTAGGCAGCTTTTGAAAGATGTAAGATGTTGTAGGCTATAATATGGAGTTTATTTGTTTATATTATGGCTAATGTGGTAAATCATTTCCAGTTTTTAAAAAGGGAGTGACATAACCTGATTTATGCTTTAGAAAGATCATTCTGGTTGTTTGGAGTATGGAAAGGCCAAGAATAGAGATGGTAGAATCAATCAGAAAGCTGTCATATTGGTTCAGAATCTAAACTGCTTAGTAAATCTACCCTCTGTATAAAAGATGATGGTGGCTTGAACTAGGCTTATAGTAATGGAGGTGTGAGAAGTGTTTGAATTGAGACTATTTTAGAGGTCTAGCCAACGGTGAGAGGATTAAAGAAAAAATAGAATAAAGAGTTTCCTCTAGGTTTTTGACCTGAGCGAGTGGGTGGATGGTAGTGCTGTTTCCTAAGATAAGGAAAGGCTCGTGGGGAAGCCAAAATGTGGCTGGAGTTAATAGCTCTGCTTTGGCTGGGTCAAAATGCCTATTTAGGCATCTCAATGAAGGCATCAAGAAGGCAATTGGTTATATTAATCTTGAGCACAGCTAGAGTTTCAGGTTGGAGTTATCATATATAGATTATACATAAATTTATGGAACTGGATGAAGTCACTGAAAGCATGAGTATATATAGAGCAGAGAGCCTAGGACAGAGCCTCAGAACATTCCAACAGTTAAAAGGCAAAACTAGATTAGATGACAAGTGAGATAGAAAAACCAGATATTGTGGAATTCTAAAAAAAAAAAAAAAAAAAAAAAGTGTTTCAAGCAAGATTAAGTGGTCAAAAGTACTGGTTCCTGTTAAAGTATCAAGTAAGATGAAGATAGTGACCATTAGTTTGACTAAATGTAGGTCATCGATGACCTTGGTAAGAGTAGTTTAACTGGAACATTTGGTATGGAGGCCTGATTGGAATATGCTGAGCAAGAATGAGAAGTGAGATGTGAGGTGGTGAATATAGGCAAACCTTTTGAGGAATTTTGCTATGAAGTAAAATAGAAGACTGAGGCACTAGCTGAAGGAGAAGTGCAATAAAAAGAGGGTTTTTTCTTCTCTCTTTTTTTTTAGATGTGTGATTAAAAAAATATGTGTCATAAGTAAAGAGACTATAAAATGTTTGTTTGCCAGTGGAAATGATCTTGGTAAAAAGAGAGAAACTAATGATGTAGGGAAGAAAAAGGGTAGCTTAGTAAAGGGGGATAGTATCAAGAGCACAGTTGGAGGAGTTGGTGTTATATAGAAGCCAGAATATTTCTTCCATTATGATAGATATGAAGGCAGGGTTTGTAGGTACTTAGTCCAATGAGATGGTAGAATTGGTGGTAGAAGATGAGGTAGTTCTCTGTATCAGTTTTCTATGTGAAGTCATGGCCATAGACTGAGAATAGGTAGGGGATGAGTATCAAAAATTTGAGAAATGAAAGTGTTACATAATTGTCTTAAAGAATGAGAAAGCCAGTTTGATTAGGAAGGCATACTATTATCATCTGTCAATGATGGATGCCTATTTGAAATTTATGGTCATGGGTGGCACAGTCAGTTAAGCCTCTGACTCTTGATCTCGGCCCAGGTCATGATCTCACATTTTGTGGGTTTGAGCCCCACATCAGGCTCTGTGCTGATGGCTGGGAGCCTGCTTGGGATTTTGTCTATCCTTCTCTCTGCCCCTCCCTTGCTTGTGCGTGCTCTCAATCTCTCTCTCCCTCAAAATAAATAAATGAAAACTTTAAAAAAAAAAGAAATTTTGGTCATATTCTGAAATGAGTTCATTCAGCATGACTGGATGACTTTTTTTCCAGTAATTTTTAGCTGTCCTAGTGTGTGTACACAAGGTGGAGAGTGGGGGTTTTCCCGAGTGAATACAAGGGAAAAAGAGGCAAGGGAATCAAGAGTCTTTTAAAGGGAGTAGTTATGGGACTGGCTATGGAGACTAAAGTGTGTAAGAAAGGAAGTGAGGACATGAGGGAGGATGAATATTGTAAAAATGGAATGAATCTCAATCAGATTGGAAATAAGAAGAAAAACAGTTTTCATGAAACTGCTTCTCTAAAAGTACAAAAGGAAAAAATTAGTTTATCATTTATTCCTATTTCTTTTCCTCTCTTTAAAAATATCAATAACATTAACAGCCAAAGTTTAATGGATATTATTTATTGGATATTATTATTTATTTATTCGATATTATTGGTATGTCAGGAATTGTTCTGATAAATTTATATGTTTCATCCCATTTAATCTTCACAACAACACAATGAAAAGGCAATTATTATTATTTCTAATTTGTAGATAAGGACACTAAGATACAAAGCAGTTAAGAGATTTACCCAAGATCATACAGTAAATAAGTAGCAATACATGTATTAAAATCTAGGCGGGATAATTCCAGAACCTGTACTCTATTTTTTTTCTTTTTAAGTTTATTTTTATTTATTTTGAGAGAGAGAGAGCTGGGGAGAGGCAGAGAGAGAGGGGGAGAGAGAGAATCCCAAGCAGGCTGTGCGCTGTCAGCACAGAGCCCGGTGGCGGGGCTTGATCCCACAAACTTTGAGATCATGACCTGAACTGAAATCAAGAGTCAGATGCTTAACCAACTGAGCCACCCAGGTGCCTCCAGAACCTGTACTCTTGACCACTACACTTTCATATATTTTTTTTAATGACATGCAAACTCAGACATTAAGTAATTTGTCTAAAATAATACCTAGTAAGAAGTAACATGGGTGGTAGAATGCAGCTCCTTTGACTCTTAACTTCACTCAGTCCTTTCCTCTGACATCAGTATATGACACGATCCTTCTTTTAGGAAACCAAGGGTCGAATTTGAGAGACAAGCTATAGACACCTAAAATTTTAAAATATGGCTGTTGTGATTATGTACCAGAGTGAGTGCTACTGACAATATTATGGCCCTTCGAGGGGAATATATCAGAGAGCTGAAATGGTTAATAAGAAAAGCTTTATGAGGAATAATACAAGTTGTTGAACAGGAATATCTAGGATGGTTAAGGCTGCATGAGCAAAAGAGAGATTGTAAAGATGAGGATGGTATGTGCTGGTGGTATTGTTCTGACTATAGTTGAGGGGTTTTTTGGGGGGTGAGTTGTAATAATGGAATGATTATTTAAATATCTGGAATCTGGTATAATTTTGGGAAAAATTACATTTGGGAACAAAGAAAGATAACACCATAATGTAAAAGATTCTTATTTAGCTTCCTTGTATTAAGTGTAAAAGAAAATTCTAGAAGCTAATATTTACCATTCTGCTTTCTAGCTTCAGCTGTTTCAGTGCCGGGACTGACAGATCTCTCAGTCTTGGATCAATGGAAAGCAAATCTCTTTGTGGAGGATTTTCTTGAGAAGTATGTGTCCTCAACCTCAATCTCCCTTTACATCTAGGAGATAAACATTAAGTTCTCCAGACACCTGAAGAGAGAAGATCCTTTCCTTTGTACCCTAACAGATTTTATTCTTTTATCTGAAGAAAAAGCCCTAATCTGAACCACAAAGGGGGATTTATACCCTCTTTGAAAAAAATTTTTTTGTTTATTTATTTTGAGAGGGAGAGAAAGAGAGAAAGAGGGATCCCAAGCAGGCTCCTCACTGTGACAGCACAGAGCCCAATATGGGGCTTGAACTCACTAACCATGAGATCATGACTTGAGCCAAAATGAAGAGTCAGTTTCTTAACTGACTGAGCCACCCCTCCACCCTGACTTATACCTTCTTTTTATCTTCTCATTTATCACATATTAACTGTTCTCTATGTATTTGTGTTGCAAAAGACACATGAAAATAAAGCAGATATGTTATTATGCTTTTAATTAGTAAGGAAACTTCTTATAGAAAATGTCTATAGAACACCTTATATTAAAACCAGTTTTTTGGGGGCACCTGGGTGGCTTAGTTGGTTAAGTGACTGACTCTTGATTTTGGTTCAGGTCATGATCTCACAGTTCATGAGATTGAGCCCTGTGTTGGGCTCTGTGCTGACAGCATGGAGCCTGCTTGGGATTCTCTCTCTCCCTTTCTCTCTGCCCCAACCCTACTCATTCTCTCTCTCTCTCTCTCTCTCTCTCTCTCTCTCTCTCTCTCTCAAAATAAACTTTAAAAAATAATAAAATAAAGTAAGTCTTTTATCCTATAGTACAAATGCAGATTTAAGGCTATTTTCTAACATACTTTGTCAAAACATTACTTATTATTAGTTCAGTCATTCATCAAATATTTACTATATATCATCCTATGTGATGCAAGTCTCTGCTCTCAAAGAACACAAGAAACTAGGGAGTAGAGATTTGTAAACTAATTACAATACAATATGGGAAGTATAATGACAGAGGTAGGAACACAGAACATAATATACGGAAGAACATCTAACCCAGTCTACATTATTAATATAGACATAAATTAGGGATTCCAGTGCAAAGGTAAAGAGTTTGTTGCTTTACTTTGTACAAAGAGTGCTGATCAGGGGCGCCTGGGTGGCTCAGTTGGTTAAACATTTTTTTTGTTGTTGTTAACTTAGCAAATATACAGTGTAGTCTTAGCTTCAGGAGCAGATTCCTGCGATTCATCACTTACGTACAACACCCAGTGCTCATCCCCGCATCTGACTCTTGATTTTGGCTCAGGTCACGATCTAATGATTCATGAAATGGAACTCCACATCAGGCTCATTGCTGACGGCGCAAAGCCTGCCTGGGATTCTCTTCCTCTGTCTCTGTCCCTCCCCTGCTCATGTACGTGCATGCATGTGTTTTCTCTCTCTCTCTTTCTCAAAATAAACAAATAAACTTAAAAAAAAAAAAAAAAGAGTGCTGACCTAGGAAGGATATAGTTATCATTCATGTTTTCAGGTTTTTAATAATTTAAGTTGTCCTTAGTTGTGCTGGAAGGAAACAAATTACCTATTTAAATGTGTCCAGACTCAAAATCCTGAGAAGCCCATTTTTTTTTTTGAGAGAGAGAGAGAGAGTGTGAGCTGGGGAAAGGGGCAGAGAGAGAGAGACAGAGAGAATCCCAAGCAAGCTCCATGCCTAGCATAGAGCCAGACATGGGGTTTGATCCCACAACTCTGGAATCATGACCTGAGCTGAAATCAAGAGTTGGATGTTCAACTGACAGAGCCACCAGGTGCCCCCCAAATACCATTTCTATCATCTAGGAATTTAAAAGTCAGATTAGGAAGATAATATATAAACATTATTTATAATTAAAAATTATAAATTAATTATAACAAAAATTAACCTTGTAAGGATTAATTGATAATAGAAGTTGACTATCATGAAGTCTATCACAAGGCCTAAGGCCAACACAAGGTATGTATTGCATGACTAAACTGAGCTGTGAGGAAGCAGGAAGATGTAGTTAAAAGAGCTCTGCTCCATGAAATCCAAAAGATGTGGATTTCAAGTCTTGATTTGAAAAGTCAAAGTCAAGTACTACCTACTTTGACAGGTTCTTGTCTCTCTGTGACCCTCATTCTCTTTGTCATTATAATGATGCTGGAGCAGTGCTTGTCAAACTTTAATGTGCATATGAATCACCTGAGGATCTTATTAAAAATGGAGATCTTGATTCAATTGGTCTGTGTTGGGGCCTGAGATTCTGCACTTCTAATGTGCTCCTAGGTGTGCTGATGCTGCTGGCCCAAGAACCTACTTTAAGTAACAAGAAACAAGATGATCTCTAAGATCTCTTCACCCTATGAGTTAGATTGGTAGGGCTGTGCATTTATAAGCAGGAGAGATCAGCTTCACAAAGAAGTAGGAACTGAGCTTGAGCTGGACATTGAAGGAGAAAATAACTAGAGAGAAAGTATTTCAGCCAAAGGAAACAGCATATCTGAAGGCATAGATCAAGAATATACAGTAAGTTCCAATAAAGGCAGTGACCTGGCTACTTTGATTCAAACAAGATTCATGTATGAGAGAAATGGGAGGCCCTGAAAGAATAGACACCCCCCCATATCTGACCTTACATTCATTTTGCAGCACCAGGATAGAGTCCATGACAAAGAAGGTGGACCTGTGGCACCACCTAGAATCACATTTACATTTCTTGGCTTCTCTGTAGCTAAACATAGCCATGTGACTAAGTTCTTCCCAATGGGATATTAAGCAAAAGAGGCTTATTCAAGCTCTGGGGAATGTCCTTAAAAGGAAGCAGCCATGTTTTTCTCCTTCACTTTTCCCCTTCCCAATGCTGGAATAGAGATGTAATGACTGCCTACAGCAACCAGCTTGGATTATACTGACAAGAACTAAACCTAGGAGTCAATGAGTGGAACAAAAGTATACTGCATCCCCTCTACCACCACACCACTCTCCCAGCATTTCCATGTGGTTGCTAATCCAGAAGCTCTTTGAACCCCATCTTTTTGGGTTCTTAGGAAGGCTTCATTACACACACATGATTGATTAAATCGTAGATCATTGGCAATTGATTCAACCTCCAGCCCTTCTCTTCTCCCTGGAGAGCAGAGGGATGGGTCTGAAATTCTAGCCCTCTGATCACATGATTGGTTCTCTGGGCAACAGGCAGTTTTCCAAAAGTCACCTCATTAACATAACCAAATATACCTTTATCACTTTCAATACTTAGGAAATTCCAAAGGCCTTAGGAGTTCCTTGCCATAAATAGAGACGAAGATAAAATATACATTTCTTATTATAAAACACAATATGGGGCACCTGGATGGCTCAGTCGGTTAGGCGTCTGACTTCAGCTCAGGTCATGATCTCATGGCTCGTGGGTTCGAGCCCCACATCAGGCTCTGTGCTGACAGCTCAGAGCCTGGAGCCTGCTTTGGATTCTGTGTCTCCCTCTCTCTCTGCCCCTCCTCCACTTGTGCTCTGTCTCTCTCTGTCTCTCAAAAATGAATAAATGTAAAAAAAAAATTTTTAAAAAAACCACAATATGACAGATACAATATGGGATCTTTTGTGCTGGCTTCTTTCACATAGCAAAATGTTTTCAACGTTCATCTGTGTTGTAGCATGTATTGACACTTCATTTTTTGGGGGGCCAAATAATATTCCATTGTGTGGACATAGCACATTTTATTTATCCATTTTTAGTTGATAGACATTTAGGTTGTTTTCAGTTTAGGGCAAGTATGAGTAATGCTGCTATCAAGATCTGTGGATGAGTTTTTGTGCATACATATCATTTAATTTCTCTAATAGTGGAATTGCTAGATCACATGGTAACTCAGTGTTTAACTGTTTGAAGAATTGCCAAATTTTTCAACAACTGTACCATTTTGCATGTCTACCCACGGTGTATGAAGGTCATAATTTGTTTACATCCTTGCCAAAACTTATTGTTTGCTGTCTTTCTGATTATAGCCATCCTAATGGGTGGCTCATTGTATGTCATTGTACTTTGATTTGCATTTCCCTCATGGCAAATGATGTTTAGCATCTTTTTATGTAATTATTGGCCTTTATCTTCTTTGAGAAAATGTTTATTCAAGTTCTTTGCACATTTTTTAGTCAGTTTATATGTCTTTTTATAGTTGAATTTTAAGGGTTTGTATATATTCTAGATACAAGTCTCTTATCAGATACATGATTTATAAATATTTTCTTCTGTGGATTGTCTTCTTGCTTTCTTGATGGTATCCTTTGAAGCGCATTTTTTTTTTTATTTTGTTGAAGTCCAATTTATCCATTTTTTCTTTTGTCACTTGGGCTTTTGGCATCATATCCGAGAAGGCTTTGCTTAATCCAAATCATGAGGATTTACTCCTCTTTTCTTCTAGGACTTTGCCTGGAATTTTTTTTTTTAAGACACAAATCAGATCATGTTATAACTTACTGACCGTATGCCATTGCATGTAGAGTAAAATCCAAAGTTCTTGCCAGATGTTATAATGTCCAACATGATCTTGTCCCTGCCTATGTATCTAACCTTATTCTGTTCCAGTCACCCTGTTCTTTCTGCTTTTCTTAGAATATGCCAACCTTGTTCCCTGGAGTACCCTACGATTATTCAGGTAGCTGTGGAATTATCAGCTCCTCAGCTGGCCATTCACTAACTACCCTCTCTAAAATATACCTCTTACCAACCCTCTGGCTGTTACTTGAAGTCCTAATATTTTATTCATAACAGTTTTTCCCCACCTGACATTATGTTATTTGTTTGTTTGTTTATCATCCTACTAATAGGTAAGCTTCATGAGGGTAAGAACACTGTTTTGTTTTACCACTCCATTCTCAGTGCCTAAAATGGTGTTAGCACATTATAGACGCTCAGTAAATATTTCTTTTAGATTAAGGTATTAGTGAATTGGAGTGGATGAACTTACCCAAGTACCATGATATGGAAAGACAACAAACACCATCTAGACTGGAAGCCTGGGAAATACCAGTATCTACAGGTTAGGCAGAGGAGGAGACACCAGTGAGCAAAGAATAGATAATATTGGACAAGGAGGTAGGAGGAGATCCAGGAAATACTTTTCTTCATAGAACATTTATATCTAGGGAAAGAGATTTCTCTGGGTTTTCTCAAAATGGTACTACCAAGGATTATTACAAAGTGCTCACCCTATCAGTAATATTTAAAACCAAAAGGATAACTGTGATATAAGTGCTAAACTTAAAAGTGTATAAAGATTCACATAGGAATCAATGGTCTTATGAGTAATATGGACCTGGGTGAGTTGAAAATTTTTTTCTTGTACCTTGCATTATCTTAAAGAGTAAAGGAGAAACTTTAGAGAATTTTCTATATGTGATTTGAAGATATGGCATATTCATTTTTCTCCAGTTACATTGGGGAGTTATATTGATTTTGGTTCTCTCAGTCTGTGTAGGGAATCAGTGAGCCTAAAATAGTTTAGGATATCAGGGAGAAAAAGGTATATTAAAATATGTAGCTAAAAGGTGTATTAGACTGTGTAGCCAATGATATATTTATTTGTTAGAAAATTCATTAAAAAGATCTCTTATAAGGAGGCACCTGGGTGGCTCAGTTTGTTAAGTGTCCAGCTCCAGCTCAGGTCATGATCTCATGGCTTGTGAGTTCAAGCCCTGCATCAGGCTTGCTGCTGTCAGCGCAGATCCTGCTTTGGATCCTCTGTCTGCCCCCACTCCTTACCCCCAGTCATGCTTTCTCTCTCTCTCTTTCTTTCTCTCTCTCTCAAAACTAAATAAACATTATTTTTAAAATCTCTCATAAGTCCAAATATCCCAATGTTACAGACAGTGACAGATATACCTGGATGAATCAGCAAACAGGCAAAGTATGGGCAAAGTCAAGGGAGACAAAAAATGTGCCCAGATTAAGCAACTGCAGGAAGTTGTTAACACTCTAAGCTTGAAGCAGCAAAAGGACGGAGCAGTAATCAACCCAGTAAGAACTGCAGCTAGTTATAGGAGAGGGGCTGTCTGACAAGAGATGTAACCATTGGTAGAAGAATGCAGCCACTTTGAAACTGGCCCAGAAGAGAAGGATTTGGGAAGAATAATATCCAGACCTCTCTTCCCACCTTTGATCTCCTGCCAATGCTTCCTACTGGCTGAACCCAACCAGAAGCCAGAGGGCAAGAGAGTTTAGTTTGGTCATGGAGATCAGCTTCCTAGTTTGAAGAACAGAATATAAAGTGTTGGATAGTGATATGGAAAAGCAGACACTGAATACCCAACACAATGGCAATTTGGCAATGCATGGCAAATCTGCATACCTTTAACCTCATCATTTCCGTTTTTAGGAAACATTTTGAGAAAACAATTAGGCAAGTGCATAAAGATATTCCTTGCATTATAATAGCAAATGATTACAACAAATTTAAATTGCCAATAATAGGGAACTGTTTGAGTCAATTATGGTTTACCAATACAATAAGATCCTGTTCATGCATTCAAAAATAAAGTGAGTGTACGTTGATTGCTATGTAAATGTACTCATTTTATTGTTTACCAGAAAAGGCAGGTTTCATATGTACATGAATCCACTTTTGTTTAAAAATATTCAAAAGTAGGGGCGCCTGGGTGGCTCAGTCGGTTGAGCGTCCAACTTCGGCCCAGGTCATGATCTCACAGTTTGTGAGTTCGAGCCCCACATCAGGCTCTGTGCTGACTGCTTGCTCAGAGCCTGGAGCCTGCTTCAGATTCTGTGTCTCCTTCTCTCTCTGCCCCTCCCCTGCTCACGCTTTGTCTCACTCTGTTTCTCAAAAATAAATCAATGTAAAAAAAATTTAAAAAAAAAGAAAATCTTTAAAAAATATTCAAAAGTAATTTAAAAAGTACATAATTTTTTAAGTCTCTTGAGTATTGGGGCTATGGGTAATTTTTCTCTGTGTCTGTTGGAATTTTGTAATTTTACAACAATGAACATATACTATTTGTTAAATAAAGATGCTTTAAAATAAGACATACATAAAATCAGTAATTTTATAATGTCATAGAAAAACAATCACAGGAATGGTGACCCAGATTAACTGTGAATTTGAGGAAGTTGTTCCAAGTTCAAACCCAAACTCCCAAAGTGAAGTAGAGGAAACCAGTTTATACACCCATGAGGACTACACTGAAGTCTTTACACTTGTCGGCGGTTTAGAAAAATATCCAGCACTTCAAGCACAGAATGAAGGTAAAACATTTGTTATTTCTATCATTATAAAACATATCTTAGTAACATACAGTTGTTCATTTTGGTGGATTTTTTTTATTGGATTTTTAATTTTTCTATTTTATTAAAGGTATCCACCTGCAAAATTATAATTCCAAGCTTTGCCACATTATGGAAATCTCTTTCATCTTCATCCCCTTTTTGTGAATTTGGTTGTTTTTGGAGTTTATATGTGCTGGGCCTCAAAATAGTATCAGGGACTTGATCATAGTGTGTTCACATCATATTACTACAATGATATTAGCATCTGTGCAAGGATCTGATGACACAGCAACCTGGTATAACTTTAAAGTAGTAGATTATTAAATGATGGCTGTATTTTATTTTCCAAAATATACTAAAGATTTTCTGTCTCATCTAATTTATGTGAAACTATAATTCAAAGTAGAGATGGAATAGTTGCAGTATTAGATCAGGAAATTCACCTAATTTTTACAAACTTACCATAAATAATAATTAAAGTACATTTTATCCAAATTATATTCCAAATTTTCATCTTCCTAAAGGGTGTTGAATTCTTCCAACCGTATA
The DNA here is from genome assembly GCF_028018385.1 of Neofelis nebulosa. Classification (NCBI taxonomy): domain Eukaryota; kingdom Metazoa; phylum Chordata; class Mammalia; order Carnivora; family Felidae; genus Neofelis; species Neofelis nebulosa. The sequence continues at coordinate 22,691,097 of NC_080793.1, forward strand.
AAAACTTGCTGAGAACTACTTTTCTTGTATGTGGAACAGCCTATTCCCTTTTAAAATAAAAAGACTTAAAGTTTAAGGTATGCTATAGCTTGAGCTACAATAACCTAACAGATAAATAATATATAATAATTTGGTTCTTTTACTACTGTTTTTATGCAAATACATAAATTGTGTATAAGATTTTTAATGTTGGCAAACAGGTGTGTGATGATATAGAGTTAAATCCCTCTTATAGTTTGAGATGAAAGAGAAAGAAATTTCATTAGAGACTAAACTTGAGAGAATGATGTATTAGGAATAATCTGAATTTGGAGTCAGAGGATTTGATCATAGTCTGAATCTACTCTTAAAAAGTGGTGCAATTTGGGGACGGTTATTAAAAATTATGGTTTTCAAGTTTCTTCTATAATTTCTTTTAATTCTTCTAATTTTCTTATAAAAATGTGGGGATTCAGGGGTACCTGGGTGGCTCAGTCAACTGAGCACCTTACTCTTGATTTCAGCTCAGGTCATGATTTCAGGGTTGTGAGATAGAGCTGTGTATTTGGCTTCACGCTGAGTGTGGATCCTGTGTACGATTCTCTCTCCCTCTGCCCCTCCTTACTGCTTGTGCACTCTCTTTCTCTAAAAATAAAAAAAATAAAATTAAAAAAAATAATAGAAATATAGGGATCAACTAATATATATGTACATGTAAAGAGATGGTGTATAAAAATAACAGATACACAGTGCTGGAAGTTCTAGCATCAGCAATCAGACAACAAAAGGAAATCAAAGGCATCAAAATTGGCAAAGACGAAGTCAAGCTTTTGCTTTTTGCAGATGACATGATATTATACATGGAAAATCCGATAGACTCCACCAAAAGTCTGCTAGAACTGATACATGAATTCAGCAAAGTTGCAGGATACAAAATCAATGTACAGAAATCAGTTGCATTCTTATACACTAACAATGAAGCAACAGAAAGACAAATAAAGAAACTGATCCCATTCACAATTGCACCAAGAAGCATAAAATACCTAGGAATAAATCTAACCAAAGATGTAAAAGATCTGTATGCTGAAAACTGTAGAAAGCTTATGAAGGTAATTGAAGAAGATTTAAAGAAATGGAAAGACATTCCCTGCTCATGGATTGGAAGAATAAATATTGTCAAAATGTCAATACTACCCAAAGCTATCTACACATTCAATGCAATCCCAATCAAAATTGCACCAGCATTCTTCTCGAAACTAGAACAAGCAATCCTAAAATTCATATGGAACCACAAAAGGCCCCGAATAGCCAAAGTAATTTTGAAGAAGACCAAAGCAGGAGGCATCACAATCCCAGACTTTAGCCTCTACTACAAAGCTGTCATCATCAAGACAGCATGGTATTGGCACAAAAACAGACACAAAGACCAATGGAATAGAATAGAAACCCCAGAACTAGACCCACAAATGTATGGCCAACTCATCTTTGACAAAGCAGGAAAGAACATCCAATGGAAAAAAGACAGTCTCTTTAACAAATGGTGCTGGGAGAACTGGACAGCAACATGCAGAAGGTTGAAACTAGACCACTTTCTCACACCATTCACAAAAATAAACTCAAAATGGATAAAGGACCTGAATGTGAAACAGGAAACCATCAAAACCTTAGAGGAGAAAGCAGGAAAAGACCTCTCTGACCTCAGCCGTAGCAACCTCTTACTCAACACATCCCCAAAGGCAAGGGAATTAAAAGCAAAAGTGAATTACTGGGACCTTATGAAGATAAAAAGCTTCTGCACAGCAAAGGAAACAACCAACAAAACTAAAAGGCAACCAACGGAATGGGAAAAGATATTTGCAAATGACATATCGGACAAAGGGCTAGTATCCAAAATCTATAAAGAGCTCACCAAACTCCACACCCGAAAAACAAAAAACCCAGTGAAGAAATGGGCAGAAAACATGAATAGACACTTCTCTAAAGAAGACATCTGGATGGCCAACAGGCACATGAAAAGATGTTCAACGTCGCTCCTCATCAGGGAAATACAAATCAAAACCACACTCAGATACCACCTCATGCTAGTCAGAGTGGCCAAAATGAACAAATCAGGCGACTATAGATGCTGGAGAGGATGTGGAGAAACGGGAACCCTCTTGCACTGTTGGTGGGAATGCAAATTGGTGCAGCCGCTCTGGAAAGCAGTGTGGAGGTTCCTCAGAAAATTAAAAATAGACCTACCCTATGACCCAGCAATAGCACTGCTAGGAATTTACCCAAGGGATACAGGAGTACTGATGCATAGGGGCACTTGTACCCCAATGTTTATAGCAGCACTCTCAACAATAGCCAAATTATGGAAAGAGCCTAAATGTCCATCAACTGATGAATGGATAAAGAAATTGTGGTTTATATACACAATGGAATACTACGTGGCAATGAGAAAAAATGAAATATGGCCTTTTGTAGCAAGGTGGATGGAACTGGAGAGTGTGATGCTAAGTGAAATAAGCCATACAGAGAAAGACAGATACCATATGGTTTCACTCTTATGTGGATCCTGAAAAACGTAACAGAAACCCATGGGGGAGGGGAAGGAAAAAAAAAAAAAGAGGTTAGAGTGGGAGAGAGCCAAAGCATAAGAGACTGTTAAAAACTGAGAACAAACTGAGGGTTGATGGGGGGTGGGAGGGAGGGGAGGGTGGGTGATGGGTATTGAGGAGGGCACCTTTTAGGATGAGCACTGGGTGTTGTATGGAAACCAATTTGACAGTAAATTTCATATATTAAAAATAAATAAATAAATAAATAAATAAATAAATAAATAAATAAATAAATAAAAATAACAGATACACAAACATAGCTATTATTATTAATGTGGAAAACCAGAAGCTGTTATTGGCAAACTTCATAATATCTACCATCAACTAGAGTCAGAAGCTTCTTTAACTATTATTCACTGAATGAAAATATGCTTGGGTCGGGTGCCTGGATGCCTCGGTTAAGTGTCCGACTTTGGCTCAGGTCATGATCTCATGGTTCATGGGTTTGAGCCCAGTGTTGGGCTCTATGCTGACAGCCCAGAGCCTGGAGCTGGCTTCAGATTCTGTATCTCCCTCTCTCTCTCTGCCCCTCCCCTGTTTGGGCTGTCTCTCTCTCTCTCTCAAAAATAAGTAAACATTAAAAAAATTTTAAGAATAAAATATGCTTGGGTTTCCTAAATATATATCCTATATTGCCTTTGGGGTCTTATGTCATTAGACATCATTTTATAAATTTACATTTGCAATTTGATTTATTTTCTTTGCAGCTATATTGATTGCTGCCAGATTTATAGATACTTTGGTCTCAGTGTTTAAATCAAAAGGAATGCATTATGCTTTGAAATTCAGTTGATACTGTAAATTCTCTGTCTTAAAAGAATGTCATTAATTACTAAATTATAAGTTGATTTCAAAACATATTTCTTTAAGACAAAAACAGTGGGTAATTTTCTTTTATTGTTTGTTGGTTTGTTGATATGTACTAATTTTGCTACAACATTCACATGTTATTTGTCAGTAAATGTAATAATTTTATGCATATCCTTTTAGACATCCCAGTAATGTATAATCAAATGTAAATGTAGCTTTATTTTTAATTTAATGTAATATAATTTAATTTACAAATTTCTATGTTTTTATTTAAATTCTAGTTTAATATTGGTTTCAGGAGTAGAATTTGGTGATTCATCATAACAAGTGTCCTCTTTAATACCCATCACCCATTTATCTCATCCCCCATCCACCTCCCTCCATCAACCCTCAGTTTGTTCTCTATTGTTAAGAGTCTCTTATGGTTTGCTTCCCTCTCTCTCTTTCTTTTTCCCTTCCCATATGTTCAGCAGTTTTGTTTCCTAAATTCCACATGTGAGTGAAATTATGTGGTAGCTCTCTCTCTGACTTATTTCGCTTAACATAATATCCTCTAGCACCATCCACATCATTGCAAATGGTGAAATTTCATTCTTTTTGATGGCTGAATGATATTCCATTGTATATATAAACCACATCTTCTTTGTCCATTCATCAGTTGATGGACATTTGGGCTCTTTCCATAATTTGTTTCTGATAATGCTGCTATAAACATCAGGGTGTGTGTACCCCTTTCAATCTGTATTTTTGTATCCTTTAGGTAAATACCTAGTACTGCAATTGCTGAATTATAAGGTAGTTCTATTTTTAACTTTTTGAGGAACCTCTATACTGTTCTCCAGAGTGGCTGCACCCGTTTGCATTCCCACCAGCAGTGTAAAAGGGTTCTCCTTTCTCTGCATCCTTGCCAGTATCTGTTGTTTTCTGTATTGTTAATTTTAACCATTCTGATAGGGTGTAAGGTGATATCTCATCGTGGTTTTGATTTGTATTTCCCTGATGATAAGTGATATTGAGCATCTTTTCATATGTCTGTTAGCCATCTGGATGTCTTCTTTGGAAAAATGTCTATTCATGTCTTCTGCCCATTTCTTAATTGGATTATTTGTTTTTCGGGTGTTGAGTTTGATAAGTTCTCTATAGATTTTGGAGACTCATCCTTTATCAGATATGTCATTTGAAAATATGTTCTCCCATTCTGTAGGCTGGCTTTTAGTTTTGTTGTTTCCTTTGCTGTGCAGAAGATTTTTATCTTGATGAAGTCCCAATAGTTCATTTTTGCTTTTGTTTCCTTTGCCTCTGGTGGCATGTCTAAGAAGAAGTTGCTCCAACTGAGGTCAAATAGGTTGTTGCCTGTGTTCTCCTCTAGGATTTTGATGATTTCCTGTCTCACATTTAGGTCTTTCATCCATTTGAATTTATTTTTGTGTGTAGTGTAAGAAAGTGGCCCAGTTTCATTCTTCTGCCTGTTGCTATCCAGTTTTCCCAACACCATTTTGAAGAGACTGTCTTTTTTCCATTGGATATTCTTTCCTGCTTTGTCGAAGATGAGTTGACAGTATAGTTGTGGGTCTATTTCTGAGTTTTCTATTTTGTTCCATTGACCTATGTGTCTGTTTTTATGCTGATACCCTACTGTCTTGATTACTGCAGCTTTGTAATATAGCTTGAAGTCTGGAACTGTGATGCCTCCAGGTTTGCTTTTCTTTTTCAGAATTGCTTTGGCATTTGGGGTCTTTGATGGTTCCATACAAATTTTAGGATTGTTTGTTCTAGCACTGTGAAAAATGCTGGTGGTATTTTGACAGAGATTGCATTAAATGTGTAGATTGCTTTGGGTAGTATAGATATTTTAACAATGTTTTTTCTTCCAGTCCATGAGCATGGAATTTTTTCCCATTTCTTTGTGTCCTCTTCAGTTTCATTCATAAATGTTCTATAGTTTTCAGAGTAAAGATCACTTTATTTTTAATTTTTTAAGAAAGTTGCACATGCATTTAGTTTAGAGAGGCAAATAGTTATTCAAAGTTTATAATAAAAACCATCAGTCTCTGGCTTCATCAACCACCCATATATTTTTTCCAGCTTTATTGAAGTATAATTAATAAATAAAAATTGTAATATATTTAAAGTGTACAATGTGGTAACTTAACATACATATACATTGTGAAAGATTCCTATTCATTGAATTAACACATTCATCACTTCACATATTCACCTTCTTCTTTTTTTTTTCTCTCTTTTTTTTTTTTTTTTGGTAAGAACACACTTAGGTTCTATTCTTTTAGCAAATTTCAGTTATACACTACAGTATTATCAATGATAGTTACCATGTTATACATCAGATCCTCATACCTTATTCTGGAAGTTTGTCTGTTTTACCAGTCTCTCCCTATTTCCCTACAGCCCAGCCCCATGGCAACCACCATTCTACTCTGTTTTTATGAATCCTACTTTTTTTTTTAGATTCAACATATAAGTCATACCATGCAGTATTTGTTGTTCTCTGCCTTGTTTATTTCACCTACCAAAATGTCCTTTAATTTTCATTCATATTGCAAATAGCAGGATTTCCTTACTTTTTAAGGTTGAACAATATTTGTATGTGTGTGTGTGTGTGTGTGTGTGTGTGTGTGTGTGTGTGTGTGTATAAAACATATTTTCTTTAAAGCACATTTTCTTTATCCATTCATCTATGGACAGACACTTACATGGTTTCCATGCCTTGGCTATCGTGAATAATGCTACAGTCAGAGTGTATACAGGTATCTCTTTATGACATTGATTTTGTTGGCTGTCTGTTTCTGACTTTACATTTATATCTTTTTTTTTTTTTTTTGTCTTATTGTGCTGACTAGGACCTCCAGTACATTGTTCAATTCAAGCAGTGATGGTTGCCATCTTTGTCTTGTTCTTGACAGTAAAGAAGATACTCTAATGTTTCACCATTAAGAATGATGTAAATACCATTTCAATGGTGAATCATTTACAGTGTTTACATCAGTTTCAGTGGTGAAATGTTGAAAGAATTTATTGGGTTGAGGAAGCTCTTTCTGTTCTGAGTTTGCTAAGAGCTTTTGATCATGAATGAGGACTGAATTATGTTTTCTACGTCTATTAAAAAATATCTACATTCTAAATATATAGAATATCCCTTTATTAAAAACTTCCAAATCTATAATCTAAACATAAATCATTTTACTCTTGAGATCATATTTTGTCTGTATTATATTATTTTTAAATATTAATATTGGGAACATTTCAGCACATAGTTATCTTCAAAAGCATGGCTTTTCAAAATAAGTCAGTCGGGGGCGCCTGGGTGGCTCAGTCGGTTGAGCGTCCGACTTCGGCTCAGGTCATGATCTCACAGTCCGTGAGTTCGAGCCCCGCGTCGGGCTCTGTGCTGACAGCTCGGAGCCTGGAGCCTGCTTCACATTCTGTGTCTCCCTCTCTCTCTGCCCCTTCCCTGCTCATGCTCTGTCTCTGTCTCAAAAATAAATAAACATTTTTAAAAAATTAAAAAAAAAATAAGTCAGTCAGAGAAAGACAAATATCATATGATTTCATTCATATGTGGAATTTAAGATACAAAACAGATGAACATAAAAGAAGGGAAGCAAAACTAAGATAAAAACAGAGAGGGAAGCAAACCATAAGAGACTCTTAAATACAGAGAACAAACTGAGGGTTGCTGGAGGGGTGTTGGGTGGGGGGATGGGCTAAATAAGTGATGCATTAAGTAGAGCACTTGTTGGGATGAACACTGGGTGTTCTATGTAAGTGAGAAATCCCTAAATTCTACTCCTGAAATCATTATTGCCCTATATGTTAACTAACTTGGATTTAAATAATAAAAAAAAGCATGGCTTTTAATGACTATAGTTTTAAATCTTATGTATGTATCATACATCTCCCAATTTGAGGACACTAATGTTTTTTTTAGTTAAAAAATTTTTTAATGTTTATTTATTTTTGGGAGACAGTGCATGAGCAGAGGAAGGGCAGAGAGAGAGGGAGATGCAGAATCTGAAGCAGGCTCCAGGTTCTGAGCTGTCAGCATACGAGTTGTGAGATCATGACCTGATCTTACTGACCTGAGCCAAAGTTGGACACTTAACCGACTGAGCCACCCAGGCACCCCACTAATGTTTTTAATTTCAAATATGTACATGAACATATGCTTCCATTTCCAGTTCTTTCTTTGGAGTGAATTTGTGGAAGTGGAATTATCTGATATATGTATTTCTTTTAGCTATTTGTCCACTAGCATGATATGAGGATACTCTGTTCACAGCAACCTTATCATCATTGGGTATATTACTACTGATATTATGTTAATATATTTTAACCAATGTGATGGACAAAAATTATGTTTTTACTTGTATTTTAAAAATTATTCATGTTTACTGGCCATTTATATATTTTTATTTTGTGAAATGATTCTCACTTTTATCTATTTTTAAAAAATTGTTTTACATTTATTTATTTTTGATAGAGAGAGACAGAGCACAAGTGGGGGAGGGGCAGAGAGAGAAGGAGACACAGAATCCGAAGCAGGCTCCAGGCTCCAAGCTGTCAGCACAGAGTCTGACGCAGGGCTCGAACTCACAAACCGCAAGATCACGGCCTGAGCTGAAGTCGGACGCTCAACCGACTGAGCCACCCAGGCGCCCCTATCTATTTTTCTATTATATATATTAAATATAAAAATAGAAGACATATTTGTCAAAAGATATATTTAATATATTTGAAATTAACTAGTTCCATCAATGTTTTCTTTTAAGATTTCTTTCATTGCTTTTATACTTAGAAAATTCTTCCTTAAATTAGATAAATATTCATATTTTCTTTAAGGTTTTCCTTAAGACTTTCGAATATCTTTAAAAGTACAGATATCAGGGTGCCTGACAGTGCAGTTGGTTAAGCATCCAACTTTGGCTTAGGTCATGATCTCATGGCTTGTGGGTTCGGGCCCGTGTTGGGCTCTGTGCTGACAGCTCAGAACCTGGAGCCTGCTTTGGATTCTGTGTCTCCCTCTCTCTCTGCTCCTCCCCCACTCATGCTCTCTTTCTCTCTCACTCAAAAAATGAATAAACATTAAAAATATAAATAAATAAAAGTAAGAATAAAAAATATTTTTTCCAAATGTGTTGGCAGTTGTCTCAGTATTTATGGAATAGTGTTTCCTTTCTCTACTGACTAGAAATGCCACTTACAAAATATGCTAAATCCTTGCCCACATTAGAATGTTTCTGGATTTTCTATTATATTCTATTGATTTATCTGTAATTGTATCATAGTTTTAACTATTTAATATATAATTATAACATGTATTAATAGTATATATGTTTTTGCTTTTAAAATTTTTTCCCTACTCTCATGTCCTTATTCTTCCAGATTTACTTTCAGTAAATCAGTTTTCCACATTCCAAAACAGATCTCTTGACAAATTGAAATGTCATTGGGATTTTTTACTTTTTTTTTTTTTTTTTTTTACCATAGTTAGTCTTACTAGCCAGGAAAATGGTTTATCGGGGCTTTTATTCAGTTTTTAATGGTCTTCATTAAAGTTTTAGTTTCCTGCATATACTTTCTGCACATTTTTGTTATGTTGCTTCTTCAATGTTTGTATACTTGTCACCATTATGAATGAATTTTTCCATTAATTTTTGAGGTTTTTATATGTTTGAAAACCATAGATTTTATTTTATTTTTTTATCAGACACTTAGTGAACTCCTTTATTTGTTTTCATTTAGTTATCTTGGGTTTCCTAGGAAGACACAAGAATCTTCTGCCAAGAATAAACCTGTCTTTCCTGTCAGTAGACCTCTATTTTCTGTTGCTTTTCATAGTTAACTAGCTAAAATTTTGTTTCTTTATAACAATTTAACACTCTTTTACAATAGAAGAAAACAGTCTCCTCATATCCGTGTTGGTACATAGAAGAGCTGTAAGAAAGTAAGAACTCCAGGAAATGTTGTATAACCTTAAGACTATAGGAAGTAGTACCCTTCCTAAAACAATTATTGTGTGGTTACAAAGAACATTGGTTATGGTGTGATGCTGCCCTCAAGTGGCTCTTTCAAAAAAGGGTGCTTGGAAAACAGGACTTCATAACTGATAGATGTTTCCATGCACTCACAGAAATACTAGGATGAACCGTTGGAAGGGAAGATGGCTAGAGGGCCTGTGTTTGGAAGTGCAAGGTGGAGACAGGGCTATAAACAAATGTTGTTTGTGGTTTTGCTATGAATATGACTTCGTTAATACAGAATGGATGTACGAATGAACAGTCTTAAATGGTCTCACATAGGCTCTATTTAGACATTGGATTGATTGGCTGGCTTTCTTTGGTATATAAAAGAACTATGCCATGAAATTGGGAACTCTTGGCCATGAAATTATTAGGAACTTAACAGGTTCCGTAAGTAATCTCTTAGGAGGCCAGTTTATAGAACAAGTTTTCTTGGCATTTCAAGGTAGCACCAGGCAAAGGGATGTTTCCTGGCTGCCTTCTTAACACCACATATTTATTAAACATATGCATACCAGTGAGGTAATTGGTTATGGGAGACATCACTCCATGCTATTCGTTTCTCATGCCATTCTAAAAGTACCTAACTGAAAGGCCACTACCCAGAACAAGAGACTGTTGCTCCTCCCTCAGTGGGGCTTTTGCTTTTGAAATTTGGCTTTCTGAGCAGTTTTTCATCCGAACTTACATTTTCCTTTTCCTCTTTCCACTCAGGATCTCACTGAAGAACGGGAGCAAGTTTTATGTTCTCGCCCTTGGCTCAGAAACTGTTTAAAGCACTGACACAGTTGGCTAAGATTTTAAAGTAACTTGAACATCGTAGGGTGGGGATAGGAGAAATTTATTCCAGCAATTAACTGTTAACTATAGTATTTCCTAATATTTAAGATGTATCACACTTCTCAGGTAGATCTTGCCATATAACTTTCATTGTAAAATTGACTATAATTTTCTACTTCTATTTTACAATAGAAACAAAATTTTTTTTTTTTTTTATCATTGCAATGATAGAATCTGAGTTGATCTCATAAGTAGGTTTTGTAGACCATCTCCATTCCCTACATCTCAGAATCTCTGGGGATGAATTAGAGACTTTAAGAGGTAAAATGATTTGGGGCACCTGGGTGGCTCAGTTGGTTAAGCTTCCGGCTCTTCACTTCGGCTCAGGTCATGATTTCTACGGTCTGTGAGATTGAACCCCTCATCGGGCTCTGCGCTGACAGTGTGGAGCCTGCTTGGGATTTCTCTCTCCCTCTCTTTCTGCCCTTCCTCCACTTGCTCTCTATCTCTCCAAGTAAATAAAAAACTAAAAAACAAACAAAAAAGAGGTAAAATGATGCAAAGAAAAGACTAGGTTCAGAAAAAGTCAAATGCTTTTATTTCTTTACAACTTTGCTTAGGCTACCCCTGGTTGTTTTGAAGCGTAAGGCTGTAAGATATTTTCCTCCTTTGATTATACTAATCTCTGTTGAAAAATAAAAAGTGAAGCATTACAACTCTTTCAGGATGTTTGGTTACTACTCAGTGTACTAAGTAATGCTAAAATCTATTGAGCTTTTACCGATATGCTAATCCTATGCAGCATGCTTTATATGCACAATACAATGAAGAACTAAGGAATTTAAAGTGTGTTTGAAAATCCCAGCTATATCTAATGGCTGACTGCAGTAACTATCTAGATACCGTTGTGGAACTTTTAGATTTTTTTCTTATTCCTTCACATTTCTTTTTTTTCCAGATTTTTCTATTGATGAAGAAATAATTTTTGTAAATAGCTTGATGTCCTATAAAAGTCAGCTACCAACTTTGCATACTCTGTTGAGTAGGCTAAAACTATATTTGATAAATGACCCCATTTTAGATTTCAAAGGACAGATCTTCACAGAAGCTAATTTCTTCAGGTACTTAATTGTCCAATGTTGATTTTATATATATATATATATATATATATATATATATATATATATATATATTTGGTATTTAAAAGAATTTAAGTTTATTGATTTAATTAAGATAGACCTGTCTTTAAAATTATCAACATTAAATATAAAACTTTTTCTACCTAAGTTTACCAAAGTCAAAGAAGTTCATGTTATCTCTGTTGCAATTTGTTAACAAAAATACAACTTAAAATGATTGTTAATACTGTCTCAAAAGATTTTATGGGTAATTGTTTTTGTTTTTCTTTTTGTTTTAATTTACATCCAAGTTAGTTAGCATATAGTGCAACAATGATTTCAGGAGTAGATTCCTTAATGCTCCTTACCCATTTAGCCCATCCTGCCTCCCACAACCCCTCCAGTAACCCTCAGTTTGTTCTCCATATTTATGAGACTCTTCTGTTTTGTCTCCCTCCCTGCTTTTATATTATTTTTGTTTCCCTTTCCTTATGTTCATCTGTTCTGTGCCTTAAAGTCCTCATATGAGTGAAGTCATATGATATTTGTCTTTCTCTGACTGACTAATTTTGCTTGGCATAATACCCTCTAGTTCCATCCATGTAGTAGCAAATGGAAAAATTCCAGTCTTTTTGATTGCCAAGTAATACTCCATTGTATATCTATATACCACATCTTCTTTATTCATTCATCCATTGACAGACATTTGGGCTCTTTCCATACTTCGGCTATTGTTGATAGTGCTGCTATAAACATTGGGGTGCATGTGCCCCTTCAAAACAGCATTCCTGTATCCCTTGGATAAATACCTAGTAGTGCAGTTGCTGGGTCATAGGGTAGTTCTATTTTTAATTTTTTGAGGAACCTCAATACTATTTTCCAGAGTGGCTGCACCAGTTTGCATTCCCACCAGCAATGCAAAAGAGATCCTCTCTTTCCACATCCTCGCTAACATCTGTTGTTGCCTGAGTTGTTAATGTTAGCCATTCTGACAGGTGTGAGGTGGTATCTCATTGTGGTTTTGATTTGTATTTCCCTGATGATGAGTGATGTTGAGCATTTTTTCATGTGTCAGTTGGCCATCTGGATGTCTTCTTTGGAGAAGTATCTATTCTTGTCTTTTGCCCATTTCTTCACTGGATTATTTGTTTTTTTGGGTGTTGAGTTTGATGAGTTCTTTATAGATTTTGGATACTAACCCTTTATCTGATATGTCGTTTGCAAATATCTTCTCCCATTCTGTCAGCTGCCTTTTAGTTTTGCTGATTGTTTCCTTTGCTGTGCGAAAGCTTTTTATGTATGTATGTATGTGTGTATGTATATTTATGTGTTTTTGAGAGAAAAAGAGTGTGAGGGGGGAGAGACAGAGGGAGAGGGAGACACAGAATCTGAAGTAGGCTCCAGGTTCTGAGCTGTCAGCACAGAGCCCGATGTGGGGCTTGAACTCATGAACCGCGAGATCATGACCTGAGCCAAAGTCAGATGCTTAATCTACTGAGCCACTCAGGCGCCCCTATTTTTTATAATTTTTATTTTTTTTAAGGTTTATTCATTTTTCAGAGATAGAGAGACAGAGCGTGAGCAGGGGAGGGGCAGAGAGAGAGGGAGACACAGAATCTGAAACAGGCTCCAGGCTCTGAGCTGTCAGCACAGAGCCCGATGCAGGGCCCGAACTCACGGACGGCGAGATCACGACCTGAGCTGAAGTGAGACACTCAATCAGCTGAGCTACCCAGGCACCCCAGATGTTTTTTATTTTGATGAGGTCTCAGTAGTTCTTTTGCTTTTGTTTCCCTGGTCTCTGAAGAGGTGTTGAGTAAGAAGTTGCTGCAGACAAGGTCAAAGAGGTTTTTGCCTGCTTTCTCCTTGAGGATTTTGATGACTTCCTGTCTTACATTTATGTCTTTCATCCATTTTTTTTTTATTTTTTTTTCAACGTTTTTTATTTATTTTGGGGACAGAGAGAGACAGAGCATGAACGGGGGAGGGGCAGAGAGAGGGAGACACAGAATCGGAAACAGGCTCCAGGCTCCGAGCCATCAGCCCAGAGCCTGACGCGGGGCTCGAACTCACGGACCGCGAGATCGTGACCTGGCTGAAGTCGGACGCTTAACCGACTGCGCCACCCAGGCGCCCCGTCATCCATTTTGAGTTTATTTTTGTGTATGGTGTAAGAAAGTGGCCCAGGTTCATTTTTCTGCATGTCGCTGTCCAGTTTTCCCAGCATCACTTGCTGAAGAGGCTGTCTTTATTCCATTCGATATTCTTTCCTGCTTTGTCAAAAATTAGTTGGCCATTCGTTTGTGGGTCCATTTCTGGGTTCTCTGTTCTGTCCCATTGATCTGAGTGTCTGTTTTTGTGCCAGTACCATACTGTCTTGATGATTACAGCTATGTAATACAGTTTGAAGTCCAGGATTGTGATGCCTCGTGCTTTTCTCCTGGTTTTCTTTTTCAAGATTGCTTTGGCTATTCGGGGTCTTTTCTGGTTCCATACAAATTTTAGGATTGGTTGGTCTGGCTGTGAAGAATGCTGGTGTTATTTTGATAAGTATTGCATTGAATATGTAGATTGCTTTGGGTGGTATTGACATTTTAACAATATTTGTTCTTTCTATCCAGGAGCATGGAATGTCTTTCCATTTTTTTGTATCGTCTTCAGTTTCTTTCATAAGCTTTCTATAGTTTTCAGTATATAGATTTTTCACCTCTTTGGTTAGATTTATTCCTAGGTATTTTATGGTTGTAAATATTTTTTAAAAATTTTTTAATGTTCATTTATTTTTGAGAGAGACAGAAAGAGAGAGAGAGAGAAAGAAGAGAGAGAGAATGAACACCTGAAGTAGGAAGGAGCAGAGAGAGGGAGACACAGAATCTGAAGTAGGCTCCAGGATCTGAGCTGTCAGCACAGAGCCTGATGCGAGGCTTGGACCCACAGAATGGCGAGATCATGACCTGAACTGAAGTCAGACGCCCAACCGCTGAGCCACCCCGGTGCCCCAAGTTGTAAATATTTTTTAAAGGAGAAAATATTCTGGGCACCTGGGTGGCTCAGTCGGCTAAGCATCCAACTCTTGATTTTTAGCTTAGATCATGATCCCAGGGTCATGGGATCAAGCCCCAAGTTGGGCTCTGTGCTGAGCGTGGAGCCTGGGTAACATTCTCTCTCTCTCTTCCTCTGCCCCTCCCCCACTTGTGTGAGCTTTCTCCCTCTAAAAAAGAAAAATAAAGGTAAAAATATTCTTCATGTGCTCACAAGTCTAGATGTTATCAATATCTTATCATTGCTTTACCTCAACTCCAGTTTTAATCATTGTGTAGTTTGATTGACTACATTTAGTATGTACCTTGCTTTTAGTAAACACTAACTTAATGTTTCATTTTTTGTTAAGGGAATCTTTCTCTTTTCAAGGAGATTTGAAAAATTTTGTGAAAGAAGATTTTTACATGGATAAAGAAAACTTTTGTCAGGAAAAACTAGAAGATACAGTAGGTTTAAATGAAACTGTAATACTTGCTTTCAGTAGTATTTTTGTAAAAGTTAGTAAAGCACACTTTTATAAATTTTAATACATTGACCATCTACTACTGTCAAGTTTAAAAAGATTTGGTAATGAGTTGAATATATTAATAGTGGAGTCAAATTTAAGATAATGGTTCTAATCTTTAGCCACACATTGGAATTACTTGGATAGTTTTAATAAAATACTGAAGCCTAGGTCCTACTCAGATATATTCTGATTAAACTCATCTGTTTTGCAGCCCAGGTATAGTGAATTTAAAAACCTTATTAATGATTTTAATAAATATACCTGGTATAAGACATTAGGTGGCCATGTTCTAATTTACAAAATGGAGACAAGCTATAATTGTTGATTTTGATTTATGAGTTAAACACAAAACAGCACACACTATGTAAGAGAAGTGATCTCACTGAAATAGTAAGAATAAATATTGTCTGAGACTTCATTTTAGGTGCTGCCAATAGTTAATAAGGAAGATAGCATCTTTCATATTAAAGATCAAATTTTGGGGCACCTGGGTGGCTGAGTCGGTTAAGTGCCTGACTCTTGATTTTGGCTCAAGTCATGATCTCATGGTTCCTGAGTCTGAGCTCCATAGCAGGCTCTATGCTGACAGCATGGAGTCTGCTTGGGATTCTCACTCCCTCTCTCTCTGCCCCTCCCCTGCTCACTCTCTCTTTCTCTTTCATTCTCAAAATAACTTTAAAAAAAAAAAGATCAAATTTCTCAAAAGCACCCCCTCTTTTTTAGTATACAGTTCCAATAGCACACAAAATTGTTATTATGATATTAGTACAAAGAATTTTAGCAATTGAGAGTACAAACAACTTTTTGCAGCATAGCAAACTCAAAAAACTAGGCCCACATAGATTAGATGCATTTATAAAATTACTTTAAACATTTTTTGAGACAACTAAAAATATTTTATATTTGGGGCTTAAAACATTCAAAGGCGATAGATATATCCATATCTTAAGGCATTTAAAGGGTTTCCTTACAATTAAAAATTTTAACACAAATGGTGAAAATATTAATTCACTTGTTATCCCCTTTCTCTAGTCCCCCTCTTCCTCACCCATTAGCTCTGAGAATTATGCACATAGAATCCACTTCTGTAGGAATGAAAGAGAAGTGTATTTTAATTTTTTTTTTTAACGTTTACTTATTTTTGAGACAGAGAGAGACAGAGCATGAACAGGGGAGGGGCAGGGAGAGAGGGAGACACAGAATCTGAAACAGGCTCCAGGCTCTGAGCTGTCAGCACAGAGCCCGACGCGGGGCTCGAACTCACGGACCGTGAGATCATGACCTGAGCTGAAGTCGGACGCTTAACCGACCAAGCCACCCAGGCACCCCGAAAGAGAAGTGTATTTAATGAAGTGCAGTGAAGTTCCATTCCATTTCATTTACCCTTTTTACTTCTCCCCAATCACCATCTCTGATCTGCTGCAGTTACTGCTTTTAACGTAGAATTTAAAAAATTTGTTATTAACCCAAAAGAAGATATTTCTGCATCTGGGGATATTGTATATCACTAGTGTAATCAGTAGCCATAAAAGACATTACTCAGAACATTGCTTATAATACATTTTTGGCTAGTATACCTCTGTTTTTTTAAAGTGTTTGCATAACATTAAAAATTTTGAATGTTTAGTTTAAAATTTGGTATACCAATTAGGGGTGCCTGGGTGGCTCAGTTGGTTAAGTGTCCAACTCTTGATTTTGGCTCAGGTCATGATGTCACTGTGAGGTTGAGCCCTGCATTGGGCTCTGAACTGACAGTGCAGAGCCTGCTTGGGATTCTCTCTCTCCCTCTCCCTCTGCCCCTCCTCCACTTATGTGAAGATGCTGTCTCTCAAAATAAATAAATAAACTTTATAAGTAAATAAATAAATCAAATTTGGTACACCAGTTAAAGTTATAAAATTACATAAATTTAATATAAATTATATATATCTGTTTATGAATCCAGAAATATTTATCTGGAAAATCTCCCTAAAAACTTGTTTTACATTATAACTATTTCAGCCATCAATTTTGCTTGAGTGTGAATTCTTAATACCTACAAGCCTCAAACAAGAAGTTGATATTCCATCACTCACCAAACTAAAGGAATCATTAAACTTAATGCCAGAAATAATAAATTATGTAGATGAAAATGAAAAGCTTTTCAAAAGAGGTGAGAATAAATTTAAAAGTATATTACTTGTAAAACTACTTAATAATGTTTGTTGTAAAAATGTGTTGATTAAACTGTTTTCTGAACCTCCAGATTTTTGAAGTGTCTATAGTTTACATGGTGGAATCTTAGAATTATTGTTGATGAGATTCTTTTCTCATTGTCTTTCTCTTTATATACTTGCAAACTTAAAACCTCTCTGAAATTAACCATGTCAAGATAATTACACAAATAAAGCTAAATCACCTATGACTTATTCTTATTTTTTAAAATTGTTTTCTTACAAACAATGACAAAGTAGTAACAACTCTTATGCTGAGTTTAGTTATATAAGGAGAAGCACAGAGTGAGGTTATGACTCATGGAATCAGATGACTGGGAGAATCATAACCTAAAATGTAGATGTTTTTATCCCAGTTAGATTTAGTAAATATTGTTGAATTCTTTCTAATGACAATTTAAGCCCAAATATTTAACTACCTTTTTATTTAATTCCAGTTGAAATCATCAAAGATGTATAGTATGACAGAGAAGGAAAGGGAGATTTATGATGTCCATTAAGGACAGGGATGCTTGCCATTAATAGATCACAGACTTAAAGGAATCCTTGCAGACAAGGCTAAATCAAGTGAATTACTGATCAATCTACAAGTCAAAGCAAAGGAATGAGAAGTCAGTCTAAGAAAGTTGATCAAATTCACACCAGAACTTGAAAACATAGTAGAGCTTAAAACTGCAGAGTGGCCCGCTGGCTTGTTAGGAGGACAAAATCTATGAATGCTAATGTAAAGGACAAGTGACTTTACTGAAGTGTTACACTCCCAGCCTTCAGTTGGCTCTGATGGTATACTAAGTAAAACAGAGTCATTGCCACAGTGGAATGAGAAAGATTACCAAAAAACTGATGTAATAGTTATGCTGATAGTAAACTTTCTTCCTTTTCAGATCTTACTACCAAGCATGGAATTGGCATTGAGGATATAAAATGCAGCTCCACAGAGATTTTGGCCATTCAAAGCTATGGTGAAGCGGAGTACAATCAACCAGGTAGAAATTTTGAATAAATCATTGAGTTTATCAGAGATTACCTCTATGTGATGTAAAAGTACAATACATTCACATATAAGGTCTACTATGAGACAGTTTTCACATTTAAAACTTGATTATTGCAATCCAAGTTGTCATTTTTTTCTCTTATCTATCCATTTACATTTGTTATGATAATTAACTCTCTCCTGGCATCAAAACTGAATAATATACAGAGAGAATTAAAAGATTGAGGAAGAATGGAGGAAATAGCATTAATATTAAGATCAGAAATCTTATAATATTATAGTTCAGTAAATAAAATTTTATATTTTATCTCAGTGTTAGTAATCTTGCTGACCCTTGTTATACTTTTGTAAATTTGACTTTTTAATCACCCAAAACAATCCTATCATTTTTATTATTATTATCCTACCACATTTGGACTCTGAATCATCTTTTGTTCCACTGTAATGCCAAATTGTGTTGCTTCTTAACTATGTTGATGGTACTGTTATTTAGTTACATTTTGGAAGTTTAATGCTTTATTTATGAAAGTGATAGAAACACACTGACTACTTATGAATAAATGAGTTTCAGTTTCTCAAGCCCACCCTATAAATCTGTAACTCTGTGTTGGGCCACCTAGACTCTAGTTTTATTAAGGTAAAGTATTAGTCTCCATTAATACTATTTACTTAACTTCACCAATATTTCGTATGGAGATAAAAGTAGTACTGTCTCTGTAGTACTGACAACATAAGTTTCAGAATTAAAAGCATTATTACATATAAGACTCTTAGAGTTTATTTCATACTATAAACTCAATAAAGTTTAGTTGTCAGTGTATTTTTTTTAAATCACCACTATCACAGTTGAGATACCATGAGATAAATGTGTAATTCCTTATATGGAAATTTAAAACTATCATTTTGTATTTCAAGTAACCCAAATGTCTTTTTACTAAAAAATTATTTTTGAAAATTTTTATTGTAACAGAATGATCAACATAATAGTTATTTATAAAAAAAGTTCTAAATTATACTTAATTTTATTTAAGGTTTATGTAATTTGTTATTTTTTAAACTTTTATGTATTCTAGTCGAGTTAGAAATGCCACTAACTCATCTATATCAAACAAACCAACATTCTTCCATGACTTCATTAACAGGACTTCAGACATTTCCATTTTCTCCTAGTGAAAAAATGTAAGTAAAGAACTTACTACATTTTACCTACTAAAATGTAAGTAAAGAACTCAAATTGTGGGACACCTGGGTGGCTCAGCTGGTTAAACAGCGGATTCTTGATTTCCATTCAGGTCATGGTCTCAAGGTCATGGCTCAGCTGGTTAAACAGCGGATTCTTGATTTCCATTCAGGTCATGGTCTCAAGGTCATGGGACTGAGCTCTGTGTTGGGCTCTGTGCTGAGTGTACAGAGCCCGCTTGGGATTCTCTCTCTCCCTTTCTCTCTGCCTCTCTGCCTCTCTCTCTCTCTCTCAAACTAAAAATAAATAAACATTAAAAAATATATATTAGCAGGGTTGGATTCATTCTAAGATGTCTTTCCTTGGCTTCTAGATAACTTCTCTTCTTATGGTCTTTCCTCCATTTGTGTCTGTCCTAATTTCCTAATCTTATAAGGACATCAGTCGTATTGGATTAGTAGCCATCTTAACCACCCACCTCATTTTAACTTAATTACCTCTTTAAAGTCCCTGTCTCCAAATACAATCACATTCTGAGGTACTGAGAATTAAGGCTTCAGTATATGAATTTTGGTCACAATTCAGCCCATAATAAGCAACCAAGGGCCCTGAACTAGAGTCAGATTGCCTGACTGTATCACTTATTAGCTCTGTGACCTTAATTGCCCTGTGCCTCAGTTTCCTTATCTGTAACATTGGGATATTTATAGTATATACCTTTCAGGGTTGTTATGAGGCCTTTTAAGAGATTTTCAAAGCTTTCTGACCAGGAATAGCCAAGGACCACAGGGCAGTGTGGACAGGGGTCCCTCCATAGATTTGGCTGTCAAATTACTCCTCTAGGAGTACTAGGGGTCACATCCCATCTCTAATAAGATGACATCCACTGACCTTGTTTACCTGCCAATGTACTATTGGTGTTGGGGGAAGTAGACATGTAGAACCAAGTATTGATCCACAAATCTGTTCAATTCCCCATTGTTTCTGCACAGTATAGTCTGTAATCTCAGAATTGACATTGTAAGGCTGGATCATTGTATTCTAGTCTGAGCCAAAATTGTATAGATAGCTTAATAGCCAGCATTTTTGCCCTCCAGGGGAGTCTTAGATACCTTTGGTTGTTATCTTCTACCATGTGGCATATATGTAACTTATTTTCTAAATTAGATTAATCTGCTATCCTGGAATTGTTGATCCATTCCCCTGCTCTAAGGCTAGTTACAAAACTAGGAGCATAACCAGTAGAGTCCCTTTGTTCCCCACTGTAACCCTGAAACTTAATGAGTGACGAGTCCAAAATAATATATTTTCAGGAAAATTACAAGAAAGTATAAAAATATCTGATGAATTGTTCCCAGAATGGACACTTTGGGAGCTGAGTATTGAGTTTTGAGTTCTTATACTGAGTTTTGAGTTCTTAGCTATGATTGACTGATACATCAGAGAAGACTGCTGTTGGGTTACTTGGGAGCAACTCATCCCTAGCTACTCAAGATTTCTATTAATGGTCTCAGGAAGGTGTCACAGCACAAGATAGAGGCGTCTTGTATTGAGGATCCCAATTGCCTTGTTTTGGCAAAGAATTGTGTCATTTGGGGGATAAATTGGTGATATACAGAACTCTACAATGAACCAGAACTGCCCATATCAGATATGAGCTCTAAAAAATAGCATCGAACAAGTACAGAAACTACATATAATTTGTTTAAATACTTTCAGTCCCTTTGCTGAGGTGCAGATATTTATTTGTAGGATGTAAACTGTCTTTTTTAGTGCTCTTTTACTCCATGTACCCTAATCCATCTGTTAGGGCAGATTGGCAATCAGAAACAGAAACTAGCAGAAATTAGTACAATCTTGAATTTCAATCTGATATTAAAAGTATTTACTTAACTATAATAAACTCCTTTTAACTATACAAGTTATATATCTAATTGTTATAACTCAAATGTCTAATTAGAATTTATGAAACCTAAGTCTTTCCTATGTTTTATGCTTTCCCTAAAGTTAGAACAAAGAAGGCTTTTTTAAATTAGCCAAATGTTGGGGCGCCTGGGTGGCGCAGTCAGTTAAGCGTCCGACTTCAGCCAGGTCACGATCTCGCGGTCCGTGAGTTCGAGCCCCGCGTCAGGCTCTGGGCTGATGGCTCGGAGCCTGGAGCCTGTTTCCGATTCTGTGTCTCCCTCTCTCTCTGCCCCTCCCCCGTTCATGCTCTGTCTCTCTCTGTCCCAAAAAAATAAATAAATAAATAAAAAATGTTGAATAAAAAAAAAAAATTAGCCAAATGTTTCCAGTTTTCAAAGAGTTTGTAAGGAGAACATGAACCCACCTAGTCTAGAGAAAATGCAAACAAACTTGCAATGCTTCAAGTTGAGCTCTGTTGTGTTTAGGAGAAAAAATTTAACCAGAAATATATTTTACTTTTATGTTGTTAAGCTACAGATATCTTTTCATGTCAGTATTTTTGACTACCTTATCCTCTCCTTTTTAGCTGCTCAAACATAATTCACGCACCATGCATGTTATCCATTTAAAGTATAAAATTCAATGCTTTTACTATATTCACAGTTGTCCAACCATCTAATTCCAGACTTTATCACCTCAAAAAGAAACCCGTATCAATCAGCAGTCATTTCACATTTCCCAGACCTTTACCCTCACCATTAGGCAAGCGCTAATCCACTTTCTGTCTCTACAGACTTGTCTATTCTGGACATTCAATAATTTTTTTGTAGTTTACAAAATATAAGTTTTACAATTCTTTTGTTAAATTTACTCCTAAGTATTTTGTTGTATTGTAGGTTAAATAGTTTTCTAAATTTCATTGTCAGATTGTTCATTGCAAATATATAGAAATACAAGTGGCTTTAGTATATTGCTCATGTACTATACCTGCCATCCTGCAGAACTCATTTATTAGTTGTAATAGTTTTATAGTGGATTCTTCAGGATTTTCAACATATAAGATCATGACATCTTGCAAATAAAGTTTTACCACTTCTTCCTTTAAATAAATAAATAAATAAATAAATAAATAAATAGCCCAAAGGTTCTAGGGCCATTTGAAACAACTTAAAGAAGTTGTCCCACCACTGCTGCATTCATTAGCAAGAGATAAATCACTTTCATTTGGTTTATGAATATAAAAATCTTAAAATTCCTATATTCAAAAGAGATTTATACCTCAACTGTGAATCTAAAAACAAAGAAAAAAGTTAAAATTAAAAAAACAACAGAAGGAAAAAATAATATGTAATGTTATTGTGCTCTTAACTTGCTTTTATGTCCCCAATTACTTTTATTTCAGAACACATTTTTGCGGAAATAAACCCAGTTAATAAATATTTTGAGTGATTACCACATGTCAAGCTCTATGCTAGATTTTTAAAAAATTTTTTCCAATGTTTATTTTTGAGAGATAGAGAGTACGAGCGGGAGAGGGCCAGAGAGAGAGAGATACACACACAGAATCCGAAGCAGGATCCAGGTTCCGAGCTGTCAGCACAGAGTCCGATGTGGGGCTTGAACCCACAAACCACAAGATCATGAACCTGAGCCAAAGTTGGACACTTATCCAACTAGCCATCCAAGCACCCTTCTATGCTAGATTTTATGGAGCTAAAAAGAAAAGTCTGTGTAGCATCAGACTTTATTTCCACACTGATTACTGAATTGTGAACATATTTTTATATATGACCAAACAATATATCAAATGCAGACATGTCTTCAGAAAGTTCCATTAAGAGTGAGAATATTTGTTTATATTATGGTCTCCTGATGGACTTAACTTGCTTTCCTTTTGCTTTAAAGTAATTGCTTTACTTTACCTGGCTCAGTTGGTTAAGCGTTCAACTTCAGCTCGGGTCATGATCTCATGGTTTGTGAGTTTGAGCCCTGCATCGATTGGGCTCTGTGCTGACAGCCCAGAGCCCAGAGCCTGGAGCCTGCTTCGGATTCTGTCTCCCTCTCTCTGTCCCTCCTCCACTCATTCTCTCTCTCTCTCAAAAATAAATAAACATTAAAAAATTTTAAATTAATTGCCAATAATCTGAGGTGTCTGGTTTTCAAAGAGATCTTGGTAAGGTTCGAGAATTATCTAGAATCTCACATTTTGCCACCACATGCTAAATTTTTGGATTATGTGGGTAAATTGGATAGCTTAGACATAAAACCTAGCTTTCTACTGCACAGGACTGTCAACTAGCAATACTTATAATTAGCATACTCACATATGTTTTGTATGAACAGAGAAACAATACCATCAATTTTTGCCTTGGAGTAAGAGATTTGCAGCCATAGATTAAGGGGTTTATGGATTAATGGTGTCTTCCCTATCAAGGCTAGTAACTTCATAGCTACTGATAAACTGTGATATACACTAATTGTCATGCATATTTCTTCCTTTCTCCTCCTAGCACCCTGTAACATGCAAACAGACATAAATCATTCACTCACACACACACACCAAGAATGAAGGACCTGAACTAAACTTTAGGACTAAATTTTTACCTTCCTGAGAAGGTAGAACAGACAGAACTGTTCTTTCATTTCATAATTCTGACTCTCAGCCAGCAGAGGCTCCAGAATTTGTTTAAAATGGACTTGGGGACAAGCCCATTTTGTAAAAACTTGTGTTAAAGCTACTGTTTTGTATGGAAAACACAGTAATTTTACCTAAATTGTATTTTTATTTGGGGTGGTTTATAGGGTTGGTGCTGGCACACTTTCATAGTTGGAAGTGTTCCACTGAGGGAGCTAGAGGAAGGAGTAAGTTATAGGCAAGCAGGAGCAATTCAGGTAACACACTGCCAAACCTTCCCAGGGGGAGGAAAACCAAGTATTTGAAATTTGGCTTATGGAACTCTCTACTTAGCTTTACACACTTACAGAGTTAATTTTTCACTGCTTTCGAATGTAAAAAATACTTAGAACTTTCTTAAATTTTCTTATGCAAAAAGCCTCAATATTATCAATGTATTAAGCTTTAACTCTTCTTTTTCAGTAGTTTGCTTACTGCTGAAGAATCGGCTACCAAATACCGTATGGTGTGGCAGTTAGAAAGTTCTTTGAAACCATTTTTGCTTACAGGTAAAGATTAATTGACTTTGAATGCTAAACGAAAAGTAAAGGTGAAAACGTATAATCAGTAGAAATGTATTGTCAGTTTTGTTATTTCTTTATTATTGTTACTGTCATTATAAAAATCACAGTTCTAAATTAAGATTTCGAAATTTTTCATTTTAATTTTGGGTAGATGCTTATAATGCAGATAATAATATTAAGTAGTTGTGCTACTTTGATTCCTCCCTACATTATGATTTGCACTATTTAGTTTAAAGTAATGAGGGAGAAATCTCTGTGCCACAATATATAAGATGATAGCCATCATGAAATCTGATCAAATATATCTTCTTATTTAGGTTCATTATAATAAATTAGAATCTCAAATTTAATTTAATTAATTAAATTCTTCAAAATTAATTTAATTCTTCAAAATTTTATTAAATATATTAATTTAGGAATTACTAAAATGGTCCAAATAATGGTCCTATCTCCTACTAAATATTAGAATAATTTTAACTTCATGATATTTCCATAGATTGAAAAACATCCCTTATGTAACTTCAACTGCTAGAGTATTACAAATATTAGCATCCTGAAGACAAAATACTAGCTATAACTTCAATTTTCACTTTTTTCCCCAATGTGTGAAAATCTATTTCATAAGCAGTTTTCAGTGTGGTTCTATTTATTGTGTTTTTCATCTCTTTTTCTCTGTGGACTGTCTCTTTTTGTTGTTTGGTTTGTTATTGTTTTGTAAGTGCCAAGAACTGAAGAGCCCAATAGTCAATATTCAGTTACAGATTTGAAAAAGATATTTTCTATTGAAGAAGAAAGCCTTGTAGTTGATCCTATAAACCCAGAGTGGTGGGAAAAAGAAGGACTAAATCTAATGGAGACAGAAACTTTGGAACATCTGAATACATATTTGTGTCATGATGATCTATCTGCTGATGATACTAAAATGGAGATATTTTTGCCTACAAAAGTACTTCAATTTGAGTGTAAGTACATAATAGTAAATGTCACTTGTGTGAATTATTCAGAATGAGAAAATGTTTGATACTGGCTTTCCATTAGGTGATTGGGAAGATATAACTAAATTCCAGCATTCAGTATTAGCTCTGGCTCTGCTAGAATTTATAACTTTGAGCTTCACAAAGCCCCACTTTCTTCCTTGAAAAAAAATGAAGTTTGACTAGCTCATCCTAAAATCATTTACTGTCCTAAAATTCTGTAGTCTCAGTTTTTAAATTTCTAGCCATTTTCAATTAAAGTGACTTTGTTTCTTTTTATAAGTGATTAATTGCGAGCTCAATGTTTGTCTACATCAGCTTAGACACAAACCAGCACTGTTATTTTTTGATCTGACAGGGGAACTCTGGGTATTCAATAATATGTAGTAACCTGGGTTCAACAATATATAATCTTCCTTTGTTACCAAAGAGTTTACTCAACATTTTAAGTTACTTATACAATTATACAATTTAAGACAGCAAAAAATGTCTTGTAAGTACCTATCTTTCAAGTATTTTGGTTGCTATATGTGCCACTATAGTAAATGGAGTATTCTTAGTCTGAATTATACTTTTTTGAAGTATTTATGAATTATTTTTAAATCTTTGTGCAATAGTTACTAAATTTAGATCTTAAAGAAGTTGGTAAAGCTCACTTTTAGTTTATTATAGAGTAAATAATATATTTAAAAGTGAATTTTAGGAATTGTGTATATTAGGAGACTGCTCTAAGGAGATAGGAATTGGGGCAAGAATCGTTATCAGCAAAGAGATGTTTCAAAGACAGAAGACAGAGGGCTTTGGTAGAAGGGAGGATAGATAGACTATGTTAAAGAAATGCACACCAGTCTATCCTAAGGCCTAGATGATTACTCAGGGTAGAAGAATAATTTTAAAAGAGATTAAGTCAGATTGCTAGACAAAGAAAAAGGAGAGGAAGATTTTATGGGGTCTTCAAATTTCCAGAATAATGTATTAAATCTATAAGACTAATAAAGTCTTTATTATGATATGTAACTATTTTGAGGTTAAAATAAAACATATGATTCACCTTGATATCCAATAGAATTATGATGATAGTTTAATTCTGAAGTCTAAAAAGCAGTAATAGTATCAAGAACTCATTACCAAGTTGTCAGGATAGGGCTGATTAAATAGTAGAAGAAAATATTCAGAAAAGTGAAATGATAAACAGTTCATATTTGCCTACTAAACATACCAGGATATCTCTAGAAAATATCTCAGAGGTTGCAAACTGGTAGCACTCAGGTCCTGGTATTTTATTTAGTTACCAACATTTACAATTTGGAGGGTTACACATAAATGACATGTATTTTGAGATTGTCTTTAAAATTTCAAAGACCAGACCCTTATTCTTATATGGCAACAACTGCCTGGAGCCAATAGCAGCTCACCTCTTTAGACAGGCCTATAGCAGCTCACCCACCTCCAATTTGCCACAGTTCCCAGCACTCATAAATTGAGGCCAGGTGTTAATTGGCGTTTAGCATTACTTTTGCACTTTTATCTTACATTTAGTGTAATTAAGAGGAAAGTAAAATGTTTCTGATACCAGTATCTCTAATAAAAGCAAAACAAAAACAATTATTGCAAGAAAAAAGTTCTACATTTTGGAAGAAAAAAGTTCAAAATTTATCATCCTAAAGATTATGATTTAGGGGCTGCTGGGTGGCTCAGTCATTTAAGTGGCCAGCTTTGGCTCAGGTCATGATCTTGTGGTTTGTGGATTCCAGACTCATATCTGGCTGTGTGCTGACAGCTCAGAGCCTGGAGCCTGCTTTGGATTCTGTGTCTCTCTCTCTCTCTGCCCTGCCCCTGCTTGCACTGTCTCTCTCTCTCTCAAAAATGAGTAAACATTTAAAAAAATTTCAAACATTTAAACATTAAAAAAAAGATTATGATTTAAGCATATACTTCCCTCAGTAACATACCTTATTTATCTGGGCCTATAGGCATTTAAGCTTTTTTAAGAATAAAAATTTATAAATAAATTTTATAAGATATAATATACATATAATAAAATGTACCCATTCTAACTGTACAGTCTTATGGATTTTGACAAATGTGCATACCAATGAAACTACCACCACAATGAAGATATAGACTATTTCTATCACCCAAAAAGTTCCCCGTGCTCCTTTGCATTCTGTAGTTTCCACCCCTCTCTTCTTCTAACCTTCACCCCTGACTCCAGGTAACCACTGGTCTACCTTCTGTCACTATGTATTAGTTTTCAGTATTCTAGAATTTCATTTATGGAATCATATAGTAACTCCTTTGTGTTTGGCTTCTTCCACTCAGCATAACATTTTTTTTTTAATTTTTTTTAACCTTTATTTATTTTTGAGACAGAGAGAGACAGAGCATGAACGGGGGAGGGTCAGAGAGAGGGAGACATAGAATCTGAAACAGGCTCCGGGCTCCGAGCTGTCAGCACAGAACCCGACGTGGGGCTCGAACTCACGGACCGCGAGATTGTGACCTGAGCCAAAGTTGGTCGCTTAACCGACTGAGCCACCCAGGCGCCCCTCAGCATAACATTTTTGAGATTCATTTACAATGCTGTGTGTATCACTATTCACTTCTTGTTACTGAAGAATTTTTCATATGGATGTACCCCAGTTTGTTTATCCACTCTCCTGGATTTATTTCCCAGGTTTTTACAGAGAAAGTTAGGAATAAAACTCCTATGAATCTTCTTATTGAAGTCTTTTTGTGAACATATGTTATCATTTCTCTTGAATGAATACCTATGAGTACAATTACTGGGTCTTATGGTAGGTGTATATTTAACTTCATAAGAAACTAGTAAATTGTTTTCCAACGTGGTTGCAAGATTGTGCATTCACATTAGCAATGTGTGAGAGTTCTAGTTATTCTATATCCTTGCCAACAGTTGGTATTGACAGTCTTTAATTTCAGCCATTCTAATGGGTGTGTTGTAGTATCTCATTGTGCTTTTAATTTGTATTTTCCTGATGACTAATGATGATGAACATCAGTTAACATGGTCATTGGCCATTTGTATATCTTGCTTTAAAAAATATATTATAGGGGCTTCTAGGTGGCTCAGTCAGTTGGGTATTCAACTCTTGGTTTTGGCTCAGGTCATGATCTCGTGGTTCATGGGTTCGAGCCCTGCATTGGACTCTGCTGACAATGCAAAGCCTGCTTGGGATTCTCTCTCTCTCCCTCTCTCTGCACCTCCCCTGCTCACTTGCTCTCTCTCTCTCTTTCAAAATAAGTAAGTAAACATTAAAAAATATATTATAGCTTTACTGAAATATAATTCAAATGCCATACAACTCTAAAGTACACCATACAGTGGTTTTTATTATAGTCACAAAGTTGTGTAATCATCACCACGGTCAATTTTAGAACATTTTTGTCATCGCTCAAAAGAAATCTTGTACCCATTAGCAGTCACTCCCCATTTTCTCCAGCTGTGGAACCACTAATCTATTCTCTGCCTGTATAGATTGCCTATTCTGGATGTTTCATATAAATGGAATCATACAATATGTGGTCTTTTGTGACTGGCTTCTTTCATTTAGTATTTTTTCAAGATTCATCCATGTTGTAGCATGTACATATATGAAGTATTGTTCAAATATTTTGTCAAATTTTAAATTGGATTTGCTTTTTAAATATTAAACTAGGAGAGTTTTTTATATATATTGGATACAGTTCTTTTCAAGTATATGTATTATAAATATATTCTTCTGATCTGTCAATTGCTTGATACCTAAGTTTTTGACCTTTAGACTTAATTCTAAGCCTATTGGCAATAGGACTTTTCTGGAATTCTTTACCTGGTAACCTAACTCCAGTAATAAGAAAAAAAGGTGCAGAAATTTTGCCCTTTTAAAAAATTTATTTTATTCAGGACAAAATTGATTTTCAAAGCAATAAACAAAGTACTTTTAAGGATCAAATTATATTAATAAGAACCTATAAATAAAAGTTATCCTAATACCCTAGCAGAGCACCCATTTATTCATGGATGTCATTTGGATATTTTTATTTTCTGTTTTCAGCATGGCTAGAATATAAAAGTTGTTCCTCACCTATTGTACTTATTAATGAGAAATCTACAAATGATCGTTTATTGCTCCCACAAAAGATTTCATCTCTGGCAAAAGAAATACCAGACCTGTGTTTTTCTGATGACTATATATCTGTTAAAAGACCAACAAAAGAAGAAAAACCAAAGAATGATCTAGAATTAGTTTATAGAATAAGCCAAAATAAAGAAAATGAAGATTACTTGGAACTTAACTGCACAGTACCATCTCTTGAATCATCTTCCTCTCCAAAAATTGAAAAATCATCTTTTAAACAAGGTAGAAAATGGAAGAATGATTTGGACCTTTTGAATGACTTTATTGTACTGCGAAATAAACATAGAACTTGCACCTCAAAGACTGAACTCACGGGCAGTAAAGAAAATGATGGTGGGTAACTTAGTAATAGTTTGACATAAATATGATAGCTTTAAGGACTAAATATATAATTTACTACAGAAGGTAAGGAAATAAATCTGTTTCAAATAGAATATATTATTTTTCAAAGCCAAAGAAAACATCTTTCATTCATGATACTTATTGAGTATGGAGATCGATGTGGATATTTGTATATGTATTTAGACATAGATGTAGATATGTATTTTCCAAAAAATTTAAAAGTGCATTTGAACTTGTAAAAAAGTCACTATTTGTAAAACTTGATTTCTACAACTTGGCCATACAGATTCATGGTATTTCTAACTTTTGTTGATTGTTCTGCCATTGTTTTTTCTCTTTTAGCTGACAGTTCTCAGTATTATAACTTATAATGTGTACTTGAGAACATTTTGCCCATTTGATTGCTTATTACTCTTTTTAACTTTAACAAAGAGTTTCTGTCTGAGTTGTAACTGTTTTACATTCACTGTTTAAAACCATATCAAAGGTAGTATGTATCATATCATTTCACTTCTGGTAAAAAAGGAAAAATAGGTATTGTAGAATATGTTTGATATAAGTTACTCAGAAGAATTAAGTACAAGAATATATATGCGTGAGAGTCACAGCATACTTAGGTCTTACCATCTTATATATTGTTAATGTGGAATTCTGCTGTCCACAGCCAGCCCATTTGATTCTCAAACTAAGCTCCTTTTTCCAACTTAGCCTTTGTTAGTAATAAAGGTAATGTTTTGGTATATATATTTTACTTCTTCCCTTATTTTATAATTAATTCAGGGGCAACAAAGAATGTTACAACTTATTAGGCCCCCTCAAAAACTCTAGTAATTAGTATTATTTAATCATAACTATTCCAATTATTTATAGCTAATGAAAAATATACTTGAAAATAATAACAATCTAGTTTAGGATATTTTACTCCATTGTTTTCACCATATATTTAAAGTTAATATATTAAAATGTTTCGAGGTGGTATTATGTTTCTAAAATTATCTGGTAATCATTAATAATAGATAACTTTGCTATCTAGTTAAAATAAGTAACTATAAATAAATTAATTAGTTATATATATTTTGTAATCCTCCACACTACTTAGAAAAGAAGGAAGACAAATGAACTGTATGCCAGGCACTAAATTACATATTAGAGATAAATATGATACTGTTGCTGACCTTGAGAAGCTTATAGGCTCAGAGAAAATGCCTGAGACCTAAAGGGTGAGTGGTAAGAATTGACCTAATTAAAAAAGGTTGGAGATAGGGAGGGCTTGGGGCATAGGAAAGAATTAATAGCAGAAGGAAGGGTATATGGAAAGTCACAGAGAAATGAAGTTGAGCTGTATGTGCCTTTTAGCTGTCAGGAACTGTACTTGGTATTTATTCCTTATAACAGTATTCACAATAGGTATATTTATCTGTATTTTACATATGAGGACACTGAAGCTAGTGTCAGAATTGAGACTGAAACAGTGATTTGATGCCAAGATTCTTTCTGTTATGGTCATTCAGCTTCCTACCCAGCACTGTTGTTACGTCCATTGACCTGAATAGTTGTTCACTTTAATACTGACATATTTCAAGGAAGAACTTTAACAATTATCATATTATATCAAATCATTTTAAGTAAAGTGACATTAAGTTTCCCTGAATAATGCAAATTAATATTTTTTATTAGAATTTCAAGATAAAGAAGAACATTCCTTGACTCTTCAAGAAGAAAGTCCCATTGTTTGTACTAATAAAGCCGTAGAGAAAATAAGTCAGGAAAGGAAAGTAGACAAGGTCATTGAAATTCAAGCATCAGGTATGCTGTATGCTTTTAAAGTGCATTCAAATTAAGTGAACTTGAAGCCTTTTCTGAGTATCTAGGACATACCTGATTTCCCATGTTATTTTCTTCACTTGTTTCAGATGTTTCATCATGCCATTCCTACTTTCAAGTTACTCCTGGGCCTGGAACGCCCCCATTCACTGCCTCTGCCCCTTTCCATTGCCCTACTCCAGTCCACTCAGTGTTATTTCTCCCTTCATTTAAACTCCTGCTTCTCTATATTCATCAGACAACAGCAGACTACAGCTGCTCACACCGTTCTGCCCAGTCTGGAAAAATGAACTGATGTTGCTTACTCCCTCTATTCTTTTACCCATTGTCAACATGATGTTAAAAAAGCTACCGCCATTGGGGCACCTGGGTGGCTCAGTTGGTTAAGCATCCAACTTTGGATCAGGTCATGATCTTGCAATCCATGGGTTTTAGCCCTGCACTGGGCTCTGGCCTGACAGCTCAGAGCCTGGAGCCTGCTTCAGATTCTGTCTCCCTCATCCTCTGCCCCTCCCATGCTTGTGCATACCTCTCTTTCTCTCTTTCTCTCTCAAAAATAAATAAACGCTTAAAAAAATTTTTTTAAAGCTCTTGTTTAAATGATTAAACAATACTGATTAAAATGTTTGCTTCTGCCGTGAAGAATATTCTTCGACTCCTAAAGAACAGCCTGCTTAAGAATATCATGCTCAGTCTCCTGCTCCCAGCAAAGTCACCCAGACTCTCCCCTCCCTGGAGTCTCTGCAGAGGCTGTTTGACTAGCAGCTCTCCCCTGGCCTCCCTCCATGGCCTCAGGTGCCTGGTGAGGCCAATCCAGTCAACATGGTGGCCAAGGTCAGCCAACTGACGAGTATCTTGACCCCCATTGAAGACAAGGTCAAGGCCTTGCTGCATGAAGGCACCAAGTCTCCCCATCAACGTTCCCTCATCCTTCCCGTCACCTTTGAGGTAAAGTCAGAATCCCTGGGGATTCCTCAGAAGCTGCAGCTCAAAGTTGATGTTGAGTCTGGGAAACTGATAATTAAGAAGTTCAAGGATGGTTCTGAGGACAAGTTCTACAGCCACAATAAGATCCTGCAGCTCATCAAGTCTCAGACGTTTCTGAACAAGTTGGTGATTTTGGTGGAAACTGAGAAGGATAAGACCTTGTGGAAGGAATATGTTTTTGCTGATTCCAAAAAGAGAGAAAGTTTCTGCCAGCTTCTCCAGCAGATGAAGAATAAGTACTCGGAGCAAGCAGAGCCAGACATGATCACCATCTTCATCAGCACCTGGAACATGGGTAACACCCCCCCCCCCCCCGCCTCCAAGAAGATCACGTTCTGGTTTCTCTCCAAGGGGCAGGGAAAGACTCAGGATGACTCTGCCGATTACATCCCTCATGACATCTATGTGATCAGCACCCAGGAAGACCCCCTGGGAGAGAAGGAGTGGCTGGAGATACTCAGACACTCCCTGCAAGAAATCACCAGCATGACTTTTAAAACAGTTGCCATCCACACGCTCTGGAATATCCAAATCGTAGTGCTGGCCAAGCTGGAGCATGAGAACCACATCAGTCACATCTGCACCAACAATGTGAAGACGGGCATCGCCAACACGCTGAGAAACAAGGGAGCCGTGGGGGTGTCATTTATGTTCAACAGAACCTCCTAGGGCTTTGTTAACAGCCATTTAACTTCTGGAAGTGAAAAGAAACTCAGGCAAAACCAAAACTATATGAACATTCTCTGGCTTCTGCTCTGGGAGACAAGAAACTGAGTCCTTTTAACACCACTCACCACTTTACCCACCTCTTCTGGCTTGGTGATCTGAACTACTGTGTGGACCTTCCCACCTGGGAGGCAGAAACCATTGTCCAGAAGATCAAGCAGCAGCAGTAGGCAGACCTCCTGTCCCATGACCAGCTGGTGATGGAGAGGAAGGAGCAGAAGGTCTTCTTACACTTTGAGGAGGAAGAAATCACGTTCGTGCCCACCTACCGTTTTGAAAGACTGACTCGGGACTAATACGCCTACACTAAGCAGAAAGCCACAGGGATGAAATACAACCTGCCTTCCTGGTGTGACCGAGTCCTCTGGAAGTCTTACCCGCTGGTGCATGTGGTGTGTCAGTCCTATGGTCATGATCTCACGGTTTCATGAATTCAAGCCCATGTTGGGCTTTCTGCTGACAGCTCAGAGCCTGGAGCCTGCTTCGGATTTTGTGTCTCCCTCTCTCTCTCTGCCCCTCCCTCACTCACTCTGTCTCTGTCTCTCAGAATAAATGAAAAATAAATTTTAAAAATTCAGAGCAAAAACAAAAAAGAATATCATGCTCATTATTAACATCAATAAGAAAATATGACACTGTTTTTTAATATCTTTTCATTCTCTTCAGTTTTATTTACAACCTTTAGATGGTAATGCAAATCTTTATTGACATTCTAGTGAAAACTAGAAACAATTTGTCATTGTTATAAATTTGTTTGGCTTAAGGTTGTAAGCTAATTTCAGTGGGGGGAGAAGAAAAAAAATTATGTGGTTCTCTTTATATGGCTCTTCATACTTGCCATGCCAAATTAGTTAACGAATAAATATTTTCTAATAAGCAG
Organism: Neofelis nebulosa; assembly: GCF_028018385.1. Classification (NCBI taxonomy): domain Eukaryota; kingdom Metazoa; phylum Chordata; class Mammalia; order Carnivora; family Felidae; genus Neofelis; species Neofelis nebulosa. Next base: position 22,725,340 of record NC_080793.1, read on the forward strand.
GATAGTCATAAAATTATACTAGTTCTACAGAGGGTTTTTGATTTTGTTGTTATTAGTTTATTTAGAATAAATATTCTAAAATGAGCCTCTGTACAATCTCTTGATCTTTACTCAGAAAAGAATTAGGATGGAGTTCAGTTTTCCAAGAAGTGACATGTTTAATTGGTTTGTCAAAAAGAACAAGCATCCTTATAAAACACTATCTTTAATGCTTTTATTTTCACAGATAGCCAGTGCCAAGCATTCTGTCTCCTAGAAGCAGCAGCTACTCCTATCTTAAAAAAACTTGTATGCCTCTGTACTCTCCCTGCTGCTAATTGGACATTTGCCACTGTCATTTTTGATGAAACAAGATTCCTCTTAAAGGAACAAGAAAAAGTAATAAGTGATGCTATTCAGCAAGGTGAGTACAAATAAAAATCATACTATTTAAAAGGATATAAAGTTATGGATTATTGTCTCAAATGAGTAAAAATTGAATATAGAAGGTATAGTAATTAGTCATGGATGAAGGCATAACTGTAATTCAGCATATGACAACCATAAACCAATATTGGAGGATCACCTAAGTGAGGAGAAATAGGTAATGAATATCATCTGGCTTTGCTTCTCAGTGATACTCCTAATTGACATATATTACTTGACAGGTTCCTATTGCCCCCAAACCAAATTAACCCTATTATTGTTAACATCTGAACCACCTAATTCCCTCCCAAAAGTGGGGTGGGGGGAGGTAAAAAAATAGATTAATTAAAGTCACTCCTTAACTTTTGCTTCTGGACAAGATGGAGAAACAGGGATTGGATTTACCCTCCTTCAAGGAGGAAAAAAAAACAAAAACAAAGATGAAATACATGAAACCAGTTTTTAAGACCCTACCCATCAGGCAGTGAAGCACAGTGATTCCTGAGAGATGGGAAACAAGGTGAGCCCTACCATTGCCCTAGCTTACTGCCTTGAAAGAGTTGCCAGGCCATAGCACAGGGAGAGGTACCGGGGCAGAGTCAAGTGGACAGTCTGCACTGCAGAAACAGAACTAAGTGTCCAGGGAGACCAAGGCCATCTAGCCTCTTGGCTAGAGGTCAAAGGATAGAATATTAGAGAACAGAGAGCTTCACACACAGTATTCGGCAGAGTACTGATCAAAGAGTGTATATGAGGAAACCACTTGAGGTTGGGGAAGGAAACCATCTGATGGGATTAGAGGGAATAGTACCCTGCATTCACACAGGGCAGGGAATAATGCCTGCTACCACCAGCTAGGCTAGAAAAACTCATAATTCATGGGGCACCCAACAAGATAGAATTCACAGTGTCTGACATCCAATCAAAGATTATCAGGCATAACAAGAGACAGGAAAACACAACCCATAATGAGAATAATCAATCGAAGCAAACTCAGTACTGACAAAGATGTTAGTATTATTAGAGAAGGACACTAAAACTTTTTATAACTGTGTTCCATATGTTCAGTAAGTTAGGGACATATAAAGGACACAAATGAAGCTTCCAGAAATGAAACTACAATGCATGAGATGAAAAAATGCACTAGATGGGATTAATGGCAGATTAAATATTGCAGAAGAAAAGATTAGTTAACTTGAAGACATAGCACTAGAAACTAAAATAAAACATGGGTAGGTAAAAAAAAAATCTAAAAAAAGAAAGAAAAGAGCATCAGCGGGCTGTGAAACAACTTCAGATAGCCAGATATAATAGCAACTAGAATTCTCAAAGGAGAGGTAAAAAGAGGGTAAAGAGAAAAATATTTGAAAAAATAATGACTGAAAGCTTTCCAAACTTAGTAAGAACTAAAACCCATAGATCCAAGAAACTCAGTGAACAGCAAGCACAAGAAACATAATAAAGCCACACCGAGGCATATCATAATCAAATTGCTCAAAACTCGCAGTAAAGAGAAAATTGTAGGAGCAGCCAGAGGGAAAAGAAAAAGTATGTTACATAACGAAAGCAAAGATAAGGATGACATAATTTCTTGTCAGAAATAATTCAGGTGAAAAGACAGTGGAGTAAAATCTTTAAAATACTGAAAGAAAAAAACCTTAGTTGTCTACACTAGGCAAAAACATATTATGAAAGCAAAGGTAAAATGAAGATGTTTTCAGACACATGAAAGCTGAAAGAATTCATCAGCTGCAGACTGGCATGATAAGAGATGCTCAAGAAATGTTCTCCTAAAGACAGAAGAAAAATGATACCAAATTTTGTTTCTCTGCCCTGTTCTTATCCATTCCAGGTCATGATTGACTTGTTTCTAAAAGTCCTTAGAGGGGCTGAATATACTAACCCATAAATGGTTCTCCTGTTGCCTCTTGTTCCCAGTGACTACTTCTTATTTGCCTTGATCTTCACTAATTGATTAGATGAGCAGTTTTCAAATTTTTCAGCAGAACGTTTTGTACAAATAAATATTTCATGGGATCCCATTATATAAAACATGGAAAAGTGAAGCTTCTCTGGTTGAATTGGGGCAGTGGGCCTAGACTCCTATCTTCTTGGCTTCACTTTTGCACATAGTAAAATCCAATCTATCATCTTCAGAAAGCTCTGGAACTACATGGAACACATTAAGTAGCCAATACATCTCTTGTATTGTAAATACACCTCTTGTTTGAGTCATATCTTTGGACAAATATTCCCAGGTGTCTACCTCCATTTCAAGGTATTGCTTTATGTTATGATCCCCATCTTTCTCTTCACCAGTTGGCAAGTTATGAGTTGAATTTGCTTTTTGTTTCATAACTGGGACTCACTGGCCTTTTTTCCTACCAAGAGTAGAAATAATTGAATATCTTTTGGAAACAACAAGAATATGAACACTAAGGTTAGCTGTCTGGGTTTGAATGCCAGCTCCACCACTTATTTATTCACAAATTGACCTTAGAGGGGCACCTGGGTGGCTCAGTTGGTTAAGCATCTGACTCTAGATTTCTGGTCACATCATGATCTCACAATTTCGTGAGATCATGCACTGGTAGCACAGAGACTACTTGGGATTCTCTCTCTCTCTCTCTCTCTCTCTCTCTCTCACTCACCCCCTCCCCCACTCACGCTGTCTCTGTCTCTCTCAAAATAAATAAATAAACTTAAAAACAAAAACAAAGTGACCTTGGACAGTTACTTAACCTTGTTCAGACTATTTCCTCATCCATAAAGTGAAGATCATAATAAACTTGTCTGATAGGGTTATTATTATAGATTCAATGAAATAACCAGCAGCCTGGCATATAGTAAGCACCTGATAATGAATGTTAGCTATTATTGTTAAGCATTCTGATACATGTTCTAAAATTCTGATGTGTATCTTATGTTTTTAAATACATTTCTGCTTGCTTAGGTACGAATGATGAAAGAGAAATGACATACAAGCATGCTGCTCTCTTACATCTTCTGGTAACAATTAGAGATGTCCTTTTAACATGCAGCTTGGACACAGCATTGGGTTAGTGGGATAAATTTTTATTTCCCCTTTTAGTCCTATTGAGATATTTTTATTTCCTCTTTTACTTGCACATTAAGCACTATATACATTTTGACATAATTCTAATAGAATGTATATTTTATGCTGCCTATATTCATTGAAAGAAATCATTTGTAACAAATACCACCATTTAAAAAAATAGGTTTAGGATTCTCTAATCTAGGCCTGAATTGTAGACTCATAATGGCCTCAAGCAGATTTGATTATATAATCATTATCATGCACTACTTTTTAATGTAAGATGATATTTTGGCATGTACATTTTAGGTCCTCATTGAATGTTGTGGCTTTGAATCTTTGCTAGGTGAATATAACTAATATAACCAAATTATTAGTAGTAAGATATTTTGCAATTTTTTTAGTTTTACATGTAAATTAGGATATGAATTACTTGAGAAATAAAAATCAAACTATTTGAATATATTAGAAAATGTTAAGATTTTGGAAATTATTTCCAAACTATCAAAATCATTAAAATATCTGTCTCAATACATTACTGCTTTAGGCCCCTTATTGCAGGATTATTTAGATTTTTTAGTAATGGTATACTTATAGAATTGTTTTATAATTTAGAATTTCTAGAACCTATTTAAAATTTAAAGTGAAAATAATTTTTCTCTGATCTGTGACCCAGAGGTTTTGTCTCATCTATGACCCAGACAACTATTTCTCTAATCCACTGTTTTGGTAAATACTGAGCAGCAGTGAGTTACAGCTGTCCTCCCTCTAAGCACTGGAAATAATAATATTTGGCCAAGTATTGTATTAGTATTATCTGGTCAAGTATTATAGCTATGTTACAGCTACCTTTAGAAATCCTAACATGTTGCTTATCCTTTCTTCTCCAATTAAACCACTTGGGTATTGATGCTGGATCAGGTTGTTTTACCTCCATCCCAAGAAAACTATGGATTGGGGACGCTAGTTTACAGAACCTGCAATTGGTATAAGGGTGTAATATCACATGTCCTTCTATTTAGTCATCTGTTTTCATTATACCTATCAGCTTCCATGAAAGGTCACCAGTCCTACCAAAAGCAAGGCTGATTATTAAAGCATAATAATAAGGCAGAATATCAGAATCTAAACATCTGAGCTCTCCGTGCTATAGAGTTCAGTTGTGACTCACTGCTGCTCAAACTTACTAGTATTAGAGAATTAGAATTAGAGAAATAATATTTATGGAGGATTATTTGAAGTATATTCACCATTAAGTACTCTTACGATCTACACAAGGATTAAGTGAGACCATTAAGAACTATGTACTTGGGCTGAATGATTTTTGCTCCTCAAAGAAATACTTTTGCTCAGTCAAACTTGGTCATTGCTATTTGGCTACCTTGAGGAATACTCTAGAAGTAAAATTAAAATTCTTGTTGGCAAGCAAACTTCTTAAGCCCTAGGTCCCAAGCCATAAGGAATAACTAAGCCACTTTGGACATTTTTAGTGGAGAGATTTCTCAACTCTAAACCTCTCAAAGTCAAAGAGTGAATTAGGTTGTCCTCTTTTCTTTTTTCTTTGTAGTGGCAGAGAAAGAAAGGTCCATGGGGGTCTGGCTGCCTGCCCTGTACCCTTCTAGAATTCTGTTTTTTTTTCTCCCAGCTGCCAATTTGTTACCCCTCCCAAGCTAGCAAGGTAATGACTTTCAAGATTAAAGGTATAGTCTCACTTCTGGGCTTTAACCCAGAAATAAATTCAGTATTGTGTAATGGGTACTGTAGTAAAGATAGGTACTAATTATACAAAGGATGGAGACTGTTACCTTTAAGCTGAATGTTTATTTAAAAATAAAGGGCTCCTGGGTGGCTCAGTCTGTTAAACTTCTGACTTCAGCTCAGGTCATGATCGCATGGTTTGTGAGTACCAGCCCCACTTCAGGCTCTGTGCTGACAGCTCAGAGCCTGGAGCCTGCTTTGGATTCTGTGTCTCCCTCTCTCTCTGCCCCTCCTCTGTTCACGCTGTGTCTCTTTCAAAAATAAATAAACATTAAAAAGCTAAAAAAAAAAAAAAAAGTACAAGTTTGCTAAGTAAATAAAAGTATGAAAGGGTATTATAGGCAGAATTAAGAGCCCATAAGAATGACCCAGTGGGTGTGCTGCATACAGTTCCATGTAGTTAAAGTGAAGAGTACAAGGTAGAAAGCAGTAAGAACTAAGCATGAAGACATAAAAAAGAGCCAAATCATGAATAGCCTTGTAAGCTGCACAAAAGAGCTCAGACCTTATTCTGTAGATAATAGGGTGCCATTGAAATAGGGATGGTACTGGATTAGGCTTCTCATTTAGAAAGTTAGATCTAGAGAATCAGTAAGAGGTTTGGAGATTAGAAGGCAGAAAGAACATGGGGCGCCTGGGTGGCTCAGTTGGTTAAGCGTTGGACTTCAGCTTAGGTCATGATCTCACAGTTCTTGAGTTCGAGCCCCGCGATGGGCTCTGCGCTGACAGCTCAGAGGCTGCTTGGGATTCTCTCTCTCTCCCCTCTCTCTCTATGCCCCTTCCCCACTTTCTTGCTTTCTCAAAAATAAACTTAAAAAAAAAAAGATAGAACATAAGTCAGTCTAAATTGCCCATCAGTCAAGCTGTACTAATGTAAAATTTGAATATGCACATAAATATAAAAATGTGAACATAAACATAATTTTAAAATATATTATTGCCAAAGTACTCAGTGAACACCTGACCTACATAAATGACTATGCTAGGTGCTTTTCAGTAATTCACAGAACTCACTGTGTTGTGGAATCACCAGGAGAGCTTTTAGGCAAAAAACCCCGGGATACAATCTAAATTTACTGAATATGAACTTGCAAGGATAGGTCGCAGGATTCTGTGTTTGGAAACTGCTTGTAGTGGGTCTGAATTTAGGCTCTGCTGTTTTTGCAGTTATACAAATAAATTATGCATAAATATCATGGATTTATCCCAAGAGCTTATAGACTGAGATTGTCATATATATAAAGAACCAAAAATCGGGGCGCCTGGGTGGCGCAGTCGGTTAAGCGTCCGACTTCAGCCAGGTCACGATCTCGCGGTCCGTGAGTTCGAGCCCCGCGTCAGGCTCTGGGCTGATGGCTCGGAGCCTGGAGCCTGTTTCCGACTCTGTGTCTCCCTCTCTCTCTGCCCCTCCCCTGTTCATGCTCTGTCTCTCTCTGTCCCAGAAATAAATAAAAAAAAAAAAAAAAAAAAAAAAAAGAACCAAAAATCAAGTACAATCTATTCTACAGATAAAATACTAAGAAAATTCCAATGGGGTGGCATTTCCATAGGACTTGCATGTAAGTGTAGATCAAGCCAGAAGGCAGGAAAAGATAGGATATATTCGAGTATGTTGTGGTAGCTTAAAAGGAGACATTTGGTACATAATTTTAAGCTTTACTCAATTTTAAGGTTTTTATTAATATCTTTGATCAAAATCATAAAAGGATTAAAGTAAATTTTAATTGTTATGACTCTTGTTTCCTTTTAATTTTTACCATGGAGTTTCTCAAAGAATGAAAAGATATGCCTTTTCCCCCTACTTTTATTTTTAACAGGATATTTGTCAAATGCAAAAGATATCTACAGAAGCATTTTAGGCTCCTATCTGGACAACATTTGGAGACAGCTGGAGATTGTACAGTTTGTTAGGGAAAAAAAGCCTGAAACCAATTACAAGATACAAGAACTGCGATGCCAGATACTTAATTGGATGCAGAGTGAACAGCAGATTAATGTAAGTACTGGAATAAAGCTGATAACGATAATCAGCTTAAGTAAGAATTGGATTGGTGATGGGCATTAAGGAGGGCACTTGTTGGGATGAACACTGGGTGTTATACGTAAGTGTTAAATCACTGGATTCTACTCATGAAACCAATACTACACAACACATTAACTAACTTGAATTTAAATAAATTAATTTTAAAAAAGGAATTGGATAAAAGATAAATTTTTGCATTTAGCTCTGAAATTATGAAGTAGTCTAGACTATTTGGTCCCTTGACAGTTTTCTCCTTAAGTAAGTTAACAAAACAGAATTAGACCAAGAGAAAGGATGATTTTGCATCATTGTTCATATGTCTTGAATTTAAAAATACTTTAATTTTTATTATACAGAGTTCTCTATGGATTGACTCTGCAAATCTCAAAATTGTTGTCTGGTACTTTTAAGTTCATGGGCATATACCAGATAACAAAACTACAATAATTTATTTTTAGATATTGAACCAGAATCTCATCTCATATGATTCTACAAAAAAAGCTCTTAGTTTATGCCTTGGATTATATTGGGGATTTTTGCCCACGCTACCTCAAGCATATGAAGGTTGCATTACTAAAGACTTAAGAGGGGAAGCCTGAGTGGTTCAATTGGTTAAGCATCTGGCTTGGGTCATGATCTCACAGTTCATAAGTTCAAGCCCTGCATCAGGCTCTATTCTGACAGCCTGGAGCCTGCTTTGGATTCTGTGTCTCCCTCTCTCTCTCTGCCCCTTCCCTGCTCATGCTCGCTCTCTCTCTCTCTCTCTCTCTCAAATAAACATTTAAAAAAAAGACTTAAGAGGAAATACTTTCTTAAATGTTTTCAAGCTGAAAAATGTTTCAAATACTTTACACAAAATCTGGATGTAAATGTGGCCTTCTTCTTCTTCTTTTTCCTCTTTGCCCCTCCTATATCTTTATCCCCAACTCTGTGGTTACTTGGATAACTTGCCTAAGTCATTAAAATAAAGTAAAATAATCAGTCAGAAATTTAAAAAATTGAAATTGATTTATTGTCCTCCCCCAACCCCGTGCCAAAAAAAGAGCTGTGATGGTAAGTAGGAAAGTATAGCAGCAAATCATTGGTTTTCTCTAACAAATTCAAACTTGTCTGAGTCGAATTTAACACTAACAATGCAGGCAGAGACAACTTATATATACAATCACCTATATGGAAGTACATGAATGCTAAGAATGCCCTACCCTAGAATATTTTCCTCATTGATATTTGATCTTACCAGAATTTATTCCTCTGTGTTTAAGCACTGACATCTTTTATAACACATATTTGCTTGGTAATCTTATTGTCATTATTTTCATGTAACCAGTGAAGCTTGTTTTTTTGTTATAGTAGCATAACTATGAAAAGAATAATTATTCAGAGATATATGAAATTCTTATTTTTGACCAGGTGCTGATTATAATAAGAATGGACTCAGATGGTGAGAAACATTTACTCATTAAAATCCTTAACAAAATGGAAGGTAGGGAGATTGATTGATTGATTGATTGATTTATGGCAGTTGGGAGTCTTAAATTATGCTTCATTTGATAACAAATGTTTGAACATATACAAATGTAGTGATCTAAGTTTTTAAATTAAGATACAATAACACACCATAAAATTCATCCTTTAAAAGTATATAACTCAGTGGGATATAACCAGTTTTGAAATAAATCTGGACTTTAAGTCTGCAATATAAATATACTGTAATGTACTTACACATACATTATATATCATATGTATTTATTATTATCAATTAACACCTTTTATTAATTATCTACTAGTTGCTACATAATACTGTATACTTACAACTCTATAAATCAGTTTTAGTAAATCAGTTTTATAAATAAAGAAACTAAAATTCATAAAGGTGATGTAACATGCCACATCTCATAGGTAGCAAGTAAGGGAATCAGGATTTCATCTAAGGTCTGTCTTGTTCTAGTGTCATTCTTCAACTCTTCTACCCACTATTGCCCCCTCTGCCAATTCTTTCCACCTTGTGCTATGGTTTACATATTGCTTATATTTAAACTCTTCTCCTTTTTCATCTCCTTGTCTTTTTTAATGTTTATTCATTTTTCAGAGAGAGAGACAGACAGAGTGTGAGTAGGCGAGGGGCAGAGAGAGGGAGATGCAGAATCAAAGCAAGCTCTGGGCTCTGAGCTGTCAGCACAGAGCCCGACACGGGGCTTGAACTCATGAACTGTAAGATCATAACCTGAGCCTAAGTAGAACGCTTAACCAACTGAGCCACCCAGGTGTCCCAATTTCATCTCCTTGTCTTAAGTGAAACCCTGCTTTCCCCAGATGATATGGCTTCCCCTGTATCCCTCTCGTAAAAAAGCTGATAATTCTCTCATATATATGTGTGTGTATATATATATGTATATTATAGCCTTCCTTTCTAATATATATATACACACACATATATATACATATGTATATGTACACATATGTATGTATACATATATATGTATGTACACATATGTATATATATGTGTGTATATGTATGAGATACATGAGATATATGAGATATATAAGATATGTATATATCATAGGGATGAGAAGGTTAATTTCTTGTTTTATCCTTTCCAAAACATTATTCCTCTATCTCTGAGGTTATGCCATATTGCCACAGCATTTTCTACCATTCCAACTGCCATCCTCTAGTTACCACCTGAACATTCCCCATCATCTGTGGACAGTTCTGCACCTGGTTCAGGGTATTCTTTTCACTCCTAGTCCTGCCATTATCCTAGGTGTCTTTAACATGAATGATGATTCAACATTCTGACCTTATAGTTTTGTTGACCCCCACAGCAAAAATGATATTCATTCCTTGGCTATGCCATCAGCCTTGTAATAATGCAGAACTGTGCTACTTCTGAACTTTAAACTCTGATATATTGCTCTCTGTCTACAGCTACATTAACTCTTTCACGATGTTCAGCATCTTAGAGATCTGTAATCTGTCAACTCCTTTTTTGTTTCACTTTCTTCTCTTTCCAGACTTGGTGATGTGCCCATGACTCTAATCAGTCTTGTCCTTCTAATGTACCTTCCATTTAAACCTTAGCTCTGAATCCATCAAGACATTTAACTTGTCTGTTTCTATACCTGAGCTCCTGAGCATTATTAGAAAAAATAAAATAGTTTGGTACCACTACAAACTTATCTTCTCTGAACTTATATGGGCTCTTAATACCTCTTAACAACCTTTCTTTTATGTTCTTAGTTCCCATTCTTATCCACCTAATGGCTATACCACAAACCCCCACTATGCTACTCATCCCCTCATTATTTCTTCTTTTTACTTGAGAGAGAGAGAGAGAGAGAGAGAAAGAAGAGTGTGAGTCAGGGAAAGGGGCAGAGGGAGAGAGAGAGAATCTCAAGCAGGCTCTGTGCTGTTAATGTGGAGCCCCATGTGGGGCTCTATCCCACAACCCAGGTTTCATGACTCCTCATCCCCTCATTTTTCAGAGAATTATGCAGGGTACCTGTGTGGATCAGTTGGTTAAGTGTCTGACTCTTGATTTTGGCTCGGGACATGATCTCACAGTTTGTGAGTTCAAGCCCCATGTCATTCTCTGTGTGGACAGTGCAGAGCCTGCTTGGGATTTTCCCTCTCTCTCTGCCCCTCTCCTGCTCATGTGCGTGTGTCTCCCCCCCCCCAAATAAATAAATAAACATTAAAAAAAGAGAATTATGCTTTTTAATGTCCATTAATGGGGTAAGAATCTTCAGTTTTCTTCCCTACCATCTACAAACTTACCTTCATTTCTTCTTTTATCTTTTCCTCCTTTCTTTATAAAGGAGGTGAACCTCCTCCTTTTGAAAACCAATTTTTCATTTCTGCTTTGGATCCTATCTCTTCCTGCATCAGTGTGTTCCTTAAGTTATTCCATAGCCCAGCCTTCCTTTCTAATGACTCTCCCTTAATCTTCAAGCCCTCTGGTCTTCTTCTTTTTTTTTTTTTTAAGTTTATTTATTTATTTTGAGAGAGACAGAGACAATGCAGGTGGGGGAGGGGCAGAGAGAGAGGGAGAGAGAATCCCAAGCAGGGTCCATACTGTCAGTACAGAGCCCAACTCAGGGTTTGAACTCATGAAACTGTGAGATCATGGCCTGAGCCAAAACCAAGAGTCAGACACTTAACTGACTGAGCCACCCAGGCACCCCAAGCCCTTTGGTCTCAAAAATAAAATAAAATACCACACTCAACCTATGTCATCCTTTTTTTACTATTTATTTTCCCTCTATAAATTGCATCTTTGACCATCTCCCAATATATTTCTTTGCTGTAACCCTACCAAACTTTATCATGCTGTTTCCTATCTCCATGCCCTTATGCCTCCTGTTCTGCTATAATGGTGCTCTTCTCCCTTCTTTAACAGCTAACTCCTACACATCCTTTAAAAATCAGTTAAAACATTTGTTCAGGAAGCCTTGATTTAAATGCTTTCCTTTGTGATTTCAGGGTATTATGTGCATACTTCTAAGGCGCTACGTACCATCCTGGACTGTACCAACTGATTCTCTTGTCTGTTTTCCTCACTAGTATGTCAGCTTCTGGAGGATAAGCACTATGCCCTAATTTGTATTCCCAGCACCCACAAAAATGCCTGGAATATAGAAGGAACTTAATAAAAATTAATAACTGGATGAGCTAATGAATGCCTCTCTATATACCTAGTAGACTGAGACTAGTGAAAAAGATTAAACTGAACTATATACACATATTACAAATGTCTGCTTATCAGTGCAGTTAGCAAAATAAACTATTAAATTATAGTAATATGAGAATGGAAGATTCTTTCAAGCAGAACTGTATTAGGTGCTATTTCTTTTTTTTTTTTTAAGTTATTTATTTTGAGAGACAGCGAGTGGGGGAGAGTCAGAGAAAGAGGGAGAGAGAGTGAATCCCAAGCAGGCTCCTCACTGACAGCATAGCGCCTGATTCAGGGCTCAAACTCACAAACTGTGAGATCATGACCTGAACCAAAACCAAGAGTCCGATGCTTAACTGACCGAGATTCCCAGGCGCCTCTATAAGTGCTACTTCTTGATGACATTATCATGTGTCTAGAGTCCAAATTTGCAAACTTGGATCTTATTATTTGTTCAGTTTTCCAGTCCTGGGCAGATGAGGTCTTATCTACTAAATTCACAAGATATTTCTAGTATGAAATTGGTAAAGCATCAGTTAACAATTGTGAAGCTGAACCTGCTACAACTGTCTGGAATCAGGCTAATTGAAAACATTTTTTTAGGCGCCTGGGTGGCGCAGTCGGTTAAGCGTCCGACTTCAGCCAGGTCACGATCTCGCGGTCCGTGAGTTCGAGCCCCGCGTCAGGCTCTGGGCTGATGGCTTGGAGCCTGGAGCCTGTTTCCGATTCTGTGTCTCCCTCTCTCTCTCTGCCCCTCCCCCGTTCATGCTCTGTCTCTCTCTGTCCCAAAAATAAATGAAAACATTTTTTTAAGTTAGGAAAGTGATGAGCAATGTTAGCATTATAAAACCAAGGGATCTGGGTAACTGAAGGAATATTTTTGTGAAGAAGCTGAGGAAATATTTCTGATATTTCTGCCGCACAGAGAAGAATACTTAAACCTACTTAATGGGGCAACTTTCCCTTTAATACACCTAAGACACATGGACAAATTATTAGTGTATATGTCACTTCTTATCTAGGCTTCATGCTGAACATTCCTATTTCTTTGGCTTTTGGGATTATATCATCACTACTCTTCCAATTTCTTTCAACAAGGTCTACTAACACAAAAATATTAACTCTCTAAGCTGAAAAAATGTTTTTACTCCTTCTAACTAGCAGCTGTCCTCTCTGTCTAGGAGTAAGACCTTTTTTTTTCTGTCTAGTGTTAGAAAATAGAAATGAGGTTTCATCATCTATGTTTTTGGAAGATCCTAGCAGTTCACTTAGTAAGTAATCTGCTTTGGGATCATAGCTAAGACAAATCAGGGAAGGAGATTAGATTTTATTTTATTTTATTTTTAAATGTTTATTTATTTATTTTGAGAGAGAAAGCTGGAGTGGGGTAAGGGCAGAGAGAGAATTCCAAGCAGGCTCCATGCTGTCAGTGCAGAGCCTGATGCAGGGCTTGATCTCACAAACCGGGAGATCATGACCTGAGCTGAAATCAAGAGTTGGATGCTTAATCGACTGAGCCACCCAGGTGCCCCTGGAGATTAGATTTTTAAATAATATGATCTTGGGGTGCCTGGCTGGCTCAGCCGGTAGAGCATGTGACTCTTGATCTCAAGGTTGTGAGTTCAAGACCCACACTGAGTGTAGAGGTTACTAAAAATAAAAATTTTTAAATAATAATAATACCTTATAAATTTATATACAGAAGACAAATAGTACCCATCCTCTTCTTATTTCTACCAAAACTATTGTCATATTAAGCCAAGTAAACATGAGTAAGTAAGCATTACTTTGTTATTATTACATCATGCCTTTGTGAACTTTACAACTGATGAATGTATACCAATAGAGTGTAAGCTTTATTTTAACTGGAACTAGCTATTCCTAAACCAGTTATGTCTACCAAAAATAAACTGTATGTGTGGGTACAGAATTTTTGAAATTAATTTTATTTTGTTAAGAAATTAGTAACATAGAAATTTAAGTTATAGTTGAGAAGCAGAAGTGAATCTAATGAGCAGGTGGCATCCAATAGATCTTCTGTTTCTTACACAACCAATAAAAAGGAAAAAATGGGGGCACCTGGGTGACTCAGTAGGTTGAGCGTCTGACTCTTGATTTCAGCTCAGGTCATGCTCCCAGGGTCATGAGATCAAGCACTGAGTTGGGCTCCGCAGTGAGTGTGGAGCCTGCTTAAGATTCTCTCTCTCTCTTTCTCTCTCCCCATCTGCTCCTCTCCCCTGCTTGTGCCCTCTCTTTCTCTAAACAAACAAACAAACAAACAAACAAACAAAACAACAACAACAACAGCAGCAAACCCAAAAAGTTAAGGTGGTAATTTTTAAAAAAGGAAAAAATGACATCAAAATGTAGTCTCTTGCTGTTTCATTATGTACTTAAATTTTTGAGTAGAAAAAAAAAAAGGTGAAATCAACCATGATTTTTAACAAATAAAATTAAATGTACAGAATTGATGAGTATCTTATTTGGTTACTTTAAAATTAAGGTTTTAATCCACTCTATTATTTTACATCATAAATTCAGACTTTCCATGCTTATAACATACACACATACCGGACATATTGCCCATGCGTCAAACTTTGATACCACAGACAGAAAAATAATCCAGAAAATTGTATTTTAAGCAGTTTCCTTGTTTATAGATCTTTAATTCATTGTTATGGTAGTGAAATATATGAACACCTAAAACTTATATATAAACAGAACACTGAAAAAAACCTTTTTTGTATTATTCTTCTTTTCTAACAGGTTTAACACTGACTGTCTTACAAAACAAAAGAAATGATTTTCTGGAATCTGAAGGTGTTTTAAATGGGTAAAAATGTATTTATTCATCTATGGGAAATAAGCATACCAGTTTCACAGATTTCTTCACAATTTCTCCTGGAATTTAACTTTTTAAAAAGGCTTAGTAAAACCTGAAATTAATCAATATCTCTCTCCTCTTCCTGAAAAATGTATTATATTAGAACACTTGAACTCAGGTCATTGCCTTATGTATTATATATTATTGTTGTCCAGAATTTTAGTTCAGTCTTGTTTCAATATCCCTGAATTATCATTGTTATTTTTAGTACAGGAAGTGCCCATTTAGACTTACCCTTGTTTATACCAGTTTTGGGGTTTTTTGCTCAGCATTGTTTCTTATATCTCCTTCCTTTCTTTGGAGTTCTCTTTCTTCCTGAAGTATATCCTTTAGAAATTCGTTCAGTGAGAGCATGCTAATAATAAAATTCAGTGTTGACATGTCTAAAAATGTTTTTATTTTGCCTTATTTTATGTAGAAATTATTTATTTCCAATACTGAGATCCAAATTATAAAAAGAGGTGTAAACCAAGTAGAAGCTCATAAAAGCACTTACGTCTTTTATCTATCTGGATTGCTCAATATAGAAAATAGAGATTTTTCATTGTGGCAAGTGCTATTATATGGAATCTGAAGATGGAAAAGATAAACTTATGATATTTAAGTATCCATCTTTTGTTGTTGCTAAAGCATCTGTGAAGCTCACTGAGAAAAAGAAAAACCATTTCAAAGTTGTCAGATAATATTCTATTATATAGATCCTCAAAGATGAAAACCTCACATGTATAAGAGAATGAGATTGATTTCTCATGGTGATTTGTCTGTTATTGATAGGACTCAGTTAATAGTCCTTTGCATTTGGGGATGTGAAGTAGTCCTGTTTTTTTAAAAAAATGTATGACCATCAGGGTGCTTGGCTGGCTCAGTCAGAAGAGCATGTGACTCTTGATCTTGGGATCATGGGTTTGAGCCCTACATTGGGTGCAGAGACTACTTAAAAATAAAATCCTTAAAAAATAAAAAAAAAATGTATGACCATCAAAAGGAAAGATAAAGAGAGATTAGCACAACTGGAGAACAAATCAACAGAAAATACACCAGTGCCTTTCCAAGATAAGCAGGCACAGACTAGAGAAGAATAAACTAGCCAAAAACAGTCATCTTTTTAGCCTTCAAAGTAAATAATGACACAAATATAATTCCATTTTCTTGGCTTTCCTTTGTCTTCAGTACAAGTTCCTGTGTAGTTGCACATAATCAATACATTGGAGCAGATTTCCCCTGGAGTAACTTCTCATTTGTGGTGGAATACAATTTTGTAGAAAACTCTTGTTGGACTAAACACTGCGAGAAATTGAATATTCCTCACATGGCCTTTAAAGTGATTCTTCCAGACACAGTATTAAAGAGTAAGGATATAAACTAAAGTCCTTTTGTTGCTGAGGTAGAATGGAAATTGTCTGTTTTCTGTTTCTAATCTGTGGAGAGAGAATGAGCTATGGCATTAGAGGACTTGAGTTCAAGCTCTAACCTCACCACTCGGGTGTGACGTTGGGCAGGTTCTTTCCCTCTTACCTCATATTCATTTGTAAAGTAAGCTTTACTGATGATATCTGTCTTCATCTCTTTACCTTCTAGGTTTTATTTATAATAGCCCAATTTAATTATGATTATATTGCATTTTTTGTATTTATATCGCATTTCGTATTTTGTATCTCATTTATATCGTATTTTTTATTGAATTTTAGGGGAAATTTTGTTGTAGTATGTTGACTGATTCAGAAAACTTAATATGCAACAAAAAGTTACACACAGACACTTAGAGAAGACTCTAAAACCACTTTGTATATCATTTGGCTTCTCTGTATTTCTCAGCAACCCTTCACATGACTCAGATTGTGAATTCTCACATCCATTAAGCTTCACATGACTCAGATTGTAAATTCTCACATCCATTAAGTAAAAAAAGCCTGTACATTTTTAGTCCCAGGGCATTCCTTTCAATACTTGCCATAAATTACTTTCTATCCACCTCAAGTCTGAGTGGGAAGTTTGAATTCTGAGAGATTCTAATTCAATTCTAAAAATACAGTCACCATAATGGTTACTTTGGAATTTTTGATAAACAGGATTAAATGTTAAATTGATTAAATAATTGAAACATGGGCCCAAGAAAAGATAAAAGCATCCTAGTTTATAGGTAGAGGCTTCTTTCAGTCTCTTGAAGATGAACTTAATTTATTCAACCATTCCTTATTTGGAGCATTTACAACACTTCAGTTTTCCACTACTGTACTACAAGATTTATAGTAGTTTATTATATAATTTTATATACTGTTCTAAGAAGTGAAATGAATTGCTGGGTCAAAAGTATATACACATTTACATATTGTCAAATACGCTTCCAGAAATGCTATCTCAATTCATATTTGTGCAGAAAGTGCAAGAGAATCCTTTTCCCAATATCTTTATAGTAAGTAGGTATTATTATTCTAAGTCTTTGACAGAATTATAGGCAGAAAATATTTTATAGTTATATTATAATTAATTAATTATAGATAATTAATGTCTTGATTATCCATATCTTTTCATACATGAATTGATCTTATATAGCCATTCTTTTGTAAATTGCCTGTTAATGTCCTTTGTCCATTTATCTATTGAGGTATTTATTATTTTCCTATTGATCTGTATCATATAGTAGTTTTAGTAAATTCTGTTAACTGTGTTTTATTTCTAGGTAATAGGATAACATATGCTTTTTATTTTATTCTTCAGACCTTTCTTTATTCTGATTTCTGATTTTTTACAGTGAATATGTTTTATTTTTATACTGCTCCTTGAACATACACTTGTTATTCTCATGTTTAGTAAAAAAGAGAAAGAGCTGAAAGATGAGAAACAAATATTTATAAGCTTTCTCTCATTTAGGAAGCACCTTGCTGGATAGTTTTGGGGGTTTTGTTTTGGAAATTCAGGTTCCATATGTGTTTTTTGCATCTGAAGGACTTCTTAATACTCCAGAAATTCTTCAGTTGCTAGAATCCAAGTAAGTTATTGATTTCATAACTTTTAGCAAGGGTATATATATTCTAAATGACTAACCATTATGCTATATATGCAGTATTATTATTTCTCTCTGATTCAAGCCTGCAATTATATCATATGAATAGTTTTCCGAAGAGTTTATGTCAAGTTACACTTCTCTCCCTGTAGTACACCATCACAATTACTGAATGTTATCTTTTTTTGGCAATATACATCAATCTTGTGGAGAAAAAAATGTTTCATTATTGTTTAAATTTATATTTTAATTTCATTTCTTTTGTTACCAGCAAGTACGAACACTTTATGTGCCTTTTTTTTCTGTGAATTATATGGTCATATCTTTGGGTCATTGATAATATGGAGAATGAGTGTTCTTATTTAGAGGGCCTTAAATACTGCCTGGGAAATAGGACTATGAAGTTCTAAATAAATTCTCAAATTTTTAGACTTTAAGTTCTGAGGTCAGACCAGCACTGAACATTTTAAAATCATATAAAACACTTTATCACAGCATACCAGTTGTCACAGAAATATTAGACATTGGGCTATATATCAAGGAGGAATAATTGAGCTGTGACATTAATTAAAATACAGATCTAAAAATAAATAAATAAATAAATAATACAGATCTATTTTCCATGCTTTTGTTTTTAAATCTTAAGGCTATGGGGCATTCACAGAAAACTATGAGCTTACAAAAGGTAGTTAAAATCTAGGCCAGTTTTAAGGAAAGAGAAAAGAAAATTCTGATAAATGCAGAATGTTTTAGTGTATTACAGAATGTTTTGATTTCATGAATTATTATTTAAAAAGCTGGAAGAAATTGGTCAATACATTTATAATAGTATTATGTGCAGTAATATTTAGTAAAATACCTACGGCAATGCACATCTTAACGAATTTTTCATACATACTGAATAAATCATAATTTAATTCCTCAAATTTATAAAGTAGAATAAATTGATATATGAAAGAAAAAGTGCAGTCGTTAATTTAATATGCAAGAGGACAATACAGACTTTCTTAAAGAATTTTTCTGGGACGCCTGGGTGGCTCAGTCAGCTGGGCGGCCGACTTCAGCTTAGGTCATGATCTCAGGGTTCGTGGGTTTGAACCCTGTGTTGGGCTCTGTGCTAACAACTCAGAGCCCAGAGCCTGGATCCTGCTTCGGATTCTGTGTCTCCCCTCTCTCTCTCTGCCCCTCCCCTGCTCACGTGTCTCTCTGTCTCTCAAAACTGAATAAACATTAAAAAAATAATAAAACAAAAGAATTTTTCTTAGTCATTTCATGATGTCACCTAAAAATATGGTATTTTACAGCTATAATATCACACTAGTGGAGAGAAGCTGCAGTGAGTCACTGAAACTCTTTGGAAGTACAGAGTGTTATGTAGTGGTGACAGTTGATGAATACACCGCCATAGTTTTGCAGGTAAAACTAGACAGTAAGAAATACAAGCCAAATATCTGTGTAATTTATTATTAGCTCTACTATAGAGAGCTTAACTATAATATTAGTGATTTCTTCCAAAACTTTGCAAATGGACCACAAGTACTAAAATCATCACTATACAAAATTACTATTACCAAACTTCTTCAATGCCTTATAATTTTTAACATACTTTAAGAGGACAAAGCAAATATGGAATCTTTAATGTTATATATTGACCTATTTTAAAATATATTTATAGAACAATTATAGTGTTGAAAACCTGAAAAATCAAATCCTAGCTACTATGCTTCTTAACAGGTGGTAGTATATTAATCCATGATTAGTGATATGAGATTTCCTCTAAAGTAAGTGGGGGTTACCTATAAGTAAGCTGATTAAAAAAAAAAAAAGATTCTCTTTAAAAAAATCCCTATAGTTTGGAATTTAAGATTTACAAATTCTTGACAATCTCCTTGATATGTTTGCTTGATTGGAGTACAAAGAAATTAATTCAGTAGGGTGGGAGTGGGGAGCAGAAACCAAGTTTGATGGTATGGACTATAAATTAATGGCAAAGATTATGATAACATAGGTCTGATTTAATGAGCAAATGTTAACAATATGGAATTATATGATGGAAACACCAAGCTCTATTAGAGGGTTTCTTGAGAGATACCATGTCTTACATATTTGAAGTTTTTAAAAAACAATTATTTGGGGGAAATACTGTTTAGGAAAACTTTTAATTCAGTTACATAACTTACTGTCAGAGTAAGACATTTCCTGAATCATTCACTCTATAGAATTTAATTGTGTTAAAGGAAAAAGGGACTGATAGGCCATTAGAGAGCAATTCCTGGAAGTCCATTGACTGCTTCCTTCCTTAAGTAATAAGCAATCAGTGCAGATTATCCCATGGACTTTTAAATGTATTTTATTTCACCCTTATGAGTAGCCAGATCTCTATCTATAAAGGACCTTGCCTGAATAGGGACACTCTGTAGGCGGCTTTCTTCGTATCTAGGACTTTGGGAGATTCATGAGCTGTCCTTGCTTAAGCTGTCATTCGCTGTTTGACATCTACTACTTAATTTTCCCCCTACTACTTCCAGTGTGATTTTAATTTCTCCATAAAATGGGAGCCCATACTCATGTTTCTTCTCAAGTTATAATTTATATATCATGGATTCTTAAAATAGGGTAACAATAACTTCAAAACAACTGTTCAACCTAGTGAACCTTTTTATTTTATTTATTTTCTGGTAGGACCTAAAAGAATTGAATTGTGAGAAGGCATCGGACAATATCATTATGAGACTGATGGCATTATCATTCCAGTACAGCTATTGTTGGCTAATTTTATATACCAAAAAAACATTAAACTCAGAGTAAGTAAACATTTCTTTATCCAAAGTTACATTTATATTTAAGTTATTTGGTCCTCTTCTTTGAATAAAAATCGTTATGCAAATTTTCCACTTGCTCATCTAGTTCGCTTTAAGTCAGGGATCCTCCAGGTGGAGGAGCCATACCCATAGGAATTTGGGATGCCCATAGGAATTAGGATTTGGGAGATGATGTATTTCCCCTAGACATTCTGTGCAAATCACCCTCCCCTCCTCTACTTCACTAAGAATTGCAGCTTTAAGTGTCATTTTTTATTACTTTTTATTTCTGAACTTGTATGTTAAAAGGTGTCATTAAGTCACTGTCTCTAAAATCTTATTAAATATACCAACAAAATAGCATCTTTTGGGGCAGCTGGATGGCTTGGTTGGTTAAATGTCCGACTCTTGGTTTCAGCTCAGGTCATGAACCCGCGGTTTGTGAGTTTGAGCCCCACATAGGGCTTTGTGCAGACAGTGTGGAACCTGCTTGGAATTCTCTCTGCCCCTCCCCTGCTTGCTCTCTCTGTCTCTCTCTCAAAATAAATAAATAAATTAAAAAAAAATTTTTTAAATAGCATCTTTCTATACTTTCTGTCATTGATGTGCTTAACTTAAAAATTACAAAAAAATCCATGCCGAGACACTGGCTTAATTTATCATTATATGTCTCTCCTTTCTCTCATCTCTACATTTTATGAACCCACTGCTTCTACTTCCTTTTTTTCTCTGCAGTCTGGGTCTTCTTCCTACATCTGTACTCATCTCTGTCTCTCAGGGCAACTCATCATTCATGGCTCTCTCATGATCAGCTCCAAAAATATTTTCATCTTCCACTGCTCTAAAGCGTTTAAGCCTGTTGTCAGTACCTTCTTACTCGAAGCCCTTCAGTCCTATGATGAGTCAATGTTTTGATCTTCCATCTCTCTAACTACTCTTTCTCTGTCTGTACCTCTTCTTCCTTGTCCCAGTCTTCAGATACATTTGAATTCTCTTCTTTCTTCTATTTGATCCACTGGAAATCTTCCCCATTCCCATGGATTCAGTCACCATCATTCTGCATATAAATTATGATATATACATCTGCAGCTGCAGTCTCTCTTTGAAATTGTTGACATGTATCTCTACTTTTCTGTTAAATATTTCCACCCTGATATTTTATAGCCTCTCAAACTTAACATGTTCCAAGGTGAATTTATTATATTCTCTATCCTCTTCAAAACAATATCTCCTCTTTTCTGCCTTTAGCTATTTATGACCATTGCCTTTCTTTTAGTCACCAAGTTTAGAAAACAAATCCTATAGATTTAACCACTATCTCTTTTTTTTTTTTATCAATCCCCTCTCTCCATTTATGTTACCAACATCTTAGTTCAGATTCTTATTATTTTATGTGGACTGTTACAATAGACTACCAACTGCTTTCCCACCTCCAGATGGCTCTCAGTGTTACTCTCCATAATCTGTCAGACATCCAATTAATATTCCTAAAACCAGGCTGTTACTGTTTCACTCCGATAAAAAGCCTTCACTGACTTTCCCATTATCTACTGAATACATACATTCTATTCACCCTAATATTCAAATTCTTCAGAGTAGAATCTCAACTTATATTTTCAGCTTAGTTTTCACTGCTTTCCATTTCAGCTAGAAGGATTTCTCATTGGCTTGCAAATATACTCCTGGTTTTCCTACTTCTACTTTTGCCAATACATTTCTCTCTTTCTACGATACTCTCTACTTCCTCTAACTATTTCATCTGGTGAAATTGTGCCTATTTTTCAGAACCTATCCCCAAATACCACTTTTTCTATTCAGTCTTTCCTTAATACCCCCCCTCCAACTCACACGTACAAATAGATATTTAGTTGTGACCTCTCCATCCTTTGAACTCCTTAGCTCTTTGTCTTTTCCTCATCTTTGATATTTATCACATTTTGCTTTGTATTATCATTTTAGAGTACTTGCTTTATGGCACCTCATATTGTTTCATATGATAGATGCTTAGTAAATATTCCTTGACTGAATGAATGCATCTTTCCTACTAAATTGAAAACTAGTCTCATTCATTTTTTAAATCTCTACAGTTATCATGCAACACATACCACATCACTCACAGTAGAAGTTTAAAAAATATTTAATTTAGTTATTATAGAAGGTAGAGACATCTTACCTTATTTGACATGGCCTGTGTGACTTTTTTCTTTATTGACTTTTTGCTTGACTCCATTTTTGTTTATCTACTGTTCTGAGCTCTTTGTATATGATTATTATTAAGTGGAAATAAGTTTAAGTTAGAATATAAGAGTCCAAACTCCTTGGTTCTTATTCCTTTTTCTATTAACAATAACCTTTGGCAAGTCATTTAACCTTGCTTTTCCTTTCTACCAGAATTGAAAAAGAAAAATAATAATTTAGATCTAAAATCTTCATTTTGAATATTAGTAAAGTCTCTGAAGCATTTTAA
This sequence comes from Neofelis nebulosa, assembly GCF_028018385.1. Lineage (NCBI taxonomy): Eukaryota > Metazoa > Chordata > Mammalia > Carnivora > Felidae > Neofelis > Neofelis nebulosa. The sequence continues at coordinate 22,748,410 of NC_080793.1, forward strand.
GCTTGGAACTTGCTTATAAAGCATTAAAGCTTTATCAAGATCTTAGAAGTATTATGGAGATAAAACTGTTTTGAAAAAAATTTTAAGTTGTTTTTAGATTGCTTTCCACCTATGTTCTAGAGGTGCAATTGAAGTACAAGCAAAAAAGAGGAGATTCACACTTATTCTTACCCAGATTTTCAGGGAAACAAACCCCACTAATTATGTAATAGCCTGAGATAGTTTTATGTTCAGGATGTGACGAGCTGTTTATTCACAATAAGATGTTATTATAAAATGTAATTATTTTCAGACTTCTAGGTATCTCAGCTCTGTATTTTTAGATTTATAAAAACATTTAAGAAGTATCTTAATCAACTTAACAAATGAGGAAAATTCAACATACAAAATGAAATTGCTTGAGTTACCTTAGTAGTTCATATCATTAGTTCCTGCTTGAAAAATGTGTTAGGACTCCTGAGGACTACTCCCAGGTTTGATGATTTGATAAGAAGATTCACAGGACTTGGCATAGACTTGGACTCATGGCTATGATTTATTATAGTAAATCGTTACAAGGCAAAATCAGCAAAGGGAAAAAGTGCATGGAGCAAAATCCAGAAGAAGCTAGAAGGAAGCTTCCAAGAATCCTAGCCTAGTGGAGTCACACAGAATGTGCCTAATTTCCGCAGCAAAGAGTTGTGACAACACTTATAAAATATCATCTGCCAGGGAGACTCACTAGAGACTCACTGCCCAGGGCTTTTACTAAGGACTGGTCAAGTAGGCACTGTCTGCCTAGCACATACCAAAATTCTAGACTCCAAGAAGGAAAGCAGGTGTTCAGCAGGAACCACATTGTTTGTACTGTTTAGGCACAGTGAGTGACTCTTATTGGTCACTCTTATGAAATAGCTCACCTGAGAAAGAAACTAGCTGGGGAAAGAAGAGCCAAGAAATTAAGAGAGCCCTTATCTCAATGATATTGAGACCCTGGATCCGACAGTGTCTTCCCTGGACTTCTTAGTAATATGAGCCAATAAATTTCCTTTTTGCTTCTTAGGCTATTTAAAGTGGATAAAGGTGGTAGAAATATCTATCCAAAGCTTAAGACTCACATCTGATCTGCTTAATAACCATAGAAGAAGAAAAAAAGTAGTTTTTTAAAAAATTGAGATATAATTGACATACCACATTGTGTAAGTTTAAGGTCTACAACATGCTGACTTTATGCATTTATATACTGCAATATGATTACCCATGTAGGGTAATGATCTTTTTAAAAAGCGTTTTTTTCTAACAGTTCAGGAAAAAGAGCCAGGGAGGATTCTAGTGAGCCTGGCTCTGGTCACATGTTCATATCTGAACCTGGTACTTTGGCCAGGGAGATAGAATATTTTAGTTTGTGTCAGTCAGCTAGTCATCCCTGAGTCAGTAAGGGTATGAGTTAAACTCTCCTCAGACACACTCTCAGCATCCCCTAGATTTAACTGGATTGTTAAAGAATGGAGGTGGAGCCATCTTTTCAAAAGAATGCTGAGCCTACCACACTAGCATTATTTAGCCAGATTATTCTAATAATATGAAATGTCAAAACAAAATGAACTTCTAATAAGTAGAATCAGACATCAAATGAGTACAAGAATAGTAATATAATCTTTTTTAGGTACCATCTTACAGAAAAGGCACTTCATCATCTAGCACTGATTTACGCAGCTTTGGTTTCATTTGTGCTAAAATCAGAAGAACTGGATGTAAAGGTATTCTTTTCTTACATGTTTGTTTTAATAAACCAAAATTATACTCAAACTCAAGTGCCCAGCTAGTAAACTAAAAAATTCTTAAAAGCCTTTTAACAGTTTTCAAATTAATAAATATTCTTTCCACTTAAACTTCTGTTCTAAAAGCCTTTAATGAATTTAAAGTCATATTTTATCTCTTAATTACTATTTGGCAGGATATGAATAAAAAATATTTGTTGATCGAAAATGTTTGCTTATGAAAGATACACTCTTTTTATCTGCTGTAATCATCTCTAACCAATGTCTTTTCTTTGTTTTCAATGTCCCACTCTGAAATTTAGACACTTCCCCCAATTCAGGGCTCAGTCCTCTTCAGTTACCACTTTATACTCTTTCCTTAATAAACTCAGACATTCCCCCAAATTTAGCTTTCATTTCTGAGTATAATCCTTAAAAATTTCCTGATTTTTCTTTAGATCTGTACCTGTATTCTAGCATCCTACTGGAAATCTTCACATGAATATCCCACAAGTGCCTCAAACTCAGCATTTCCAAAACAAAACTTCTCATTCTCCCCAAACGTAGTTTATGGCATTACTATTGTAACCTAATCAGTAGTAGGTTACTATTGTAACGTAATCAGTCTTTAGAACATGTCTCTCTATCCTACTCCTGCTATTTCCCAAATTCAGGCCTTTGGAGTTTTAAGCAACTTCCTGACTAATGTCCTTATTTCTAGTCCTACTCCAGTGCATCATATATATTGACATCACTTATATTTCTGAAATACAGCTGTGAATATTTCACTTCCTGGGCTGTAAGCTCCTGAAGGAAAGGAAACATGTTTACTTGTTTTCATATTCCTGGCACCCAGCACAGTGCCAAGTACGTAGGAGGCTCTTGATAAATAGTTGTTGTTACATTGAATTTTCTTGCTCACAAGACCTTCCATAGCTTCCTACTTTATTGAAAGAGAGATCAAACTCAGCTGGTTTCAAATTTCACAATTTGGCCCCTAGTAATCCTTCCTTTAGCATCATTCTACTCACCATTTCCTGAATATGAATGACCACACTATCACCTTTAAGCCATTGCACTAACATATCATCCCAGCCTGTCTCTTCCTTCCCACTAACCACCAGCCTTCATAGTTCTGTCTGTTTTTGCCTGGCTCAAACACTGCCTCCTTTAAGAAATGTGCCCAGTTACACGGCTCAGGTTATGATCTCATGGTTTGAGGGTTTGTGCCCGTCAGGCTTTGCACTGACAGTGCAGAGCCTACTTGGGATTCTCTCTCTCCATTCTCTCTGCCCCTCCCCCGCTCGTGCTGTCTCTGTCTCTCTTAAAATAATAAATAAACTTTAAAAAAATGTTCCCAAGTTATACCCTCTCGGGATAAATCTCTCCTCCCATTCTCCCAGGAGCACTTTATGCCTTTATTATAGTATAAGGTATTCATTCATGTACCTTCCACCCTGGAGGGTAAAAACTAGGCCCTTTTTCTTTGTAAAATGTATAGCATCTAGCACATTACTTTATACACAGTAAAAATATTCAACAAACATCTACTAAATAAAATTAAATCAAAACACATTAAAATATGTCACCAATACTCAAGTCTCCCATTCTTCTGACTTAATGACATTATTACATAAAAGGGGCTCCCTAGACTCATATTATTTTAGAATATATTGTTGCTTTACCTCACTGTATTTAGTAATATAGTTTTTGGCTTTTTAGAGCACATCAGTTATGGGTTTAAAAAAATTTTTTTCAGGCATCTGAAGAGCCTAGCCATAAAAGAAACATGAGAAAGTTTAAGTACATTTTCTTAAACTAAAAGAATATACTGCTAGTAGTGTTAGGCTATGTTTTATTCTAATGTCAAAAAAAGGTCTATAAATGTCTTTATGAACTCATTTTGCAGAAAAATGCATAGATAAACACATATGCAAAATTTTGAAAACAATGTTAGGAGGTTTCTGAATCTCCCAAAGCCTAGCCATGAGCTCCAGAATCCTTGCTTTAATAAATTAAGGTAATATTCATTATCATCACCATAAAATTGTGCCTTTATACATTTATATAAATGTGTCGGATCTTCTCAAAACATCCAAAACTGAAATAAAATTAATTTGGAATCAAACAGTGTTGTTTCTATACACTCTATATGTACTTAATACAGTTTAAAGAAAATCCTTCTTTAGAATACATGTATTCCCTACAGGTATGTATTAACAGTCTTGTATTTGTTACTCTTCTTGTGAAATAAAAAATTGTCATAATGATTTTATAAGGTTTCTACAGTCTCTATTTCTTGAATTTTCACTACAGGACAGGGTGTTTATATTTCTAAGATATGACTGTTTAGGGCAGTATTCTCTATCCACATTAAACTGCTAACCCATGGACTATACTTCCTTCAACTGAATCTAAAAGATGAAGGTAAAAATAGAACTGAAAGCAGAAGAAAAAGGCTGGCATTTCGAAAGAGAAGGGCCTGGAGGAAAACACAACTGAAAGACAGGAAGTAGGAAATATTAAGAAACTTTTTTTAAAGTTTAGTACACAGAGCATAGTATCAAATAAGCCAATGTTGGATGAACAATTCCCAAAATACTCTAAATCAAAACTTTTTTTCTTTTCAAATACACATCAACTTCATCTGTAAATATCCTTTTTTAAAAATGTATTTGAAAAAGCTTGCAGTATATTTTTAAAATTCTTATTTTTGGTAACTATTAGAGTTAACTTGGAAAAGCAAAATATTAAATATTATTAATGATAATCTAAATTGCTTTGCTTCTAACATAGGTGAAATATAAAACCAAATACGTTATTTTAACAAATTATTAATAAATGCCAAATGGAAGTAAAGAAATTTAGTTCCGGGGCGCCTGGGTGGCGCAGTCGGTTAAGCGTCCGACTTCAGCCAGGTCACGATCTCACGGTCCGTGAGTTCGAGCCCCGCGTCAGGCTCTGGGCTGATGGCTCGGAGCCTGGAGCCTGTTTCCGATTCTGTGTCTCCCTCTCTCTCTGCCCCTCCCCCGTTCATGCTCTGTCTCTCTCTGTCCCAAAAATAAATAAACATTAAAAAAAAAAAAATTTATAAAAAAAAAAATAAATAAATAAAAAAAAAAAAAAAAAAGAAATTTAGTTCCAAAAATTGGAAAACTATAAAGATATCACGTTTAAAGAAGGGAAGAAAATTGCTTAGTCTCACAAAATATGCTGGATTTCACATAGATACTTTAATAAGTTATATCTAAAATTATATTCAAAGGTTAAAATCAGGGCTTTTTTCTTCTAATTACAAACAGTTTTTGCAAGATATATTTTGCTCCCTAATATTTCCTATAATCTAACATATAGAAAATATATTTTAGCTTGTACTTGCCCCAGGAGTGGAAGAGGCTGCACTGATAGTTCGACAAATTGCTGATCACAGTTTAATGACCTCGAAGAGAGATCCTTATGAATGGTTGGATAAATCCTGGCTTGAAGTTTCACCATCTAAGGTTCATCCCCTATATGTGTAAATTAGATATTTGCAAAGCAAGTATAGATACATAGACTTGAATTCTCTTTTTGGTTGCATATTTTTGTCCTATAATGTTTGCATGAGCATATAGAACAGTAACCATAATGTACAATATTTATTTAGATCATTTTCCAGAATCATGGGTATTTTGCAACTTGACAGAAGTATTTTAATGAACTTTTAATGCCTAATATTTTTAAAACATAACTTTTTCTAATTCATAAATTTATACATTTAAGAGTACTAAGTATGATAATAGCAAAATTCCATCATTGCCTTTGTCAGTAATTAAGTTACATAATCAAAACTGAAAGTAGAGTTGTAAAATATTCGTAAGATTGAATAGTAACTTTTTAGAAATTCCTTCAGGTTAAGCATAATATGTCTAAGTTCTCATACCAACCTTGTATCTCAGTTTCCTTTATTTTTTTAATATATTCAAATCATGAAACCATAAAAAAAGAATAATAGAGCTTTTTATTTACTAACGTGGAATGACCTTTAAGCCATATTAAATGAAAAATGAAGTTGTGGCATACAGTTTGTATCCTACCACTTGAACAAGGGGAAATTAATATTTATATGTGTTTGTAAGTAAATATCTCTGGAAGAGATCATGATAATGCTATCAAGAAATGATAACATTAGTTATCTCCAGAGAGGAAAACTGGGGTAATAGGGGGCAGGAAGATGAGAGTTTTTACTGTACACCTTTTTTGATAAGTTTATTTATATATTTTTCGAGAGAGACAGAGGGCACAAGTGAGGGAGGGGCAGAGAGAGAGAGGGAGACACAGAATCTGAAGCAGGCTCCAGGCTCTGAACTGACAGCAGAGAGTTGGACAAGGAGCTCGAACCCACAAACCATGAGATCATGACTTGAGCCACAGTCAGACGCTTAACTGATTGAGCCACCCAGGCACCCCTACTGCACATCTTTTAGTACCCTTTGAATTTTGAACCATGTGCCTATTTTGCCTATTCAAAAAATAAAATTATAAAGCAAATAAATATTCGTGTATTCATATACATTAAAAAATATTCATGAATATTAAATCACAGAATTTTTATATGCCTAAGCAAAACATAGTACTATTGGCAAGTATGGGTATAATTAATTATGGGATGTGTATATGTCTGCAGTTTCCCTATTACCAAGGCATGTCTAATCTACTCACATGTCTGTCATTTGATTTTATCAAAGAGGGTGCAAAAAGCCAGTATATCCAGAAAGAAGAGGGAATATGGCAATAATAAAAGATGGCTGCTATATTTCTAGATTATTATGAGATCTCTCTGGAACACATTTTTAGACCATCAAGGTCAGTTCTGGTTGATAGAAGTTCTTCCTCTACTCTTCACAGCAAGGCTTTCCTGAAACTACAACATCTGTTAGATGTCATAAACATGGTTCATCTTAAATTAAATAGTGATAGTAACATATGGCCTACAAAGGATGAGCTAAAGAAATCTTGAGGTACTAAAGTCCCTGAAAACGTTTTCATTAGACAATTTACCATTAGAGGGGTGCCAGGGTGGCTCAGTCAGTTAAGCACTGGACTCTTTGGCTCAGGTCATGATCTCACGGTTCGCGCTTGAGAATCTCTCTCCTTTCTTTCTGCCCCTCCCCAGCTCGTGCTCTCACTCTCAAGATAAACATTTTTTTGAAAAAAGAAAAGAAAATCTACCATTATATAATACAATTGTCATTTGAAGGAGATGAACTGTAACAAATTTTTTGGATGAATGATTGAAATGAATGAACTTTAAGATATTTCCCAATTCTGAGAGCATGTGAATCTTTTTTTCAAATATTTTCATTTATTTTTGAGGGGGAGGGGAAGAGCAGAGAGAGAGGGAGACAGTGGATCCAAAGTGGGCTCCATGCACAAAGCAGGCATCATGCTGTCTCCATCAGCAGAGAGCCTGATGCTAGGCTCGAACTCATGAACCATGAGATCATGACCTGAGCTGAAGTCAGATGCTCAACCTACTGAGCCACCCAAGTGCCCCTGAGAGCATATGAACTCTAACTGACAGAGAAGTTTCTTTCCCTACTAGCCATATTTTTTCCCCAGCATCTCAAATTGAGTGGTAGGTGCAATGACAAAAATTTTAATCTTCTAGATTGAGCAGAATAAAATGGGTTATTTCCAAAGGACCAGTGGCTGATTTTTCCTTTAAACTCTTTTCTAGGGGGGCGCCTGGGTGGCTCAGTCGGTTAAGCGTCCGACTTCAGCTCAGGTCACGATCTCGCGGTCTGTGAGTTCGAGCCCCGCGTTGGGCTCTGGGCTGATGGCTCAGAGCCTGGAGCCTGCTTCCAATTCTGTGTCTCCCTCGCTCTCTGCCCCTCCCCCATTCATGCTCTGTCTCTCTCTGTCTCAAAAATAAATACAGGTTAAAAAAAAAATTTTTTTTTTAATTAAAAAAAAAAACAACTCTTTTCTAGGAAGAAATGTACTTACTTGACTTTCCATGTATTAACCCATTGGTGGCTCAGCTCATGTTAAATAAAGGACCATCACTGCACTGGATATTATTAGCAACTCTTTGTCAACTTCAGGAACTTTTACCTGAAGTTCCAGGAAAAGTCTTAAAGGTTAGTTATTTGAATTCCATATTCTTATATGAATGTATTTCCTTTCCATTTGAGTATTGATTTTTGCCATAAACATTTTCAAAATGGAGGTATCCAAGTTTAATTGTTTTGGACTTCACATAGCAAAGAAATTATGTACTTGAGGGGCACCTGGGTGGCCCAGTCAGTTAAGCCTCCGACTTAGGCTCAGGTCATAATCTCGTGGTTCACGAGTTTGAGCCCTTCATCTGTGCTGACAGTTCAGAGCCTGCTTCAGATTCTGTGTCTCCCTCTCTCTCTGCCTCTCCCCCACTTGCACACACTCTCTCCCTCTCAAAAATAAATTTAAAAAACTTAAAAAAAATAATTTACTTGAACTAAATTTCTTATAGAATCCTCATTGACTGCCAATCACATTATACATTTAAACCTATCTTATATAGATAATTCAGTACAGTCCATTTATCACACTTTAAATTATTTTGAAATGTTATTGTGCCCACTAATATGCAGTCACATACTCTATTCATATGTGTTTACATGATCTCTTCCAAACAATCCTGATGCCCTTCATTATAGTAGTAAAGAGAACTTTAACTTTAGCCTTATGGTAAAAACTCTAATTTTTTATCAAGCAAATGACATTCATGTATAATTTGTGTAACTAAAAATTCTATTACAAGTGATTAGAAAAGAAATACAAATCATAAGTTTTTCTTTTAATGGAGCCTAATTATGTTATGTTCTTATTACATGGATCACTTTAATACCCTACTTATTTATATTTTGCTTTCTTTCCATATAGATAAGTGCTGTTATTTATATTTACTTGACTGATGTGTATATTGTATTTGTATTACATTAATTTAAAAAATTTTTTTAGCATTTTTGTAGCATCACTTCCTTATTCAAGATTAGTTCTTCTTCCATAACAAAATCACCTCAAATTCCATCACCTCGGGAAAACGGGAATCAGGCTAGTACCATTACCAGTTCAGCTTCTGGCTCTTCAAACTCTGTCTTTCAAGAATATAATGAATACCAGGATTCAGACATAGGAGCCACAGTACACAAAGACACAAACATCACTTCAAACTATAACTCTTCCCTTACGCAACTCAGAGAAATGCCATGCATTTTATCACCTGTGACTTCTTATAATCAAGCCAGCTACCGGAAAGACTCCAGTTGTAATCCTAATATAGTACATAATCCTTTCCTAATTAATATAGGATCAAGGAACATGGCTGGTAACTCCTTTCAAAACTGGAATGATTCAGAGTCAGATGTTTTTTCTTTGGATCTAACACAAATGAACTGTGAAAATATAATATCACCAATTGACACTCAGAAGAGAGTTGCCCCTAATTTTATAAATAATCAGAAAAAGGGAACACATGTTGCAAAAGGACCTATAAATAAAGAAGTATGTACCCCTAACTTTTCACTGGAAGGCTCTCAATCTCCTCTTCCCTGGAACTTCAAGAAAAATGTATGGGAACAACAGAATCACTCATTCAACTTAGAATATGGTGAAAAGCAGACTACATGTGACAAATGGTACTCTCAGAAAGATAATTTATTCCCTAATCAGCAGAAATGTCTATCGGATGAGGTAGAAAGCTTCCTTCATCAAAGGTCAAATGCTGGGACTAAAAAGACTTTCTGGAGAGAATTACCATCTGTCCCCAGTATGGATTTATTGTGTGCTTCTGATCCTAATGTAAATCAAAAAGAATTCAGCAGTCTTTATTTCCACCAAAGAGCTGGGAAATGTTTAGGACAGAAAAGGCACTCTGAATCTTCATCTAACTCAGGAGACAAAAAATCATTACCAGGTAACACTATCTAAAGTTAATAAAACTACTGGCAGATGTAATTTTAAAAGAACCATCTCTAAACTAAAAAAAGAATTTTTGTTTGTTTGAATTATTATACTTAAAAATCTTCACTAGGGGCACCTGGGTGGCTCAGTTGGTTGGGCGTCTGACTTTGGCTTGGGTCATGATCTTGCAGTTCGTGGGTTTGAGCCCCACATCGGGCTCTGTGCTGGCAGCTCGGAGCCTGGAGCCTGCTTCGGATTCTGTGTCTCCCTCTCCCTCTCTCTCTCTCTCTCTCTCTCTGCCCCTTCCCTGCTCATGCTCTGTCTCTCTCTCTCTCTCTCAAAAATGAATAAACTTAAAAAAATTTTTTTTTAAATCTTCACTAACTTTGGGGTCAAAAAGAAAATCAAAATTCTAATTATAGACATCTAAGAAAATAAATGTAAACAAAATATGTCAAATTCTTGTAGCTTTAGATGAACTAAGCATTAAGGGCGCCTGGGTGGCTCAGCTGGTTAAGCGTCTGACTTCGGCTCAGGTCATGATCTCATGGTTTGTGAGTTTAAGCCCTGTGTGGCACTGTCACTACAGAGCCTGCATAGGTTTCTCTCTCTCTCCCTGTCTCTGCCCCTCCCCCAATCACTCATTCTTTCAAAATAAATAAAATTTGTTCCTGATTTTAATGAGAGGTATTATCTCCCTAACTTTGTAAGAACTTTTGTGAGGAACAGATGCTGAATTTTATCCAAACATTTTTGGCACCTATTGGGGAAAATCTCACATGTTTTCTCCATTGCCCCATTAATGTCAATGATTATATTAACAGGTTTACTAATATTAAATAATAATTGTCATTCTGTGATAAACTTAATTGGCTTTTGAAGAGTGATTCTTTTAATATGCTGTTGAATATGGTTGCTAATATTTATTTTTTTCATTATCTACATTCAAAATGCAATTACCCTGTTGTGTTCTTTATTTGTGCTGTCACATTCTGACATGAACTTTATTCCAGCTTCATAAATGAACTGAATGAAAATTCCATTTTTTTTTTCCATCCTGGACCAAATCAAGTATGTGAATTACTATATGTTCTTAAACATAGGGTATCCCAGTATATAAGATAATCCTCCCATTTTCTCAGTGAGATCTTAGAAATTATTTCTAATAACTTTTTTTAATGTTTTAAATGAGAGAGAGAGAGAGAGAGATAGCAGGGGAAGGGCAGAGAGAGAGAGAGAGAGAGAGAGAGAGAGAGAGAGAGAGGGAAACACAGAATCTGAAGCAGGCTCCAGGCTCTGAGCTGTCAGCACAGAGCCTGATGCTGGGCTTGAACTGGTGAACTGTGAGATCATGACCTCAACCTAAGCTGGATGCTTAACTGACTGAGGCACCCAGGCACCCCTCTAATAACTTTAATATTTAAACTTTTAGGGATATGGATGGAATAGTAAAATGTCTACCTACATTTTAATTCATTAACTTAGTTATAAATATATTTTTTCAATCATATATTAAATAAATAATGGCCTAGAAATATTTTTTTCCACTTTCAAATTTCTTCCAAAAAATAATTTTATTCAAACAGGTCACATAAATCTTTGATACTAGTATCATTAACACTATGGAAACTTTTGACTTTTTACTGTGGTTTCCCATAGCACATCATTACCTTCCACTGTTTAAGATGTAACACTTTTAGAATTGATGTTAATGCAGCCCTAGACAATTTATCCAAAGCCGTTGGCATAACCTCAAGATAATTTTCTATTTGTCTTATATTACAGATGTGTATTTGTGACCTCTATGATACAATTACAGACTACATTGCTTTTTAAATATGCTTATAATGGCATCCAAATCTTGTAATTATGAGATTATATCCCCAGGAATAATTACCAAAACAGTTTTAAATATTTTAGCCTACTTTTTTACTGATTTAATCAATCAGCCTCTGTAAGTATCCAAATCTAGGATATTTCAGGCTAATGTGTCATATTTAATACAGTCATAGAAGGTGAGTCATACATGATCACCACCTATCACATATCAGACCTCAGGATAAATTCTACAACATTACAGATTTGAGTTAAGGAACAGGCTTAATGAGTGAAAACTTAAATGAAGGAGTCTTAAATCCAGGGAGATTTAATGATTTGTGCAAAGCATGAGTATACAATATGTATACATGACACTAATCAGTACTGGGCCATTAGGTACAGGTGCAGTTATGCTAAAAATGTAATTTTTATAGTCATTTTATCTCAGTTTGGAAATTTTAACACTCTGTAGATAGATGAAGAGATAGGATGCACTTGAATAACTGGAAAAAATAGCTATGTCAGAAATAAAATGGTTTTCCTTTTTCTCCTTTTAACAGATCTCATGTGTTCACAACTACCACAATTCAAAAAACGGCGTCTAGTGTATGAAAAAGTCCCTGGTAGAGTTGATGGACAAACTCGTCTGAGGTTTTTTTGAAAGAAAAGAGTGTTCTGTGTCACATTCCTTTGTTTTTGATGAAAATCCAGTAACAAAATGATAGATTTGCTCATTGATTAAAGAAAATTCTGTCGTTAGATGTTCTTGGTGTTATCCATATTAAAATTTCAAAATATATATTCTGCCCTATAGTTTACATCTTTGTAAGTAAAATATTCTAATTAGCATAATTGTCATAACATCCAAATATCTTCCAGATTCACCCAAACATTGCAAAGCTTTTTTTTAGAGCAATAGTTACAACATATATTTTTAGAACAATAGCAATATATACATTTTAGTATATATATATAAAAGGGATATTTAGTTGTCTTCTGAAAGCCATGCTACTTCCCACCTTTCTTCCAGCAAGCCTTTTTAATTTTTTTTTTTATTTTTTAGTGTTCATTTATTTTTTTGAGATAGAGACAGAGTGTGAGCAGGGGAGGAGCAGAGAGAGGGAGACACAGAATCCGAAGCAGGCTTCAGGCTCTGAGCTGTTAGCACAGAGCCCGACGCAGGGCTCGAACCCACAAACCGCGAGATCATGACACCGGCTGAGCCACCCAGGAGCCCTTCTTCCAGCAAGCCTTTTTTAAATGAGCCTCCATCTCAGTCTGACCCTTTAAGTCAAGAAGTTAAGATCACCAGAGTTGACCCTACATCACCAAGAAAGGGCAAAGTTAATGTTAGAGAACTTCCTATTTAAAATGTTACCTTCAGGGGCACCTGGATCGCTGGGTGGGTTAAGTGGCCAACTTCAGCTCAGGTCATGATCTCATGTGAGTTGGAACCCCGAATTGTGCTCTCTGCTGTCATCACAGAGCCCACTTCAGATCCTCTGTCCGTCTTTCTCTCTGCTCCCTCCCTGCTCATGCTCACTCTCTTTCTCAAAAATAAACATTAAAACAAATTTTTTAAAATAAATAAATGGTTGCCTTCATAAACAAAAATTTAAAACAAATTACTAAGAAAATATTTGCTACCTACATAATAAAAAAAGATTTACATTCCTAATATACAAAGAATCCTACAAATTAATAGGAAAAAAGACAACCTAATAGAAGTGTGGGCAAAATATATGAATAGATATTACACAGAAGAAACAAAAATAACCAATAAACATTTGAAACAATATGTAGCTTCATTACTGATTAGGCAAATGCAAAGGAAAACAGAACACCTATCAGATCGGCAAAATAATATTCAGTGTCAGCATATTGGAGAAAGAATATTTTCCTATATTGTTAGTACAGTATTTTTGGAATACAGTTTGTAAATATATACTAAAGTTTATTTATTTTGAGAAGAGTGTGTGTGTGAGAAGTGTGTGAAGAGACAGAGGGATAGAGAATCCCAAGCAGGCTCAGCGCTGTCAGCACAGAGCCCTAAGTGGAGCTCAGTTTCACAAACCGTGAGATCATGACCTGAGCTAAAATCGAGAGTGGGACACTTAACTGACTGAGCCACCGAAGTGTCCTTGTGTATTTTTTAATGGACAGTTGTAGCTTTCTAATTACTATGGTATTTATACTACATTGAATACATTTTTTTTAAATTTTTTTTTTTTAACATTTATTTATTTTCGAGACAGAGAGAGACAGAGCATGAAGGGGGGAGGGGCAGAGAGAGAAGGAGACACAGAATCGGAAGCAGGCTCCAGGCTCTGAGCCATCAGCCCAGAGCCCGACGCGGGGCTCGAACTCACGGACCGCAAGATCGTGACCTGAGCTGAAGTCGGACGCTTAACCGACTGCGCCACCCAGGTGCCCCTGAATACATTTTTAAAAGATGTAATAATTTTATTCTAAAATGTCAGAATTTCTAATAAAATTATATTCTTTGCAACTATTCAAAGTTACAATAAAACTTTTATGTGTCATCTCTAAAAGAGATATAATGGGTTTTTGACATTATTACAGGTGGTACACCAGCAAAAATGTTTGAAGACCATACGCATACTCTCGGTCCTGCCTTCTGAAACTGTCACCCTATTACTCCCAAAATTGACCTCTATCTTTTTAGATCCAAGAGACACTCAATATCACCTTACTTGACCTCTCTTCCATATTTGATACTGTTAATCACGTCCTCATTTTTTTCCCCCAATGTTTATTTATTTTTGAGAGAGAGAGAGAGAAACAGAACATTCACCAGAGAGGGGCAGAGAGAGAGGAAGACACAGAATCCGAGGCAGGTTCCAGGCTCCGAGCTGTCAGCAGAGTCCCATGCAGGGCTCTAACTCAGGAACCATGAGATCAGGACCTGAGCTGAAGTCGGCCGCTTAACTGATTGAGTTAAGTTGCCCCATCACGTCCTCATTTTTGAAACAGGCTTAACTTAACATCACCTCTTACTTTCCTCCCACTACTCTCCTCTTTGTTATACTTTTTTTGCTTTGGGTTTTTGCTTGGGTATGTAGGGAGTGGAGACTTTAAAGAGAAACTATTTCTGGAAATCTAATTGGAACTTCTGTTCTACTTAAAGTTTTGGAAGGATTGCTTCTAACTAAGGTAAGGCTAAGGTTTCTCAGCTTGCAGATCTCCTTTATCCTACTTTTAATCAGCTTCCAAAGGAGAGGAATTTCTTCATAGGCCATAGACTGTGGCAAACCTTGAGGTTAGGCTATCAACACCTACTTCCCTGCTTCCCTACTGAGTCTTCCTGTGGGCATTTCTCAACGGCGCTTGCTGTTTAAGGACATATTCTGCCTGGGCCTTGGAACAGCCTCTGTCAGAGTTATTGGGAAGGAAGTTTTGTGTTAGGAGTCAGGGAACAGTGATAAAGTGAGCTCTGCTCCATCAGAGCAGTCCCTGGGAGCCACTGTCACATAACAGGTTGGGCTGATCCATGGAAGCCTGAAGGGTCTTCTTAGGCCCTTGTTAGGGGACCAAAAGTGTCAGTCCAGCCTCCCAAATACCCTGTTACATGGAATTGTTTGGAACAGCCCCACCTTCTCAGGTTGGCTCTTGCAATGGAAACTTCGATTTTTTTCTCTGAGAGCATTTCCCAGTGAGGTTTTTCATGTTCTAAAGAGACTTACTTGCTCTTAGATCCATTGCTGGTGATAGTGCTGCTCACTTTTGAGGGCTTTTGAACCACCTTACTTCAGGTTTCTAGGTTCAGCCCTAACTGTATAGGCCTCACCAGAACATCAGCTGTCCCTTCCACCTGAGTATGGACATAGATACTCCTTCCCTTGCCACTGAGACTCAGGGTACAAATGGAAATCAACACCAGGGTGATCCATGCCTTGCCTCTCACAGTCATAGCTTGATTATCCTCCCCAGATAATAAGCCAGCCCTCAAACAAGGGATACAACAATTTCAATAAATAGAGCAGCCTCGGTTGGTGAGCTGGGGTGGGGTGGGAGGTAGTGCAAACGAGCAATCCAAAATGAAGACTGAAAAAGTACATGTTTTTCTGATTTTTGCTTTTTTATTCAGTTTCTTATGATTTTATCATACAAGATTTTTAAACTTAATACTTAAATTGAATTGCTTGTTTATTTAAGTTCATTATTTAAATTTTATATAGTCAAGTGTACACACTTTCTCCCCTCCTGGGTTTCCTGCCTTGCTTAGGAAGACCTCTTTTACCCTAGTTATATAACTATTCCCTTAATTTTTCTTCTAATGTTTTTGTATTATCCTTCTTTAACCTATCTGGATTTTTTTTTTTACATAATACAGGCCAATTTTATTTCCTTCCAAATGGACAGCCAATAATGCCAGCACCATTTAAGTAAATGATACTTTCCTACTGAATAGACAAAAAATCTATTACTAAGCTGTTGCCTATTCCTATCCCACAATATTATTTTCTTTTTAATTTTTTAAAAATCATAGTTTTGATTCAGCATCTTGAAGTAAGTTTTAATATCCATTAAGGCATGTTTCACCCTCCCATGTTTTATACATACATACACACACACACACAGTTTTAAAAACTATTCTTGTACACTTCATTTTCCGTATGAACCTTCTGATATTTTAACTAATTTCCCTTTAAAAAAATAGGAATTCCATTAATTTTATATATGAGTTTTAGTAAGATTCCATTTTAATGGAATTGTTTTAATATCCCCAAATTTTAGACCCTGTTAATAAAACGCTCTATTAATCTTGCACTTTGTTAAGTGTATTCTTAAGTATTTTTATAGTTTTGTCCTTAAAGTCAAAATCAGATATAATGCCCATTTCCAACTAGCTATTGCCAGTGTAGAAAATGCTTTTAATTCTTCTACATAAACTTTGTATGCAGCCAGCCCCTCACACTGTCACAAATTCAAGTATTTATTTTCCTATATCCTCATCAGTTTTCAAAATGTACAATTGTATATAATCCATAAATAGATATTTCTTCTCAAATGTTTACCCCATTTCATTTTTTCATCTCACTGCATTAGGTAAGACCTCTAAAGCAATGCTGAACAATAGTAGCGATAGAACGTATCCTTGTCTTGGGTGCCTGGGTGGCTCAGTTGGTTAAACGTCTGACTCTTGATTTCAGCTCAGGTCATGATTTCACTGTTTGTGAGATCACGCCCCATGTTGAGCTCTGTACTGACAGCACAGAGCCTGCTTGGCATTTTCTCTCTCCCTCTCTCTCTGCCCCTCCCCTGCTCTCAAAATAAATAAACGTTTTAAAAAAAAAAAGTATCCTTGTTTTGTTCTTAACATGCTGCTGAATGCTTCCACATTTCAACATGTAGTATGAAATTTGCCACTGCTGCTGATAAAATCTTTATCATCTTTCTTCTTCTTCCTATTTCACTAAGCCATGTAGTTCTTATCCAGAACAGCTACTGAATTTTGTCAAATGACTTGTTGGCATTGATGCTCTTCTTTAAACCACTTATGTAATGAATTATAATGACAGATTTCCATATATTGAACTAGCTTTGTCAGATTGTATCTTCTCTTGAATTTGATTTGCTAATATTTAGGACAAAGCTATATTCCTAAGTGAGACATCTATGGTTTCTTGTACTGTCTTATCAAGTTCTTGCTAAAGGAGAAACTGGAACCAAGAAACTATGTATGTATGTGTGTGTGTGTGTGTGTGTGTGTATTACATATCAACGGCTGTACATAATAATGTGTACAACTTAATGAGTTTGGGGGTAAGTATACATTTCTGAAACCATTATCACAATCTAGGCCATAAACTTACCCATCACCTCCAAAAGTTTCCTTCCACCCTCTTTTTATTTTTTAATTTTCTTTATTTATTATTTTTGTTACTTTTACTTTTTGTGGTAAAAACACCTATCATAAGATCTACCCTCTAGGGGAGCCTGGGTGGCCCAGGTGGTTGAGCATCTGACTCTTGATTTCAGCTCAGGTCATGGTCCCAGGATCCTGGGATCAAGCCCAGCGCTGGGCTCCACACAGAGCATGGGGCCTGCTTGAGATTCTCTTTCTCTCTCTCTCTCTCTCTCTCTCTCTCTCTCTCTCTCTCTCCCTCCCTTCTCTACAGAAGTGCAAGAATCTTTTTTTTAATATGAAATTTACTGTCAAATTAGTTTCCATACAACACCCAGTGCTCCTCCCAACAGGTGCCCTCCTTAATGCCCATCACCCACTTTCCCCTCCCTCCCACCCCTATCAACCCTCAGTTTATTCTGTTTTTTTTTTGTTTTTTTTGTTTTTTGTTTTAATTTTTTTAACGTTTATTTATTTTTGAGAGAGAGAGAGCACGAATGGGGGAGGGTCAGAGAGAGAGGGAGACACAGAATCTGAAACAGGCTCCAGGCTCTGAGCAGTCAGCACAGAGCCCGACGCGGGGCTCGAACTCACATACCGCGAGATCGTGACCTGAGCCGAAGTCGGACGCTTAACCGACTGAGCCACCCAGGGGCCCCTATTCTCAGTTTTTAAGTCTCTTATGGTTTGCCTCATTCCCTCCCTGTAACTTTTTTCCCCCTCCCCCTCCCCCATGGTCTTCGGTTAAGTTTCTCAGGATCCACATAAGAGTGAAAACATATGGTATCTTTCTCTGTATGGCTTATTTCACTTAGCACAACACTCTCCAGTTCCATCCACCTTGCTACAAAGGGCCATATTTCATTCTTTCTCATTGCCAAGTAGTATTCCATTGTATATATAAACCACAACTTCTTTAGCCATTCATCAGTTGATGGACATGTAGGCTCTTTCCATAATTTGGCTATTGTTGAAAGTGCTGCTATAAACATTGGGGTACAAGTGCCCCTATGCGTCAGCACTCCTGTATCCCTTGGGTAAATTCCTAGCAGTGCCATTGCTGGGTCATAGGGTAGATCTATTTTTAATTTTTTGAGGAACCTCCACACTGTTTTCCAGAGCAGCTGCACTAGTTTGCATTCCTACCAACAGTGCAAGAGGGTTCCCGTTTCTAATGGAGATTTTTTTAATGCTTGTTGTTGTTAAGACAAAGAATGGAACATGTTTAAATGTTGACAGAAAGGATCCAATAGAGGAGTTGAAGATAAAAGAGAAAGGATAATTGACAGTGTAATGTCAGAGAACGTGAAACAGATCCAGAGAATCAATAGGATTAGAAGAGGGACACCTGAATTTTGATCAAATAGAAGAGACTCAGATCACTTAGATTTCGAAGTTTAGTGGCCGAAGTTAAGGGAGTTTCCATATGATGGCTTCTATTTTTTCTATAGTAACACTAATTATGCTAAAAGATATTTTCATTTGTTTATTTATGGATTTATACATAACTATTTCAAACTGCAGGGGTGCCTGGGTGGCTCAGTCAGTTAAGTGTCTGACTCTTGATTTCAGCTGAGGTCATGGTCTCCCGTCCTGAGATTGAGCCCTACATCAGGTTCCATGCTATAGGCTGAACATGAAGCCTGCTGGAGATTCTCTTTCCCTCTCCCTCTCCTCTGCTTGTGCTCTCTCCAAAAAAAAAAAATTAAATATAAGTGTAAATGTTGCCAGAAATTGAGATTTCTCAGCAAGTTATACATACATCTTTTTTTTTAAACAAAGTTCTACAAGCACTTATAAACAAAATTTCACTTCCCGCTTCCAGCACTCAATTTCACAAGGCAACAAAAGTCCATGAAGCCTTAAAACAAACAAAATCAGACACAAAATGTTGCTGCCATAGAAAACGATGAATTAAGCAAAAAATTTTATTTCCAAGCTCATCAAAGATAATTACAAACACAAATCAAGTATCCTTTTAAAAGTGTCCCAAATTAAATCAAAGGCACATCATCAAAGTAAAACCTACTTGTGACAGTAAGAATTCATTTAGGCTGTAATATTTTCACATTATTTTGTTTTTAATCATTTGCAATGTTCTGAAGATCACATTTAAACATTTTTTTTAAAGACCTAATGTAGTTTTGTTTTGTTTTTTTAAATACAACCACAACTATCAAATAGAGGAACTTAAGAAGACAAAGACCAAATCTGGTTCATACACAGGATGGGGCAATCTCATACACAACACAACATGAATCTTTCCAAACAAGTTTGCTAAGAAATAGCTCCCATGTTTAGTGTTACAAATAAAACAATCTTCTCATTTAGGAAAATCAAGACATCATTTGATTGATAAAACCTATTCTTCCCCCAGTTTTATACTTGCTTGTCTTTATTTAGAAACTGTAAATTCACAAGAAAAGAACAAGTTTTGTGGTATAAAAAAATCTTAGGAACAACAAATTACAAATATTCAATTTTTTAACAAACAAAAATGTTTTCCTTCCCAAAATGTAAACATCCAGTAAATAAAACAAACATAATTTCCAGGTATAGAAACACCAGTAATTCTCTTATTAAAGAGGCGTATTTGGTGGTAACATTTTTATCTGTCTTAAATATAAAAGAACTTTACCAAAAGAATCAGGCCATTATTATTTAAAGTCTACTCTTTCACCCAGTTTCCTTATCTGAGTAGAAACTCATCAATTTCTATAGAATTTTGGCTATAGGACCAGGCCATAGGAAAGGTATGAAATATCTAAAAGTCATTTGGCTGGAGAAAAGTGTTTTCTTGAGACTTGGAGGCAGTTATTCATCACTTTGCGCTTAAAAGCATTCCTCAGTGAACTTCTTCCCTACTGGAAACAGAATTGGGTAGGTTTTCACTTTAGTAAGATTTATACATAAAATTAACTAGTCATCATTTCAGGTCACTTTAGTGTTCTCAAAGTACAAAGTAACAATATAAAAAACATCCAAGCCACACCATTGAATGAGTAACATCCATTAAAGTGCTTTATAAAAAGGAAAATGCTATGCCAGCATAAGACTATTATTTTAATACCATAAATGTGAACATTTTCCATCAAGAGGTACAATAGTATCCGATAATATGATTACTTCCTTCTTGTTAATATGAATAATTTCCTTTTGCAAATATATGAAAAAAGACCTAAGATGATTACTCACTGTATGAAAACCCCTCAGAACACATAATTTGAAATGTGTTGGCCCCAAAAGACTCTAGTAATCTATACCTTGACCTCTTCCAAAAAAAGGAAAAAAAAACAAGTGAAAATGTGAATGAAACCCCATACAACACATTAGAACCTATGAAATTTCTAATATGCCACCAAAGAGAGGTGTTTTCATTTCAGTAATCAATTTTTAAAGTTCTTTTAACTCTACCCACACTTTTCCCTAATAGCTACATTTCTTCTTCCATTAAAACAGATCTATTGTGAAAGCCTCCAGGAAAGAAATCACAGCTGGTGGTAGGAACAAGACTCCACTGCGGAGTCCTTAGTCCCCAGAGCAGCAAGTCAGCTGATAGCACCGAGCAGCAAATCACAACTCTGGGATGGTGTCAGGACAGAGACGGTGGGATTAAGGTCATGAAATTACTATCAGCCAACTCAGTTAAAGAGCTCAAGTACAGAAGGATATTAACATCTCAGGAGTTAGTACCAAAGAGGATTGAGACTCTCTTAATGAGATGTATTCCACAGGCAGCCACCTAGACTCACCTTCAGGGAAAGTTGTGCATTTTGCTATTCTTACTTTAATTCCCCCAACAATAGTAGATATTGAAAACTCTGTTGCCCAAGCCCTTGGGGAGCCCTGGGATAATGCCACAGCCCCTAGACAGCATGGTGGTGTATCATTACTCACCAGCCTTTAGAATAAAGCACAGGATCTGGGCTCCCGGAAGGGGTTGCTTCCAGCTGGAACACCTACCAGCAGGGCGTCCTTGCAGGCATTCTGCATGCAGTACTGTTGAAGCTCTGCAGCTGCCTGCGAGACCTGAAACAAAGGGACCACAGCTTGACATGCTGCTCACAGCCAGAGCTATCTGACAGCCATTTGATAGTCTGAGAAATGATCCCACAACTTGATAAAGGCCACACATCCTGTGATCTCCACAAGTCTCTTTTTTGATGAAAGTTCTAATACCTGAACTCGAAAGGGAAATGTTACCATTTCTATGATTTAGGGTTGCTTCTTCAATAAAGATAAAGCTGCATCTTTGATCCATTTAGAATCCTAGTTTTGAGACTGAGTTTGAGTTTTGGTAAAGAAAATAGCTCATTCTAGCACATCTGTTACAAATTTTCACTTATATAAAAAAGCATGCATTGATATATTCAGGTTTGCCATGTGAGCAAACTGTTTTAATGTTTACAAGGCTGGCACCTTATCCAGTCTGCCCAAAACAAGTGGCAAGTTTTCTCCACCATGCTTTTGAAGCAGGATAGCTTATTGGTTATGAGCACAGCCTCTGGAACCAGACTGCCTGGACTCAAATTCAGCTCCATCACTACCTGTAGGATCTTGGGCAAATTAACTTAATTTCTCAGTTTTTGTTTTCTCATCTGTGAAATGTATTTTGTAACAGTACCTGACTCAGTGAGTTGAGACAATTAAATGAGCTAAATGCATGTAAAACACTTAGAATAGTGCTGACACACAGTCAGCAATACATTGTGGTAGACGGCAAGAACAGTCACAATATTTTGCAGTTCCTCTCACCAAAATGTAGAGTCTGTACCCAACCCTTGAATCTGGCTGGCCTTGTGACTTGCTTTGACCAGGAAAATGTGGCAGAAATAATGGGCAAGTTCCAAGCCTAGGCTTCAAGAGCCTTTCCAACTACTCTTGCTGTGGTTTGAACTCGAAGACCACCATCCAATGAGCCCAGGCTAGCCTACTGGAGATCGTGTGGAGAAGAATCAGTGAGCCAGCTCCCACCACCTGCCTACCAACCTCCAGACATGTAAGTGAAACCATCCGGGATCATCCAGCTACCAACCAACCCTCCATTTGATTGCAGATCCATGGAAGAACCCAGCAAAGAGCAAGCAGCAGAACTATACAGCTGAACCCAGCTCAAACTGTAGCCATAAGAATTGTGAGTTAATAAATGTTGCTTTAAATCACTAAGTTTTAGAGAAGTTTATTAGCTTGCTTTTCCCTCAAAAGAAGTTCTGACATTTTCATGTTAATTATAATTGGAATTAATGGTTATAAAATAAGTTATTTATTCAAAAGGAATTTAGAACCAATTATGCTCATGCTTACTAACTCTATATCAGAGGGAACAGATGAACTCCACACGTGATGGGTAGGAAGAGACTACCTTCCTGGATCCCTGGAGAAATGGGACTAACTGGACCCCATCCTACAGAACATGGTCAAAAAGTTGAGGGGATATGCAGAGAAAAATAAGAGAAAATTAAAGGGTGCAGCATTTCTCTAGCACTTTTATAGAAGAGACTCTGGAGGGGGTGGAATACAAGCCCAAACACTTAGAAGTTGTCACTGCCATTGGAGGTAGGATATCCAAAGTATATGACTTTCCTTCATTTGAGTCCATGCTTACACAGCAACTTCTGAGACAATTCTCCAAAACAGAGAAGGGGTCCTTGGAAGGATATGGAACAGTCCAATCACTGGGAAGGGGATGCCTTCCATTATATGCTAGAAAATTGATGTCCTGCTTTATTTACCAGTTAGCAAGTCTGCTCAAGAGAAGACATCTCTGGGTGTGCTGAGGGCATCCATTCATCACTGAGCCCTGAAATGAGGCAAACTAGACCTAGAATGTCGTGACTCCCAAAGGTGCTGCCTGAGAGAAGCCCACCAAACACCTGAAACCATACTACCGTGAGAACACCCCACAAATAAGCTTATTATCTGTGTGACCTTGAGCAATTGAATTCTCTCGGTCTGTTTCATCACCTATAATTATTTTTTAAATGTAGAAAGTATCTTCCCTGTCTAGTCCACAGGGTAGGCAGGCATCTGGCTCACAGGTCTTCTTTCCATCTCAGGGGCCAACATCATCTTGAACATTTTTCGACAATCCTAGTTTCAGTTCCCTGACCTCTTTTCCTCAAACAACCTTCTCCCCAGTGCCAAGTTACAGCTAAACCTGTAACTGCTCCACATCTGAAATTTTACACTTCAACATCCTACTTTCTGATCACAATCTCTCCTACCCATCCAGAATGCCGCTTCCTTTCTTCTTACTATTCAAAGGGTTTTACACGGATTTAGCTCATTTAATTGTCTCATCAACTCGCTGAGTCAGGTATTATTACAAAAATACATTTCACAGATGAGAAAACAAAGACTGAGAAATTAAGTTAACTTGCCCAAGATCCTACAGGTAGTGATGGGGCTGAATCTGAGTCCAGGCAGTCTTTGACCTCAGGGAGAACACCTCCTCCCCTTTTGCCCTCCCCATCACCAGCAGGCTGACTCAGTTCCTTCTCTAACCAGCCTAGGTTCAGCCTCTTCCTGGCTAACCCCTCAAACTCCTTGCCCTACATCCCCACCTCCATCTTTCCAGCATACTTCCCCTGATAACCCACTACTTGGATCAACTACTATTCTCCTTGAGTACTCCGAATCCCCAAGCAGGACATTCAGTCTCCAATCTCAAAGTAGCTGGGTCTTTAGAGTCATAAGGTGTCTACGGATGTGCCTGGTTGGGGATCCTCTTCCATTCCCAGCAGCACTTTCGCCACCCTCACTCTAGTGATTCCATTAGCTCCCTCCCCTCTGCCCTGGAGGTAAACTTCACAGAGAAAATCGTCATCCTACAAGTCCTTAAGTCCGTATGTCTAGAAACATCTATCTTCATACACGTCCGGATTTTCTTTCTTCCCGTCTCAGAAGGTGTGCCTCCAATCCCATACCCCCACAGAGTGTCTCCTCTACCTCCAATTCTTCTCTATTTGTTCCTCCTCAACCTAAAAATCGTTTGTTCCCTTCCCTCAACCTCGAAATAAGGCTTTTCATTTTCTAAATTAAAAAAATAAAAGTTGTTTCCTCTTTAAAACCAGATTTCTTTTTTTAAAAAAGTCTGTCTACCCTATTACTATCTAGATTCTGCTTCTACTACCTATGTTATTAAAACCTCTTCTGTGGTCCGTAATTCTTTACCTTGTTTTATAATCTTCACTTATGGTCTGAAATTATTTTACTTGTTGGTTAATGTGTTTATTGATGATCTTTGCCACAATTATCAGCATATTCTCAGCACCTAACACAGTGCCAAATACAGACCAAAGGCACTATGGAGGTACTTGGAATATCACAGCAGGGTGTATTCATACATACGGACATACATTCTACATATGAACATAGGCTGAATACGTGTTCACGCATACGAACATACATACCCTCGTTGCTCAACACAATTACACAACAGATGCTTTCCAATCAACTGACTAAACACTGGCCACAGTGACTAAGATCCCAATTTTTGAAAATCCCTCTTTCCTCACTTCCTCTTGGTTCTCTCTCAGTCACATTTTGGCTGGTCCTGGGTTCCACACTCTGATTTCTTCGTTAATACACTGTTTTCACCCCCATACATTCTAATGACCTCTTTCAGCCTCTTGTTCTCTGAGCTTTGAGCTTCAAGCCCATGCGGCCCAACACATGGATATCTCCGCAGAGTCCACAAGTCCAACACTGAACTCCATATTCCCCGATCCCGCTCTCCCTCTCTGCCGTGGTGCAGGGCCGGGCCCTACACCCTGTCACCACGCCGAAAACCTGAGCCCCGTCTTCCCGCTCTCGTCCCATCAACCCATCAGCGAGGCCGGTCCTCGTCGCCCCGCAGGCCGGCACCAGCCCAGCCAGGCGAGCCGCGCGGCGCGGGCATCCCGGGTCTGCGCGCGCGCGCCCCGCGCCGCACCGCCTCCCACACCCCGAGTCGCCGTCTGCGCCGCCAACAGGGAGACGCCCCCAGGGCACTCGACCCCGAGGGCGCGCCCGTCTCCCCCGACCCACCAGGCCCGGCCTCCTCCCTCGGGCCCGCGTCCCCGCCGAGCCGCGGCATCTAGCCGGGGCCGGGCCGCCGTCCTCACGGCCGCCATCGCGACCGAGCCGCGGCGAGAGGCAACCGGCCTCTTCTCTCACGGCTCCCGGGCGGCGGCGGCCGCCGCAGGGAGGGAGGGAGGTCCCCGCGCCCTGACCAAAGGGCGCCGCCGCCCGCCTCACCTTGATTCTCTCCACACCAGCCTCCAGCTTGAGCTGCTCCACCAGGCGCTGCAGGGCGTTCACGCTGGCCCCGGAAGACATGGCGGCGGCGCTGGGCTCCGAGGGCAGGCGAGCCGGGCTGCGGGAGCCGCCAGGCCCCTAGCGCGAGCGCCGCCCCGGGGCGGGGAAGCCGCTGCGCCCGCCCCACCGCCCGCTGCCCCGCCTCTCCCGGCGGTCGCCCCCCGCTAGACCGGAGCTGCAGGTAAGCGGCAGTGTGGGGTTCCCGAATCACCTGACACTTAAATCTCTTTGCTCTCTAAACATGCAGAGTACCCGCTCTGAGCCTGGAAGCAGAGCCGCTCTGCGGGCCCACGCGGGGCCTCTGGAGGAGCGAGCGCGACCTGAAGGGGGGTGGCAGGGCGGTGGGGACCGGGAACGCGGAGACGCACCCCTGAGAAACCGGAGCCGTGACTCCGTGTGGCTGCAGCTAAGGTGGCAGAGGAGTTGAAGTAAGCTCATGAAGGCTCCCAGGCCACGCTGAGATATTAGCTGGGAGAGACCAAGGACGGTTGGTAGGAGCCCCAGGAAACGGTAACAGGTCTGGAAGTCACCTGGTACCGTTTCACGGGAATCCCGCCAGTTGACTGGATAGGAAGTAAGGTCAGCAGGGCAAAAATCCCAGGCCCTGGCATCTTTGCGGAACGTGTGGAAGAAAATTAAATTCAGCCCCACCCCACCCCCACCCTCGTCCCGTCTCACCATTTAGTTATAACCATTGTTTCTGTTGTGCTGCATTCTTTTTATTTTTTTCATTGTGTACCTGGGTTTGTTTTACAAAACTGGCATCATTCCTATGTGTAAAATATATGTTTTGTGTTAATATTTTCACTTATTGTATCATGAATACTGCCTTTATTATTATTATACATCATTGTACAGTGGTAGATCTGTGAGCAACACGGGTTTGAACTGTGCGGTTGCACTTATTCGTGAATTGTTTTCAGTGCAGTACTGAAAAATATTTTCTCTTCCTTATGATTTCCTTAATGTTTTATTTAGCTTTGTTGGAAGAATGCAGTATATATTACATACAGCATACAAAATACGTGTGAATCAACTTTGTGTTATTGATAAGGCTACCAGTCAACAGGCTATTAGTAGTTAAGTTTGGGGGAGTCAAAAGTTATATGTGGATTTTTGCCCGCATGGGATCAGTGCCCCTACCTGCCCGCCTTTGATACAGTTGTTCAAAAGAACTGTATTTGTCAGAACCCACGTAAACTGAGTAATGCAAAAACATAATATATTGGCTTGTGTACCTGAAGAGCCCAGGCACTTTAAAGTAGTGGATTTAATTGCCCAAATAGTAGCTTTGGGACTCTCTCTCTTGGCTCTGCTTTTTCTGAGTGTTGGCCCCATTTTCTTCAATGGTAAATAGACTCTATAAGAGGTGCTGTGAAGAAAGGTTCTGTGTTTTTATTGTCCCAGCCTAGCAGACTCAGGAGCAAGAGCGCCTCTTGTCTCGTTGTTCCAACAAAAACCCCATACTGGATCTCATCAACCTTATGCAGTCATGTGCCCACCCTGAACCAGTTATTATTTGAAAGCAAGCATTGTGTAGTCAGAATGCTCAGATTAGCTGTGCCTGGCCAGGAGGAGGAGGAGAGATGCACCACCCGACTTCCCCATTTAGGACTGAGCCACTCATTCCCCCAGCCGCTGGGAGTAGCCACAGCTGATGCCTCAGCTAAGTCCCTCTCTGGGAACTGCCCTTAGCTGAGAACCATCCCTCCCAGTGTCAGCTCTCATCCACATTGACATGGGATGTATAAAACCCGAACCCCAACCCCATTGCCTCAAGTTGGAACAACACTGAAAGATGATCCACAGCTCCTTGCTGGGATCATCTGAGGCCTTTATGGCAACTACTTCACACTTCATTCCTCCCTTTGCCCAATCCCCACTCCCTAGACTTTCCCACAGGTGTTGATTTTCACATTCTCCAGTAAACTTTCTGCATGAATATCTCCATCTTAGAGTCTATTTCTCTGAAAAACCCAAGCTAAGATACCCAGACTACATGAACTGAGAGGGGTAGGGGAAGAGTGGTTGCTCAAAGAAAAAACAGGGTGCTGATACCAGAAGGGGGCCAGGAACAGTGAGAAAAGATATACCCTACATCCATTATTTTTAATGAGTGCATGGTGTTCCATTGTACAACTGGATCATAATTTACCTACTGCCCTATTAACACTATGATGACCACCTTAAACATACAGCTTTGTGCATGTTTATTTTTTTTTTTTGGTTGCGTTCCTAAAAGTAAAATTGGTGGATTAAGAATATAAACAGTTTCTTAAACTTTTCCCTCCTGTATCCTCCAGAAAGTGGTAGTATGTGCTATTCCCACCAGAAGACTGCTTATTTCTCTGCACGGGTGCAATTCTACATTGTGGTTCTTTATCTTTATCAACCTAATAGATTGGTATGGCATCTCAAATCTTTTAAATATCTTGAGTGTTGAGACTGAACATTTCTTTGTGTGTGTGTGAACTATGTGTTTAGTTTTTCGGGTGTTAAAGTTTTTCTTATGATGAGCAGATTTGCAAATTTTGAAGCCCTCTCTAGTGACAAGTTCCCTCACCACAAAGAACTTAAAATACATGCTAGTCAAAAGATGAAAATACATGTTAAAAACATTACTAGATTGGTGAGCAATACAGAATAGAATGGTCATGGGTCGGGGCGCCTGGGTGGCTCAGTCAGTTAGGCGTCCGACTTCAGCTCAGGTCATGATCTTGCGGTTCATGAGTTCAAGCCCCGCGTCGGGCTCTGTGCTGACAGCTCAGAGCCTGGAGCCTGTTTCAGATTCTGTGTCTCCCTCTCTCTCTCTGACCCTCCCCCGTTCATCCTCTGTCTCTCTCTGTCTCAAAAATAAATAAACGTTAAAAAAAAAAAAAATTTAAAAAAAAAAAAAAAAAGAATGGTCATGGGTCAAAAAGATGTGGCAAAGAACTCAGAGCAAAGGTATAGACCAGAAGGATTAGAGAAAACTCCTCATAAATGGCAGGACCTAGACTTTGAAAATATGTGTCCTGCACAGGGCACAGGGGAAGGGGAAAGCATTTCAACAATGGGAGAGCAGGCCATGTATAAATGGAATGAATGAATGAATGAATGAAGGCTGTAGGCGGTAATAGAAGATACACAGCTGTTAAGATTCAAAGTCACAGAAAACCTCAAAAGAAACAAAAGTTTGTGGCAAACAGTGGGATAGCCACAGGGTAATAACACATTTTAGAAGTATTAATCCAGGATGAGGATACAAAATGAACTGAAGTTGAGGAAACAAAATGACTTCAATAATGGCTTTTTGTTTTGTCTTTTTGGTGGAGAAAGTGGCTGGGATGAGGCCTTAGACAGGACTATGAAGGAAGGATGGAGAACAAATTCAAAAGACTAAATCAGGAGTACTGTATGGTGCTTATAAAATGCAAAGGAAAGGGAGGAAAGGGTTCTGAAGCAGAGTGGGCTAGAATTGGTGCCTATAACAGATGTCAGGAAACAGGCCTAGGTTTGAAGAGAGGAGTAAAAAAGATGAGTTTGGTTTAGGAGAAGCCAAGTCTTCAGCTGTAATGCTACATGCCTCTAGGCTGTTGGAAATGTTGTGGCAAGATGTTGATGTGGGAGACATCTCACAATGAAAGCTGAAGCAGTGAGATTATCTCTAATTAGAAAAGACAGCTTTGGGGCTGCCCACACTGAGGGGACACATAGTACTTGTGTACCAGCCATAGGTAGATGTGTCCCACCTCCTTCCTTCATGCTATATACACCCACCATCTCTGCCCACCTCGGTATGACTGATTGTGCTACTCTTGGAGAGTGGTCGAATGTAGAAAGAAACACCAAAGTTTTAGCATACAGCCTCCCACAGTGATCCACAGACAAGCAAGCTTGGTGCCATTTGTAATTGAGGAGGGCAGACCATCTGTGTTTTGCTTTGTACTTTACCAAAATGTCTTCTCATCCATTATTTTTGCATCATGGAACTTCAGAGTGAAGAGACTCAGATAATGTAGTCCATCCCAATTATATTTATTTATTTTTTAATGTTTATTTATTTTTGAGAGAGTGCGTGTGTGGCCAGCACAAGCCAGGCAGGGGCAGAGAGAGAGAGGGAGGCAGGGTATTGGAAGCGGGCTCCTCGCTGACAGCAGAGAGCCCAATGCAGGGCTCGAATCATGACCTGAGCAGAAGTCAGATGCTTAACTGACTGAGCCTCTCAGGCCCCTCATCCCAATTTTAGAGGTGAGGAAAACTAACAGCCACTAAGGAAAGTAACTTAACTAGTATCTCACAAAGTGGGAGTAGGGAAAATAACTTTCATTTCAGCTTTCAAGAGAAGTCACTGCTCATCTGGAGGAATAGAATCTGTTCCCACAGATGTAGTTATTTATAGAGCTCTGAAAGGAGCTGAGGCCTGGGGACAAAGAATCCTTTCCCTCAGCTGAAATGAACAGATCACCAGTATATTATTTTAATTTTTTAAGTGTTTGTTTATCTTTTGAGAGAGAGAGAGCATGCAAGCAGGGGAGGGATAGAGAGAGAAGGAGACACACAATATGAAGCATGCTCCTGCACAGAGCTTAACGCAGGGCTCGAACTCACAAACTGTGAGACTGTGACCTAAGCCGAAGTTGGACATCTAACCAAATCAGCCACTCAGGCACACCACCAATGTATTATTTTAAAGAATTTGTTACACATTTTTTTCTTGGTTAAAATAAGAATGTATAATACAAATCAAAACCACAATGAGATACCACCTCCCATCTGTCAGAATGGCTAAAATTAACACAGGAAACAACAGATGTTGGCAAGGATGTGGAGAAAGCGGAACCCTCTTACACTATTGGTGGGAATGCAAACTGGTGCAGCCACTCTGAAAAACAGTATGGAGTTTCCTCAAAAAGTTAAAAATAGACTTACCCTACAACCCAGCAGTTGCACTAAGTATTTACCCAAAGGATACAAAAATAGTGATTCAAAGGGGCACATGCACCCCAATGTTTATAGCAGCATTATCAACAATAGGCAAATTATGGAAAAAGCCCAGATGTCCATCAACTGATGAATGGATAAAGATGTGGTGAGTGTATACACACACACACACACACACACACACACACACACACACACATATACATACACAATGGAATATTAGTCAGCCGTGAAAAATAATGAAATCTTGCCATTTGCAATGCCGTGGATGGAGCTAGAGTGTATTATGCTAAGCAAAATAAGTCAGGGAAAGACAAATACCATATGACTGCACTCATGTGGAATTTAAGAAAAAACAAATGGATATAAGGAAGGGAAGAAAATAAAAAAAGAGGGAGGGAAGCAAACCATAAGAAACTTTTAATTATGGAGAACAAACAGGGTTGGTGGAGGGACATGGGTGGGAGACAGGCTAAATGGGTGATGGGGATTAAGACACCTGTTGTGATGAGCACTGGGTGTTATATGTAAGTGATGAATCACTAAACTCTACACCTGAAACCAATTTTACCATATATGGTAACAACTTAGAATTTAGTTGAAAACTTGAAATAAAATAAGAACTTAAAAATTTCTACTGTTTCGGGGCGCCTGGGTGGCGCAGTCGGTTAAGCGTCCGACTTCAGCCAGGTCACGATCTCGCGGTCTGTGAGTTCGAGCCCCGTGTCAGGCTCTGGGCTGATGGCTCAGAGCCTGGAGCCTGTTTCCGATTCTGTGTCTCCCTCTCTCTCTCTGCCCCTCCCCCGTTCATGCTCTGTCTCTCTCTGTCCCAAAAATAAATAAACAACGTTGAAAAAAAAATTAAAAAAAAAAATTTCTACTGTTTCTAAGAATCTCAGTACTTTTTAGAAGCGTCAGTGTTCTGGGGCTCCTGGGTTGGTTAAGTGTCCAACTCTTAGCCAGTTGGTTAACTGTCCAACTCTTGATTTCAGCTAAGGTCAAGTTGGGCTCTGCACGGACACCGTGGAGCCTGCTTGTGATTCTCTCTCTCCCTCTCTTTATGCCCCTCTCCTGCTTGCACTCACTCTCTCTCTCAAAATAAATAAACATTTTTTGGGGCGCCTGGGTGGTGCAGTCGGTTAAGCGTCCGACTTCAGCCAGGTCACGATCTCGCGGTCCATGAGTTCGAGCCCCGTGTCAGGCTCTGGGCTGATGGCTCGGAGCCTGGAGTCTGATTCTGTGTCTCCCTCTCTCTCTGCCCCTCCCCCGTTCATGCTCTGTCTCTCTCTGTCCCAAAAATAAATTAAAAAAAAAAAAGTTGAAAAAATAAATAAATAAATAAGTAAACATTTTTTTAAAAAAGTGTCCTTGTAGAGGCAAATGTTTTGTTTCCCTTTTATGATCTACACAATTCTTCACCCTCTGACATGTGTTTTGTCACTTTTTTTTTTTTTTTTTTTTTTACTAACAGTGGGTTATTTTTCCAGAAAAGGGGCTTCAAATAACTCTTCTTCATAAAAATAATGATATAATGGGAAGGTATGTCTTTCTGCCAATGTTATGTCAAAATGACAATACTATATACCTTTGGTGTTCTAAAATAATTTAAAAGAAACAGGAAAACACATCAACAACTGTATTTCGTGTGACATACCATAAAAGTTATTTCACTTCCTTATACCCATTGCATTATTTTTAGAACTTAGAATCATGAATCAGGAGCTAAACACTCACCAGCAGGTTTGTAGATTCAGCTTCTCCCAAGAGATTTTCACAGGCATTTTTGAGACTTTAGGAGGCAGTGGAACTTAAGGGTACTAGTCCTTTTGAACAGACATTCCAAGCATGCCTCTATATCTCATTGATAGTGTCCCTGTAGTAAAGGTAGGCCTTAAGCCAGCAAGTAGCTGATCACTGTTTGTTGTCTCTGAAAGTTTGATTTTCTTTGAGTTGTCCTCTCAGCTGATTCACCCTCTATTCCAAAGGCAACAGGGGCAGGTAGCTGCCTCTAAAATCTACAGTTCCAACCCTGAGGAGCACTTTTTCACTCTAGCACAGTACCTTGCCCAAGGTAAGGGATTCAGATACCCATTAAAGGAATAAAGACACAAGGGGTTTGTAGTCATCACTAAATACTCTCCTATTAACATAGATTTTGACAAATGAAAATGACTTCCCTGTTTCCTCTAAAGGCAAGAAAAAACTCATTTATTGAACACTTAATATATGCCAGCACTTTATCCCTATCTTGTTTAATTCTCACAAGAGTCCTGTGAAGTAGTTAGTAACCCTAGTATTAAAAATAAGAAAATGAAGTTCAGAGCTTACCCTGCCCAAAGTCAAGCTACTGGTCAGTTGCAGAGCCAGAAAACAAATCTTGGTCTATCCAGCTACAAAGCCTGAGCCCTGCTACTGCATCTGGCTCACTCTTCCTGAGGTTATAAAAGAACTGCCAAATGAGAGGGAGTTTCTCTATCCCCTAATGACACCCAAGGGGAGTCTGTAAAAAAAAAAACCCTAAGTCACTGACTTAAGACCATGTGATCCATTCCATACATAATTGTCAAAGATACTCTGAATCCTTTAAGTCCTAAGAATCTGATAAAAGTTTACAACTAATTATGTACCCTTTTTAAAATACCCATAACATTTCTCAATTGCAGGCAATCTAATCTATATCAGACCCTAAACCTGTATGAATTTGCAGGCTTATAGTATTTTAAATCCTAATTATCTAAAAGATCCCCTCATTTCACAGATGAGGAAACCAGAAAGGTTAAATAATTTAACAAATTTTATTTAGTTATTAGGTTCTAGGTTTGGCCTTTCCCATACTTAAATATGAAGAGTATCACATTTTGGAAATCAAATACACTTTATCCATACACTAGTTTGTGTCAGTACTGATATTTACCTCCCTCAAATGTACAATTACAACTGAACAGAGATCATGTCTAATTTAATGTCTTAAAGTAGCTATATCTATTTTAATAATGTCTAATAAAAGCCATTTCTCTTTACTTTCCACAAAACCTTTAGGGCCAGCAGACTGGTTCATAATACTTACTTGAATGTTAGCTTAGCTTAGCAATGGCTTCCTTCCACTCAAGCAAAATATCTCCAAGGTTTGGGTGTTAAAAGGTTTACTGCACTGTCCAAAAGGGGAAAAAAAAAAAAAAAAAGAATCTCAAAGTAAATGAATTACGATTTTCTAAACATAAACTCAATAGTACTAAAATACTTGTTAATTCTCTCAACTATTTTTTCATGTGACACTTAAAAATCCTACCTAACAATCATAGTTTTTAAGATAATACACATGGTACCTACCTAATAGATGTGCTCTGAAACAGCAACTTATGATTGGTAGAACTTGGAGAATTCATAAAGAAATAAGACCACTGAGGAAAGGGTTAGTAGTGGAATCTGTTATGAAGATATTTGACATGAATATAATCCTAAGAATAATTTTAGCACAGACCTCAAAAGTATATGAAGTGATAGCAATGAATAGCTATGCACTATAGACACGTAAACGTCCATCAAAAAGAAATGGTTATAGCCTTAAAATGAAGCATAAGGAAAAATTTCTAACTACTGAGGTGGGATCCTCTACCCAGGATTCTTCTCCAGATGGTTTTAAAATTCAGAAGCTTTTGTGGGTTTTTTGGTGGGGGGTGGGCAGAGTATGGAGACAATAAAGATATCCAGAGTACTTGAATAACTCTTGTAAAACAACTAATGGCTCTTTCTTCACTTTAGGATTTTGAAGCATAATTCTTTTGTTGAGAGAGGAAAAGAGAAAAATCACAGTCCTTCTGTTAAGGAGAGTCCATTTATCTTCACCCATGCAATGCTCCTGATTCCAAAAGAGCAACCAAACTTTTACCATGTGAGCAGGCTAGTGGGGGCAATTCCAGAAATAGTTTTCTAGAAAGCCATGGAAAATACAACAGTCTAGCAGGTACGCAAAATAATATCCAGGGGCGCCTGGGTGGGTCAGACAGTTAAGCGTCCCTTCGGCTCAGGTTCTCACGGTTCTTGAGCTCAAGCCCTCCATCAGGTTCTGTGCTGACAGCTCGGAGCCTGGAGCCTGTCTCAGATTCTGTCTCCCTCTCTGCCCTTCCCCCACTCACACCGTGTCTCTCTCTCTCAAAAACAAATAAGCATTAAAAAAAAATAATAAAAAAAATAATATCCAACAGTTTGTATCAGCCAACCTTTATGAGTGCTAACATTTCCAGTCCTTTTATTATTCCTTAGTAGGTAAAAAGTACCTAGAATACCACATGTTTCTTTGAAATTTTAACAGAGGGTTAAGTACCTATATTTCTTTTTGGTCCCTACAACATATGGCACATATTTCTGTTCTTAGATGATAAACACTATTGTGTGTTAAATATAATAATGAATTCTAAGACAGGAGGTCGCTAACTGCAGATAACCTCAGCATCTCTGAAAGACATTTATCTATGGTTGGGCATTTTTGAGGTTTGAAACATAGTTACCTATAATTTAGCTCTGTAATTTCTCCACCCTCCTAAAAATGAATACATGTATGAACCACTTTTATCTGAACACTTTTATCTAAAGTTTACAAAAATGTAAATATTTCAGAATTTTAGAACTGTAAAAGGATCCTACTGATAGCTAGTTAAGCTCCTCCCCCAATTTTCCATTTAATGAGGCAACTGAGGCCCTCACTCATAGGTTAAACGACTGACAAGGATAAAACCCTTCCCTCCTTGCCTCTTTGTATATGTCACATTTAGGCTGAGCTCCTGAAAGCACTAGTTTACTTTTGCTACAGAGACTCTGCATCTCTATTATCTACACTATTCTTTTAAAACTATATGATTCAAAAGCAGTTACCTTAATCTTTGATTTAAAATGTCATACCTTGGGCACCTGGGTGGCTCAGTCAGTTGATTTCGGCTCAGATCATGATCTCACACTTCATGGGTTCAATCAACCCCCATGTTGGACTCTGCGCGGACAGTGCAGAGTCTGCTTGGGATTCTGTCTCCTCTTTCTCTGCCTTCCCCTTGCTCATGCTCTCTCTCTCTCACTCTCTCTCTCTCAAAAACAAATAAACTTAAATATATATATATATATATAAATTGTCATACCCACAAACTTGTGACGTATTGCAACCATTTTATTAATATGAAGCATTGAGATACATCCTTTAACAGGAGTATTGATTCACTACCATGATTGTGTATCGATACTCTGATGCAGTATCATACTTGCTTCAGTCAAATTATGTGTGAATTGCTTTCACTTCCACATGTATAAAACATATATATTTCATTGTTTGAAAGAACAGCACACAGCCATGCACCTCCTCTTTCTGGTTTAAATGCATGTAAATACACTCATGTACACTGGATTTTTCATGGCTCAAAGACTTCATAATACATGAACAACTTTTCAGTACACTATTTCTGCTCCATCTTTTTTTTTCTTTAACTGAAGGGGTGTGGGGAGCAATACTGTGGTACAAAAGACCTTTTTACAAGGTCTCTTCTGGAAAAATGTTTGAGAATAGTTTTAGTCCTATAATGACTGTAATCAAGATCATCCTACAAGGACATGAAGGTAGATTCACTCTCCTGGAGAGTTTCTGATCTTATTAAGAATAGTACAACAGGGGGAAAATAGTATAAACACATTCTGGCAGAAGACTCTCCTAGAGAGATATTTTGAACATATTTCAATCCTAGAATGACTGTAATGAAGATGACATGACAGTTGAAATCATTTTGCTGAAGAAGTTCGTGTCTAAAGACACAGTGTATTTAAATGCTGTTGTAATTTTTTATGTTTTGTGAAAATATGAGAGGCCATGGAAGCAGAAAAAGGTAGCACTAGAACAAAGAATAAGGAAACACTTTTAAAGAATAAACACTTAACACATAAAAATTTTAAATGGTATCTAATAAATTTTCATGTCAAATATTTTAACTAAAGATACAAATTTTAAATGGCAACTAATAAATCTTCATGTCAGATCATTTAACAAAATCCACAAATAGATTGTAAAAATTGAACAATCATAAATGTCTTATATATAAAGTTTTAAGGGAAAGTTTAAATTTCTACATTATTCTCTTTAATCAGATATTTGAGGAATTTTAAGTACTGCTGAGGAGCAGTTTTTACAATTCTAAAATAATTCAGCTATGAAAATAATGTCACAATTAAGGTTTGGCACAGTAGCATTCCAGCAATCCTCAGTCATCCACAAACGTTAACCGTCCAGGCCCTTCATTCTTCATCCATCTCCTGTATCGCTTCCATCTAGGGTCATTTGCCAATTTTTTCTTTAGTTCTTCCTCTTGTTCTTGTTTATAAACCTGTAAGTATAAATAACCCTAAATGACTTTACTATCCAAAGGGAAACATGTGTCATTACTTTTACAGCATATTAATATTTTTCAAATATAACTTCAGGTAAAAGTTTCCTGTGAATGTGCACAGTCTTCTGAAGACCATGCATCTAAAAATACTAAGCAATTAAGCACCTTAACATTCAGGGTTAAATTAAAAAAATTTGTACAAGAACTTAGTAATTTTTGTCACCGATTTCTGTAACCTGAGAATACATTCGTTTCCTTACTGAAATCATACATCAGCTGAGTTGAAAGGGTGTAAACATTTCCTCTCCACAATTAATATCCAATATTAAAGAATCACACTATTACTTTAATACAATACTCTGAAAATTTAACTGATGACTTTCAGTATTTGTTAATGCTAACGAAGGGAAAAAATGACCTTTTATATACACTTGTCTCCAAATTGAACTTACATCTACTTTTATCTTCGAAGAGAAGTTTTGGTTTTTCAAAATATTTTACTAAGGTTCCCAAAGAGGGCTAAATAAACCACAAAGGTATAGAACAAAGAAAATCTTCATGGATGTCAGCTGAAGCTAAATGGACAAGTTTTCATAACCAGTTTCATCAAATTGTAGAAAGAAATGATTTTACTACCAAATTTTAGGAGGTAATGACGAAGATCACCTCATATAATTAACATATGATAATTCAGCCCAGGACAGTACTCCATGGAAAATATAGTTTTGTAAACTGGGCTGCTTACCCTACTTAAAAGAGAAAACTTTTCAAATAATTCAGGAACAAAATAGTATGTTACTTTCCATTTTTATGTTATTTACAAGCAGGCTAACTACATCTACTTGCGAAAACATTCTGGCAATTCATAGTAAGTTAAATATAATTCAGACTGGAACCCTACCTTCAGTAAAATCTATTTAGGACACCACCTATAAAAAGGAATGTTGGGGTGCCTGGGTGGTTCAGTCAGTTGAGCATCTGACTTTGGTTCAGGTCATCATCTCATGGTTCATGAATGCAAGCCCCAGTCTCATGGTTCATGAGTTTGAGCCCTGCATCGGGCTCTCTGCTGTCAGCGCAAAGCCTGCTTTGGATCCTCTGTCTCCCTCTCTCTCTGCCCCTCCTCCGCTCACGTGTGTGTAAGCATATGTTCTCTCTCAAATAAATAAATAAACTTAAAAAAAAAAAGGGAATGTTTATGAAACTAAAAAAAAAACAAACACACGTCAGATTTCTTAAGAAGGTCTCACTGTATTATTTTTTTGTTTTGTTTTAAGTAAACTCTACCCAATGTGGGACTCAAACTCACAACCCTGAGATCAAGAGTCACACTGGGGCACCGGGGTGGCTCAGTCAGTTAAGCTTCAGACTTGGCCCAGGTCATGATCTCGTGGTTCGTGGGTTCTAGCTCCATGTCGGGCTCTGTGCTGACAGCTCAGAGGCTGGAGCCTGCTTTGGATTCTGTGCCTCCATCTCTCTGTGCCCTCCCCCACTTGTGCTCTGTCTCTCAAAAATAAACATTTTTAAAAAATAGGAAGAAAAAGAGTCACATGCTCCACTGCAGTGCCTGGA
This sequence comes from Neofelis nebulosa, assembly GCF_028018385.1. Lineage (NCBI taxonomy): Eukaryota > Metazoa > Chordata > Mammalia > Carnivora > Felidae > Neofelis > Neofelis nebulosa. The sequence continues at coordinate 22,786,917 of NC_080793.1, forward strand.
TGGCTCAGTCACTTAAGCGTCTTTGGCTTAACTTTGGCTCAGGTCATGATCTCAGTTTGTGAGTTCAAGCCCCATGGCAGGCTCTGCACTGACAGTGCAGGCATGCTTGGGATTCTCTCTCTCCCTCGTGCTGCCCTCCCCCTTTCGTGCTCGCTTACTCTCATAAATAAATAAATAAATAAATAAATAAATAAATAAATAAATAGGTAGATAAATAAGTAATAAGTAAAGTTACATGTTCTACCAACTGAGCCAGCCAGGCACCCCATCACTGTGCTTTATTCTTATATTTAATAACATCAATTAATTTTACCCCAAACCTAATATAATATCATTATGAGATTACTAGTTCCTCTAGGACTTTAGCTAAGCAGCTGCTCACTTCAAGGTAACTAGTATAGATGACAATTATATAGCATTTATTAAACTGCCCAAAATTTAGAGGCATTTTTTTAAAAATAAAAGTTAACTTTTCATAATATATTTATTATACAGAAGATTCTGTGCTCATTTATTTTGAAATGAAGTTATTTCAACAAAATTTCCATCTCTTATTCCTTCTCTGTTTTGTTTTTTTTTTAATCTCTGGCTAAGTTTACATGACTGAAAGAATATTTGGGGAAGAACAAATTTTAATTAGAGCAATTAACAGAAAGTTGTTGTGACACCCTTGCAAACAAATATTATCCCACTGCAGTTTAACACAACAAATTAGACCCTTCTTAAGATTTTCAGCATGAGTCAATTAAAGTATTTGAAGTTCATCTTCTAAGACAAATTACAGGTTAAAAACCCATTGTCCCACTACCAAATATAGTCACACTTCCAATAAAAACTGGATCTTTATTATTTAAATCTTGGATTTCAGAAATTGGAGTGCATTTCTGTGATCCATTCTCATACACCAAATTTTAACTTCAAAAGTAAGATAACACTAAAATCCCAGCAGAGAGTACTCACCTCATAATTCTCTTTTATCCAGAGCTCCCGTTTAAGAAAAGTTTCTTTCTGATGATCTTCTAGACTATCAAACTGAGACTTTGACATCTTCATGGATTTACGTATGATATATAGTCTTTCTTCTTCCCCATATTCTTTGCCTTTGATGTTAAAGTTATAGATCCACCGGCAATACCAGACTATATATGAGCACAGGTGAAAAGGTGCTAAGAGAATCTGAAACAGGAGAAGATCACATATCTGTGGCTTCTGATAGCCTCCCTTTATATCTATTTTACTTTTTATAATGTTTTTTATGATGCTCTCCTCCTTGTCACGAATTTCCTCTTTGGACTTTTTGTTTCTGCCCTTCTCTTTGGCTTTTCCAAGCAACCCCTGCTGCTTGGCAATCTCCATGGCTTGGATACGGTATTTGGGCACTGTGGCTAGGTAGCTGATTGCCTTGTCGTAGCTGTTCCACCAGCTGAAAAACTGGAATATTTAACAAAGAAAAATGGGTCATTTTTACTACCAAAGTGCATCTTGGTGAACACCTTCCCCCCATCCAAAGCCATTCTGATTAAAAATAGGGATCTCAAGGGGTGCCTGCCTGGCTGGCTTAGTCTGTAGAGCATGCAACTCTTGATCTCAGGGTCATGAGCTTGGCATAGAGCTTAACTTAATTAAAAAAAAAAAAATCGGGACCACAATCATCTTTCTCTGTAAGTAAAAGATAAAATTGAATAACACCCACATGTACATGGGATCTCAGGCTAGATAAATCAAATAAGCCCTGAGCTGGGCCAAAAAGCCATTAATTCAGACAGGATATAACCAAGATCAGAAGATAAATCCATGGAATCACACCATACCTTTCATTTCACATCTTTATGAAATGACTTTCCCTAGATCACTATTAAAAAATTCTCTCTCTCTCTCTCTCTTTTTAAGACTGTGAGACTGTGATCTACATTCTGGAGGACGAGTTAACTGGCAAAACTAGCCAGTGAGGAACTTGTTTAAAAAAGAGATCACAGGATATAGACACAGGCAACTATATTCATTCCCATCTCTTTCCTAAGCCATCTAGACATACCACAGCAATGCTCATTATATTCTGAAGTAAAAGATTCAAATATGTTTGAGCTTGTATTTGACTGGAAAACATCTGGGACACCTGGGTAGTTCAGTTGGTTGAGCATCTGACTTCGGCTCAGGTCATGATCTCTCTTTCTCTCAAAACTAAATAAACATTAAGCGCGCGCACACACACACACACACACACACGGACTGTGACTGTAAAACATCTAACTTATTTCGTAAATATATACAAAGTGTTTTGTTAATTGTCAGAAAAAGCCCTACTCCTCACTATTCCACACATTTCATTTGCTGTTTTACTGAATGAATATTGCAGTTACACCGATAATATCTTGAAATATTATAGTAGCAATCTATTAGGACTAAGGAAAAGAAATGTTACTAGGATATCACATTATCTAAAACACAAAGGTAAAATTATCCCTGCTTTCCCCTTTGAAGGGAAAATACTTCTGCAAAAGCGGATACATTTAAAATACACGTTAGTTTTCAACAGGATTTCTATTTGTCATACAAAGTGACTCTCATTTCTGGGAATTAAGCTGGAACAGCAGTTTTCAGACTAGCAAATTGCTTCATTCTAATCATTTGACATGTTCTTTTCCTCTAGAGAACATAACAGGTGTGGTAAGTTTAAGAATAGTAGGAAAAACTCACTTCAAGCTGAAGTTAAATTTTTGTGACATTTAGAAGAACATGAAAAGTTACTACAGCTCTTTTAATCTGTTTCAGTAGTTTTCAGCCTAAGCAAGAGTGCCCTTAGCAGGCAGTGGAAATGTGTGGGACATTTTTGGTTGTTATAGTAATGGCAAGCACTTCTGGCATTTTGTGGATAGCCACCAAGACTTACTAGTTCACATTAAGAAGTTCAGGTTTGGGGGGCACCTGGGTGGCTCAGCTGGTTAAGGGTCCGACTCTGGATTTCAACCCAGGTCATGATCTCACAGTTCCTGGGTTCGAGCCCCATGCTGGGCTCTCTGCTGACAGTGTGGAGCCTGCTTGCGATTCTCTGTCTCCTGCTCTCTCAAAAATAAATAAATATTTTTTAAAATATAAAGAAAAAGTTCAGGTTTTCCCTAAATTTAATGAGAAATCATTGAAAAGTCCTACAAAAATAATGATATAATCAGGTTAACATTCACTCTGGCTGTTGGGGGAAATACTCTAAATGGAACAATGAGAAAAAGATCTATTGTTGAGTTTTTTATAGTTAAATAATGACATTCATCATTAATTTCTTGGATTTCCCATTTACAATGATTCCAATGTTATCGATTGGTTGAACAAATGAATTATTTTTCTAGTCTAAAAAAATTAGTCTCAACTGCAAGTAAAATTTTATAAGAATTTATAAGTATAAACTTTATAAGCAGGTACTTCTAGGGGCGCCTGGATGGCTTAGTCAGTTGACTGTTTGACTTTGGCTCAGGTCACGATCTTGCGGTTCATGAGTTTGAGCCCCGCGTCCGGCTCTGTGCTGACAGCTCAGAGCCTGGAGCCTGCTTTGGATTCTGTGTCTCCCTCTCTCTCTGTCCATCCCCTGCTCGCTCTCTCACAAATAAACATTAAAAAAAAAAAAAATTAAAAAAAAAAAAAGGTACTTCTAATTCAGTTTTAATGCCCAGTACCAGGCAATGTGCACTCAAACACATACACGAAGACATACACCTCCATTAATACCAACCTGAAACACTGAAATAGCACATACACTGACCAAAATCACAACTCTAACATCCACTTTGGGGGCTAAGCGCCTGCTGTAGTAATGATAGTAATGGCTATAGTACTCTTCTGGGTGATCCAGCATGTAGTCATAATCTTTTCGTGTTTCTTCATCCTGTAAAATAACAAGATACTCAATTTCATAGGACATTTCATTAAATAGACTTAGTTAAGTCAAACAGATAATCTGTTAAGTCAAACAGAATTTTATAATCATGTAAGATTAATCTGAATAAAAGGACTGAAACTATCAAAATGAAAAATTTCCCACCACTCTTCAAAGGCACACATAAATTTGTTTCTAGAACTTTAATATTAGGTATAAAGCATAATAAAAGTAATCTCTCCAAATTCGTAAGTGTTGTTAGTCCTCCTGAAAAAATAAAAACACTTTAATAGCAATTAACCATGATGTTTTAGGCAGCGTTATGGTGCTAATAAGGATGTTGTCACGTTCTTTTAACTTCAGAACATGTTGATACCTACTTTCAATAATTATTCATAGGAACAAATGTTTATCTCTATTATAGATATTCGCCATCATTTTCCAGCCTTGTATAGAAAGTTTTCTGTTGAAAGCAATGATTAAGACAACAAAAAGCAGACAAAGCCAGTCTGTGCCTTATAAAACTGAATTATGCTCATCTCCAAGAAACACTGATGCATTATAATGGTAAAAAGTTTAACTTTGTGACTTCAAGTGAAATCTTTAGCCTCTCTGAGCCTCACTCTTCCTCATCTGTAAAACAGAGATAATATCTACCCTTCTAATTTTACAGGGTTATTTCAAACATCAAGTGATACAACATTATAAAAAACATGTTACAAATACAGAGTATTTTACTATTATATTATCACAGCCCAGTTCATAAATAAGGTAACATATAGATCTTTCTTTTTTTTTTTTCAACTTTTTTTTTTTTTTTTTTTAATTTATTTTTGGGACAGAGAGAGACAGAGCATGAACGGGGGAGGGGCAGAGAGAGAGGGAGACACAGAATCGGAAGCAGGCTCCAGGCTCCGAGCCATCAGCCCAGAGCCTGACGCGGGGCTCGAACTCACGGACCGCGAGATCGTGACCCGGCTGAAGTCGGACGCTTAACCGACTGTGCCACCCAGGCGCCCCTAGATCTTTCTTAATTACACAAACACGTTGAAAAAAAAATTACAGCATTCTGAAATGCTGCTCTGAATGTTCACAAATAAAACATTTCTTAAAACCTCTAATTTTAATCAATTTCAAATAGAGATAAATGCCAATCTCTTACTGAGCTACATAGGTTGAAGAACTCTACACAGGGTTATGATTTGCTTCTTTATCACACAGGAAACCTATTTTGTCTTTCTTTTTTTTAAAAGTAAACTCAGGGTGCCTGGGTGGCTCAGTCGATTAAGCGTCCGACTTCAGGTCATGATTTCACGGTTGGTGGGTTTGAGCCCCATGTCAGGCTCTGTGCTGACAGCTCAGAGCCTGGAGCCTGCTTCGAATTCTGTGTCTCCCTCTCTCTCTGCCCCTCCCCCTTTCATGCTCTGTCTCTCTCTCAAAAATAAACATTAAAAAAAAAAAAATTAGAGTAAACTCTTCCCCCAGTGTGGGGCTCAAACTCATGACCAGAGATCAAAAGTCGCTTGCTCTACCAACTGAGCTAGCCAAGCGCCCCCTATTTTGTCTTATGTCCAAAGAGCGTTAAAGAATAAAACCACAACAAATTCTTTACTCTCTGTAAGGGAGGGAGTACAACAGAAACCATTATGAAAATTAAACATCTTATTTAACCTAGAGGCTGTCTTTCTAGCATTAATTATTTAATATTCATAAAATTGTAAATTCTTAACTAAAGGCATTTCAAAATCCATACCTAGTGCTTTACCACAGATGAAGGCTCTGGGGTCTATTCAGGACCTCCTGACCCTTCCAACATGCAGTTTCTGAGATTTGAAATGAGTTTGCTAATGGCAATATCTCCTCTGTACCCATTAAAATCATTATATGTTTTCTAATAAGAATTGTGAATTTGAGCACATTCTCAGTGACAATTCTCTTAGATTCAGTACGTTCAAACTATTTTTTACCTCTGACTAGAATCTGAAACCAAATAAACTAGTATCTAGTATAATGAAATTTAAATATATTTAAAGTCTACTCTACCACACTATTTGGAGGCCCAGTATGAGAACTGTCTGTTATTTAGAGAGGGCTGAGTTCAGGCTGTTTTTATTTTCAAATTCACTCTTTGAATGTTCTTTTCTGTTAAAAAAAAAGATTTTCTTGTGGCAATTGGCACATGCCTCAACTGTCAATCCATCATTCTTTCTATAAGGCATTATATTTTATAGCTTCTAACCTAAAAAGGGCAAAACTTTATAGGTCATACAGATAGCTCTGAAGACTAAAACCCACATATCTTGATGTATCTCATTTTGAGTACTTTAAGGCATCTTTTAAGAATTTTTCCATTCTCCCTCTAGTTTTTGCTTTTTGGACTAATTTTATAGAAATGTTCTGCTTTTGGCCTGAAATCTTTGACTTTTCATTCAGCCTCCCAATCTTGGTAGATGCCTTTTGAAATGCGTTTCTTCAAACACAATTCTTCTTGCTCCAACTTGATTACATGTAGTAGTTTTGAAACTAACTGCCACACTGATCAGATTCCTAAAGAACTCCAGCCAGCATCATTATCTACACAGAGCCCTTTGCCCAGCCTGACTGTACTCCTCTTGGTTAAAGTATACAGCACTGTCTTTGAGTGTGACTGAAATCTGCTATGTGAATGTCATAGGTCCAACAGTTATCCTCTCGTCTTTGTTCTCTTAGTGAAGGTCACAATCCATAGAATGCAGATATCCCTATTCAAACATTTCACCCAGATCTTCTACCACGGTCACCATCTTCTCACTGGTCCCTAAATTTGTGACTTACTTCATTGAGTCCTGAGCTCTTCTAATAGGATGGTCAACTAATGTTCCAGCAACCAGCCACTCCAAAATCTGAACCTTGTGTCTGGCCTCTCTGCTGCAACCAGAGCCTGTGAAGTCTATTCAGAGCCCTCTAATGAGGCCTCAAATTAATTCCTGCAAAAGGTTTCAGGATCAAGTCTGACTTCACGGGATGGTTTTCTTTTCTTTGGGGTCACCATAAATTTATGACCCCGTTTTTGTCACGATTAAAGACAAGAAAGGTTGGCCACCTCCTTGTTATAGGATTTAATCAGCCAGAATCTTTACTCTTAGGTTTACAGCTTTCTCTCCAGATTGAAGAAAATTATCTTAGGCTGAGGTATGCATAATATACCTTAGAAGGTATTCAAGGTTGGCACAAATTGGAGAGTTAGTTTTCAACAGTCTAAGTCAAAATTCTACTCTCTAGTAGCCTACAAAGTTTAGAATCAACCTAGTAAGAATACTAGGTTACCAACGATACCAGGAATACTAGCAAAAAAGGATACCAGGAATACTAGCAAGGATACCTGGAATACTAGCAAAAAAGAAAACACAAGAGGCTGAGACCCAATTGAAAGCTACAGGTACATACATATTTTAAAACCATTATATTTATTTTTTCTCCCACCATCCTGGAACTCAGTCCTCAATCTCCAGTGATTCCCTGTGGCTAGTAAGTTAAAATTTCTTGACATGCAACAAGGCCCCCATAACTAGTGCACTCTTACCTAGCAACATCTCATCACTTGCCCCTCTTTTGCCCATAGCAAACATCAGATAGTAATTTCTGAAATTTGGTGTGTTCTTCCAGTACAGCATGCCCTTTCATACCTATGTCTTTGAACATATAATTCTTTCTACCTTAAATGCCCATCCCTTTCTTCCAACCTCATGAGCTCCTATTAATCCTTTAGGACACTCTTATTACATATGTGACCTATTTATTATAGCACTTATCACATTGTAATCATTCGTTTTTTCTTTTGCTTGAGTGAGAACTTCTGAAAGATAGGTAGGGTGACACATTAATCTCTGTATATCCAAGGCCTACCATAGTGCCTGGCATTCAGTAAGTGTCATTTAAAAAATGAGTAAAATTTTGTAAAGGCTCTCCCTCACTATACACAGGTCTTCATCTCACCAGGAAGGCCGGTGATTATTTCACAAAAACTTGGGCTTAGCAGAAATGACTGCTTGATTTCATAGCTTATGAAAATATGCTACTGTGGCTAAAACAGCTTAAACCTTAAAACAGTTTAATGTCTTACCTTTCAATAAGGTAGTATTTTTTCTTTCAGCAATTTTGTGGATCTTAAGGTCCCAGGGTCAGGAGATTCCAACTTCTTTCCAAAACCAAAACCTTTATACTTGTTTCTTCCTCCTCTCTGTCCTGAGCCTTGACCAGCAGGGCAATAAGCTCCTTGTTTCTAATCTCTACAGGAAAAAATGGTGCTTCTGCTGGTGTCCACTCCACTCCCAATCCTCTTGGGCATATGCAGGAGGACTGGAACAGAACCACCAATATCTAGATCAAAAGTGAACAAGAGGAAACCCACAAGCAAAGAAAGCACTGAATCCTTCCTTCTCTTATGAAAATGATCATTCCCCCCCCCACCTCCCCAGAGGCAAAAATATATTATGTTCTTGCCCTTGAAGAAATAATGAATTGTTTGGTCTCAATATACATAAATTGCAATAATTTGTATTGCAGCCACTTATACATTAAAATTTTTCTGTTACACAGATAGTAGAAACCATTTTAGGTTGGATGTTAAAGGCCAGGAATCAATAGTATATTAAAAAAACGTAGTAATATTTTTGTTCATTCTTAAGAATATATATTAATCCCATTTTAAAAGAAATACACACACACAAATGATCCTTTAAAAAAAATAACATCTGTTCCTACATTTTTATCCAGGCCATTACATCCTACTACAGAGGAAGGAAATTCACTGCTGTCAGTTTCATTTCTCTCCCTGCTTCCTGACCCCAGTCACTATGCCACTGTCTTCCCATGTCTTCTCTTCTTGCCACATGTGACCTCAACAACTTCCACGATTTGCAGTATCACCTACATACTAGTGATACTCGGATTTGCTTTTCCTGTGTCCTCCTATTTTCAAATATCTCCTAAGCATTTCCTAAATGTAATATAACTATCTCAAAACAAACATGCAAATCTGTCCCTCCGTGTCAGTTAATAGTATAGTATCACCATCTACTTGGTAACCTGAGCTTTTAAAAACCTTGGTTATTTCCAAATCAGGGGCATAATTACATGGGGCATTAAGCCTGTGCTCAATTCAAAGGAGGATAAAAAGACAAATAAGATAACGTCCTGGTCTCAAGAACTCTTCCATTTAGAACAATCTAGCAAGAAAAATGCAATTTGATGTGCTAAGGAAGAAAAGACTGACTCTGCCTGAGACCACTGGTAACAGAAACCACAGCAGAGAAGAAGTCAGTACTGGATCTTGAAAAGCAAGTACAGTGTAAAATCTGTTCCAGCCACAGGTAACATCAAGTGTTGAAGTACAGAAGCATCAATGAATTTAATGGATTCAGCGAAGGTTGCACAGTAGGGAAATTTAGGAAGAAAGTATAGTAAATGTGCCCAGGAAGACAGATTTGGATAAGAACCGTGGAGAGGACCTTGTATGCCATGCTGAAGTGCTAGAGTAGTATCGTCTGTGCTATTCAAAAACAAAATGTTTTAAAGCATGAGAACAATACCACTAAGTAGAAGTGTTTATTTTTGAAAGCTAACTCTGACAATATTGTGCAGAATGGAATGAGGGTGCCTGGCTGGCTCAGTCCGTTAAGCATTAGACTCTTGATTTCAGCTCAGGTCGTGATCTCATGGTTCAAGAGTTCGAGCCCCATATGAGGCTCCATGCTGATGGTGCAGAGCCTGCTTGGGATTTTTTCCCTCTCTCTCTGCCCCTCTCCTACTCATGCACTCTTGCTCTCTCTCAAAATAAATAAGCTTAAAAAAAAAAAAAAAGAACAGGATATCAAGTTTAGAGAAGATGCTAGAGAAAATAATGGAAGATTCTGAAAAAGGAAGAAAAAAATTACTGGAATCTTTTCAATTCTTGGAGCCTCCTGGGATTATCTATTCCTGAAGAAGGGTTGCACCTTTATAGAGACAGAAGTAACATGTAGAAAACTGGAAGTAATGCAGATAATTCTTCTTCACAGAAAGATAAATTGTGTCCAATGGAATACAACTGACTATTGCCTTGTCATACTGGCCAGTTTTACAGGCGCTTTAGTGTTCCCTGTTCGTGAATGTGTGGCAATTTTTCTCTTTTGAACTGATTTCAATATCTTAGTGGTTCCTTCATTAATTAATTAAATAAAATCTGACAATGTTCATTTTGTGTTTATATGAGTCATAATTACATCCTCTTTTAAAACGTATGCTTTAACAAACATAACAAGATTGACTTCTCAAATGTTTAATTTTGGGTAACTATTCTACAAAATGAGACACAACTGAAAATATGAACCTAGAGAACACAGATTTTAGAGTTGTCACAGATGTAGTTGAGTTTCACCAGGAATAGATTAGAAAACAAAAAGAAAAAAGAGTACCCAAAGGATAGAACTCTAAGGAAAAGCAATGTTTAAGATGCTGGCAGAAGAAAAGATTATAAAGACTGAAAAGAAATGACTAGAAAGACAGGTGAAAAGGGTGAGAATAACACTGAGGGTGTTTAGGGAGAACAGCTTAAAGAACTATATGATCAGCAACATCAAATGCCACAGATCACACCAGGAGGGAGAAAGGAAGAGCAGCTCTCAGATCTGACACCTAGAGCACCACTGTTCACCTGAAGAACAATTCCAGTATGTGTGCTGATACACATCAGTCTACGGCAGCTGGAAGGAAAAGGAGATGAGGAAGTAAAGATAGCCAACAGTGAAAAAAGAAGAAAGATGTGACAGTAGCTTTGAAAGAAGCAAAATTAAGTGAAAGGAATGTGAAATGAACCAACTAAGAGATTTTCAAGTTACCAAAGAAGAATGACAAAATTCCAGAAAATGGTGGAAATGAATTCAGTCAAAAACCTCCCCGTCTTCCCTAACCCATTCTCAATATTCTCAGAATTTTCTTCCTGAGAGAAACATCAGGTTGTGTTATTTCTCCTCTTTAAAACCTCTGGTAACTATTCGATACATAAAGTTCGAATTCCTGAACACGGAATAAAGGGTTGTTCATCATCTGATCCCAAACTATGTTCCAGTCTCCTGAAACATCTCCCTACCATATGCCTGACAGGCTTCTAACCTAAAAGTAGTAGATCCTCTAAAATCTGTGAAAAATGCAATAAGGGTCTCTGTGCTGTGAATATCTCAAAATGTTCTTTTTACCCATGATAAATCTGCACAGGCTAAATTAAAATCTCAAGTGCTCAGTTTCTGGCCAGAATTCTATCAACTCAGTAGTTTTTGTGTTAATCAAAAGCTCTGATTGGGTGTTGATAACATCATGTGTCAGGTAGTCACAGAACTAAAATTAAATATATCTGGTATATAGTCAGTCTTGGCCATAAGTAGGGAATAACAGTTGAAATTAAGGGATCAGTAAAAAATAAACACTTACGGACTCACAGCAGAAATCGTGTGTGTGGTGCATAAGGTACCACACCCTTCTTCTGGGCCCATGGGAGAAATCACTATCGAACATGTCCTCCTTCCTTCTCGCTAAACCCAGACAAGATCTCAAAACCTTTACAAGTGTTTCAGGGAGTCATAACCAATCAAAGTTGACATGTAAAATGAAAACTATCTGCCATCAAGCTTAATTAAGTTGGCTGTTTATCAGCATCACAACTGTATTCAAAATATACATGTTTTTTATTATTTTTATGAATACCCAATTATTATGAATGATTGATTAATCTGGATAGATGCTAGGAAAGAAAAACAATAATTCTAAGAAGTGCAGTTAATTGTTCCTCAAAACAAAGAGTACTTCAGAGAAATATAATAAAAGTGATCATTGGTGGAGAAAATACTATTATAATACCTTACCAAACTAGATCTCATTCCTGGAATGAGTCTTCCATACTCATGACTCCATGTTTTTGTTGATCAGGTTTTCCGTCTACCAAAAATATCCCTTCACTGTCAACTGTTGGTGACTGTTCTAGATCCAGATCAAAGAGTACATTCTTCTCCAATCCCCAAAAGAAGAAATAATTGTGTCCTCTCAGTGCTGCAATATAACCTACACATTATATAACTTAAATAAATAATAACCACACAATAAGTACCTGTCTCCTTGTTATGTTAAAAGATTAAAGGCAAGGGGCGCCTGGGTGGCGCAGTCGGTTAAGCGTCCGACTTCAGCCAGGTCACGATCTCGCGTTCCGTGAGTTCGAGCCCCGCGTCAGGCTCTGGGCTGATGGCTCAGAGCCTGGAGCCTGTTTCTGATTCTGTGTCTCCCTCTCTCTCTGCCCCTCCCCTGTTCATGCTCTGTCTCTCTCTGTCCCAAAAATAAATAAAAAACGTTGAAAAAAAAAATTAAAAAAAAAAAAAAAAAAAAGATTAAAGGCAAGAACTGTGCCTTCTTCATTGTTACTGTCTCCTCCCTCAGCGCCTCCCTCAGTACCAGTTACAGAAAGGACTGAATAAGAGAATAAACTAAGGAAGAACAATAAACAGTCACATAAAAGGGTAGGGTGTTCAGAATCCCCCCCTTATGCCCAATTCTTCCTAAGTGCTAAAGTTCTGCTACACCAATTAGACTGATAGAAAACTAAAGTGTTCTTGTGACTTCCCTGCCAAGACAAGGCTAAAGTAGTAAAAGGCTCTCACTACAGATCTCCTACCTTATCAGATAACCTTCATGCCAAGATCTTTTGGCAATACTGCCAAGATCTTTTCTGTTCTTTTGTGATTTTGCAAAATGGTGTCAAATTCTATTTTCCCATTTTCTAAGTGCATTCTTTCCACCTGTTCCCTCATCTGCTTACTTCTATGCCTTCTGTATTCCATCTACTTCATCTAATTGTTATCTATATTCAAAAAGGGTTAATGTTTTCACTCAAAAAAACCAGAATTTATCCTTAGAAATAGATGTGCATTTTCTCTCATGTGGGAACTTTTCATTCATAGCCACCCAATCTACTTTATCTATACCACTCTTTAAAACTACAGTTAATTTAGGGTAAAATACCAAAGTAGGCTTCATATAACAATGTCACAATGTCAGAAATCCACTTTCAATTTCTATTCAATCTGAATCTATCTCCAAATATGAGTTTTCATTTAACAAACATTCATTATCTGATGTGCCAGACACTGGGCTAGGTTCCATGGATATACATACAAAAAGGCAAGGAGATGGTTTAGTGAAGAAAGGAGGGCTACTCCATATTTACAGTGCAGTGTGATAAGTGCTATATCCACATAAAAAGATTCAATGTTGACACAGCAAGTGAGAGTCCATTTACTTAACTTCCAAAGTCCACAAATTCCCTGAATCCCAGTAGTCGAATACACTAAATACTATTTCATTGTCTTAACTTTGCTTATATGATGAAGCAAATATAACACAGTGTGTAAAATCATAATGGTTTGAAGTCCTGCTGAGAACTGCATTTTTAAGTTATTTGAAAATGTGAACTAAGCATGACTTGATGAAAGCATCTGACCAGTGCCTTCGCCATCCACAATTACCCATCCTTCTTTTTCTGGTTTTCCTCAGTATCTCTGTGCACAGGTAGAATCTGTGTTGCTAAAATAACAATGACCAAGTGTGGTATCTCCTGTCTTACCAACTGTATTTAAATCCTGTTAGTGTACTTATTTTTTTAACAACCACCATCTTAAAAAGCCTCTCTCTCTCAAAGAGGTATTTATTTGACCAAGACAACTTCAGTCATAAATCCACAAGAATTCACAAGTATAAGTTCCCATTTTGGTGATGTATTTTATTATCAACATTCAGAGATCCTTGGTTATTAGAAGTTTTGATGGAAAACCACTATAAGCTTATAATGAAGATATAATATAGCTTCTTATATCACATATATTAAAAATATTAAGAGACTTGAACAGACTAATAATAAGAGAAATCAAAAGGTTATCAAAAAATTATGGGGGAAGAAAAAAGACTCCTAGCTCCAATGAATTTATAAGTAATCATTTCAGATTTCAAGAAACGAAAAATTTCTTTTAGATACACTGTTTCAAGATGGAATCTACCTGTGCATTTTACAAAGCAAATATAAAATCAACTTCTTCCATATGCCAGGAATAATTGCACATGGCTATGAAGGAGGACACAGTCTTCCCAAGTCCCTCCCTCTTTCTGGCTGGCTTTGTACATAAGTACACCTCTCACAGGGTTTACTGTTATTCTTTATGGAGAAAGATACAGTGCATACCAAAACTAGCAAACAGAAAAGAAGTGGTCCCAGGTAGGCATCTGCTACCTCCATGAGATGATATGTGGAATTCTAGATAGGCTTCTGCATCTCCTTATTCCAGAGCCACTGGAACCTACCAACTCCTCCCACTATTCTATCTGATCTGCTCTTAGCAAAGGCCATGTGAACCTCTTATCCCTCACAAGCCCTGATTCTAGCCTACAGATATAACTCAAGTAGTAGTTACATCCCCATTGCCTCAAAGGGATAAGTTGAAGGCTGAAGCTGTCCAAATTGGATGACCCCAGTTCACTAGATCTTTGCATTACCCAGAAATGAATTCTCTGGCTGCTTACTCACAGTTTTTCTTTATGACAGAAATAAACCTGACCACCCTGTTTGTTTTTAATAACTTCCACATACAGCAAATCAAAGTCCTTTTCTTTATTCCAGGAGAGGGAATCTGCAATGACGTTTGAAAAAGAAAAGTTTCTGGAAGTGTTCCACTTAGAAGGCCATCTCTATAACTGTAAAACTGTTTTCATAGAGCTGAGCTAGGTCTGATTTTCAGGGTCCAAACCATCCCTAGACATCCCTTTCCTCTGACAGTAACTCTGAGTGGGGCTGGGGAAACTACTGCACATTCTCTCACTCCCTCCTCCATCAGCACAACTCCAATTGTTTCCTGTTTGGAGACATTTGTAGTATTGCAAACCTCTTGTTGGAATCAAGATTAAAAGTGTTACTTTTGGGGTGCCTGGGTCACTCAGTCAGTTAAGCGTCCAATTCTTGATTTCGGCTCAGGTCACAATCTCATGGTTCATGAGTTCCAGCCCCATGTCAGGTTCCACACTGACAGTGCGGGAGCCTGCTTGGGATTCTCTCTCTCCCTCTTTCTCTCCACCTCTCCCCAACTTGCTCTTTCTAAATAAATAAATAATAAACTTGAAAAAAAATTAAGTGTTACTTTCTCCAGACATACCAGTTTTTAACTGCCAAAAAGTGCACAAATCATTTCATTGAGCTTTCATTAGCTAACCAATCAACCCTAAACTTTAGGGGTAAAAACTTTTAGAGGCAACCAATGCAGATCTGCCAAATCAGCTTCCAAATATGTGTCTTCAAGAAAATGGCAAGAATAGTTAAGAATCTTGGGGTTCCTCCCAGCAAGAATTTATCTACCATCTCTCATTCTTGGTTCTCGTTTACTAACATGCTCACCACTCTCATGCCAAACCATCTCCAACCCCAGCAGAAGGCAACAGTTGCCAGTGTTTCTGCTGCCCTCTCTTCTGGAAGTCCTCCATCCCTCCAGTGCTTCCTTATATGCCACCAGGTCCTTCTGCCTGTTTGTCTGGACCACTAGATTTCCTCACTGCAGAAAAACACAGATTGGGGCTTTAGATGCTGGGTTGTCCTGGATGGAGAAGTTCTTTCCCATTTTTGGGAAGTCTTTCCTCAATCACTCTATATCCTAAATAATAAGCAACTAAACCCTCTGGTATCTGCACTTTCCCCATGCCCCACTCATTCTTCAGTTAATTGCCAGTAAGAATTACAATCTCAACAATGCTAGTCATAATTTAGCAAACTCCACACACTCATTAATATGACTCCGTATTATATAAACTGCTCTGGAAAGCATGAATGAAAAGCCTTTAACTCCTTGTTTCAGTATTTTCAGCTCTGGGAAGCTAATCTATAAAAATAATCCATGGTTAAATTACAGTATACCCAAAGTAGTCATTAAAAGCAGACAACATAGCAACATGGAAAACTTTGACTCCAAAAAAAAAAAAAAAAAAAGGAGGGGGGCGCCTGGGTGACTCAGTCAGTTGATCACTCCACTCTTGATTTCGGCTCAGGTCATGATCGCAGGGTTGCAGGGCAGCTCAGAGCTGAGTGTGTGTGGAGCCTGCTTGAGATTCTTTCTCTCTCTCTCCCCCTCTACCCCACCCCCACCCACCGCAAACACACTCGTGATCTCTCAAATTAAAAAAAATATATATATATACATATATATAATATATATGTATATATATATATGTATATATATATATACATATATATATATATATATTTTTTTTTTTTAAGGCTGGAAAGAAGTACCTTACAATTGCTGTAAATTGCTGGTACATTTGCATGATGGGGCCCTTGAAGCAGTTACACTTCCATCCAATAGGAGTTACACTTGTGATTCCTTATATGGTTTGATTTTTGCAGTAGGAGAAGAGAACAGGATCAGGCTAAATCTCCCCATCCCCAAAGGGCTCCATAAAGCCTTTGTCAAATGACTACACACATATTCACAAACTTTTCCTGTCAAAAATTCTCAGAGTCTTGAATCCCAAGTCATTAAGCACCTATTTACAGGTCCTATACAGTGGATTTCTCACACTTATTCAATCCTCCTAATAACCCTCTGAGGAGGTATCACGGCTTTAATTTTGCATATGAAGAAACAGCTACTGTGACATATTGAGTCACTATCCAAGGTCATACTTGGGGTGTAGGAGCCAAGAGTCAAATATCCGGTCTTCTGACTGCTTGTTCATTGTTTTGTTTTTCTAGATCCGTAAACCCACGCTAAATGGCACATTTAATACCATGCCCAGAAATCAAGTTTCTGTCATGTCAAATTGGCGCCATCACAGTCATTCAATATTGGAGACCTTTCCTGTGTTCTATCACAGATCCTGGTAATAACAACTACCTTGCTTTACAAGTGTGAGCTACACGTTTTTAAAGCGCTTTCACTAAATCCTTAGATGCCCAAAGCTTTGCAAAACTGTAACAAAAAAGGAGAGGGCTGTCCCCCAAGGCCCGAGGGGGCTCCCATCTTTGTCAATGAGCCGTATGGGTTCTTTCGCGGGGCCACGTAGGAAATCGCGAACATCCTAGATAGGAGTCGTGGCGGTGGCCGCGACCGGAGTCGGGGTCACCGAGAACCCTGCTCCGCAGGCCAGGAGTCTTCGCAACCCATCTGCTCCCCCAGACCTCACCTTAAGAGTCTCGTAGGCGGTCGCCACCAACAGGAAGGCCTCTTCGGCGCTCTGCGGCGTCAGTCCCGGGCCCTCATCGCCAGGCTCAGGCCGGTAGCGGTCGGGGTGGTAGCGCCGGGCCAGCTGGCGGTAGGCCCGCGCTATCTCTGCCTTGCCTGCCGTGCGGCTCACGCCCAGCACCTCGTAGCAGTCGCGCGTGCCGCAGTAGAGCCCCTCCACCAGGGCCCCCGCGGGCCGCACCAGCAGCAGCACCAGCAGCAGGGGCGGCAGCAGCACCAACCAGCGCCGGCCGGCAGCCCCGGCTCCCCGGCGCGGAGCGAGCGGCGCCGCCATCCCGGCCTCGGCCGCTGCTCCACCACCCCAGCACCTCTGCCGCACACCGCCGTGCGCCGGGCTCCGCCTCCCCGACCTAACTCCACATCAGCAAACGCCGCCTCCGCGCAGGCGCACTGGGCACTGCTGCGACAAGCACTCGTTTCGCGACCGTTGCTACGGGAGACGGACGCCTCATCCGCCAGGCCGCTTCCGGTATGCAGCTGTCCGCTTTCCTAGCCTCAGCTGCTGGAGGATTTGTTGTTAGACTTAAAGGATGTCTCAGTGTCGCACGTAACCAGTGTGCGCAGAGCGCTTTACGTAACGTCCGCGGTACCCTTCACACGCGATCTTTTCTACAGCCTTAGTTCAGCTGCGTCAGTTGGTAGTCTGGCTCTCTTACCGTCTGGTTATCGCCGTGAAGATGTGTGCACAGGGTTTTAAAGCGAGTCCCGAGCCCCAGACGCCTTCCTTTCACCAGTCCCGTGCTGTCTTTCCCAAAGGAAGATGAACTTAGAGATTCTAGTCACTCTCTGCCTGCTGGGGACCCTTAAAGGGTTTCTCAGCCTCCACACTGGTAACATTTTGGACAACATAAGTATTTGCCAAGTAAAGGGCTGGCCTATGCATTGTAAAATGGTTAGCAGCCCTGACCTCTACACGCTAGTAGTACCACCTATCTGAGCGTGACAGTGAAAAATGTCTCCAGATATTGCCAAATGTGTTCTGGGTGTAGAAAAACAATACAGGCGGCTCACTTAAATTTGAATCTCTGACACAACAAATAATTTCTTAGTGTAATTGTATCCCAAATATTTCATGGGACTATACAACAATATGAAGAACTTTGCCTCAAAAAATGTGTTTCTATCATTCGCTTAGTACATATTTATTGAGTCTCTAATAGGAGCTAGGCACTGTTGGAGGCTCTGGGGACATAGTGGTGAGTAAGGTAGACAAAAGTTCTTGATCTCAGGGAACATATATTCTGGTGGAGGATGACAGACAATAAACAAGAAAATAAGTAAACTTTAAGATATAATAATTTCCTTTAAGAAAATGAAACAAAGAAAAGATACACATATATGTATGATATATAGCATACATACATAGAGAAAAGAGAGAGAGAGAATTAATGAAACACATAGGAGAGTCACCTAAGCTGAAATTATTAGAGCCAGGGTCAATTGTTAGGGTCAATTCCAGGACATCTAAACTGACTTTGAAGGACAAATAGAGGATGACTTGAGGAATGGGAGTTAGGGAGTTTTGGGATAAGGGAGTTGTGAAGGAAGTACCAAGAAGGGGAAAGAGGCGGGCAAGAAGAGAACATGAAGCTTTTCAAGAAATAAAATATAGTCCATAGGACTGGGATGGGAATGAGGAGTGAAGGGGATGAAACCAGAAGCAGCCAGATTGTGAGGGGACATTTTATTCCATGTCGAAGAAGTTACTTTTTATCCTAAGAGCAATGGAGAGCCAGAGTGGAATTTTAAGTAGCAAAATGATACCTTCAAATTTGCACTTCAGAAAAATTACTCTGCTGAGAAAATAAGTTGGGAGATGTCAGGACGACCATTATGAGACAGTTTTAAGAGTCCAAGTAAGAGATGCTACAGGCCCATTTCAAGGTAGTACACTGAGAATAGAGAAAGCATAGTGAAAAGTTGAGGCACTTTCGTGAAACAAAATGGGCAGTTTAGGATCATTGGTTCTGGAGAAGCTAAGGAGAGGAATAAGTCATGATAATGCCCACATTTCTGGATTGGACAGCCAGGTGCCATCTCTAAAATAACACAGAAGGAAAGTGGGTTTATGGTGTAAGATGATGCATCCATTTGGGACATACTGTGTTTGAAATTCCATCCATGTCCACATCAGAGCATGGCACATCCATATTTGAAACATTTGATGATTCTCATTGAACCTCACATCCCATGAGGCTCTCAGATATGCAGATTTCCCAGTCCACTTCCTCCATGCAAGCTCTTCTTATAGAAGCTCATTGCTACCTGTTCAGGCTCTCCTTCCCAACTGGAAGAACTTGCTGTTCTACCTTGAGTTAAAGGAAATTTTCTGCATTACAAATGTGATAGTGTTACTCTCACTCGACTTTGCCCTCAGATTAGAGTTCAAATACTTTAGCAGGCTCTCAAGATTCTGTGACAATCTAGGGCCTCATACACTCTGCTTTTGCTCACACTGGTCTGTCTGTGTAAAATATCATCCCTCCCCTGCTGCACTCCCCTCCAACCCCCTATATCCTGCAGGACTTAGAGATAGTTCTCTTCTATTTGAACTCTCCCCTTGTCGTGTCATAGTCCCACAGCTGATTTGAAGCTTCGTACTCAAGATCAAACTAGCAGAGGGAAAGCTCACTTCAGAGCAGACAGAACTGTGGTGGATATTAATTTAGTGCCTCTGAGTTGCAATCTCACAATTCCTTGCTCTGGGGAACAGGACTCTGCAGACTTCATTTCCCCCATAGCCACCTGACTGTTAAACTCTACCTACAGAGGGTGCTGGGGCACACTGCAAGGCTGGAAAAGAAAAAGAGCATTGCATTTTTTTTCTCAAACAGATCAATATGCAAAATTCCCTGTTCAGCACCATTTTCTTTGCCACCATGTTGGTGATGGCTCCTACTATGGGTTGATTCATGTCTCCCCCCAAAAGACATGTTCAAGTCCTAACCTCTTGTACCTGTGAATGTGAACTTTTTGTTGGAAACAGAGGCTTTGCAGATGTAATTAGTTAAAATAGAGTCATGTTGGAGGTGCCTGGGTGGCAGTTAAGTCAGTTAAGCATCTGACTTGACTTTGGCTCAGGTCATGATCTCATGGCCATGGGATGGAGTCCAGAGGCTGACTCTGTGCTGATAACACAGAGCCTGCTTGGGATTCTCTCTCTCTCTCTTTCTCTCTCTGTCCCTCCACCTCACGTGCTTTCCCTGTCTCTCTTTAAATAAACTTTTTTTTAAAAATGAAAAAAAGAAAATGAAGTCATGCTGGATACAAGTGGGTTCTAATCCAACAACTCTTGTCCCCTTAATAAGAAAGCGGCCAGACACACAGGGAAAATGACCATGTGAAGACAGAGGCAGAGATTGGAGTTACGCTACCCCAACCCAGGGAATGCCAAGGATTGTCAGCAGCTGCCAGAAACTAGGAGAGAGGCATGGAAAGGTTTGCTCTCAGAGGCCCCAGGAGGAACCAACTCTGCCAGCAGCTTGATTTCAGAATTATAACCTCAAGAACTGTGAGAGAGTAAGGGTCTGTAGTTTTAAGCCAGCCAGCTCATGGTGATTTGTTACAGCAGTCCTAGGAAATGGATAAATCTCCAGTCAGGGTCTTAGTCACCACACGGGCGGCAGCTGTTAGCTTTCAGCAGTTTCTTCGCCACAGCAGCAGGCAGCCTGCTTCGGTGATAACCACACTCTCTCCTCAGAGCCAAAGGAATTACAGTAATATATAATAAACGCATGCTTAATGGATGATGAAAAGTTCTGGAACTAGATCATGGTGATGGCTGCACAAAATGGCTAAGATGGTAAATTTTATTAAAAAGAAATAGTAAACACGGGGTGCCTGGGTGGCTCAGCCGGTTAAGCAACCGACTTCAGCTCAGGTCATGATCTCATGTTTCATGAGTTCAAGCCCCACGTCAGGCTCTGTGCTGACAGCTCAGTAGGCCTGGAGTCTGCTTCAGATTCTGTCTCCCTCTGTTTCTGCTCCTCCCCCACTCACACTCTGTCTCTGTCTCTCAAAAATAAACATAAAGAAAGAAAGAAAGAAAGAAAGAAAGAAAGAAAGAAAGAAAGAAAGAGTAAATGCAAAGGGTAACAGCTACCCCTGAGGCTAAGGGGAAAAGGAAACAAGGAACTCAGAAACTCAGAGGAGTGTCTTGCCCCACATCTGAGATTAATTCTTTTTATTGAGGTAAAATACACATAAAATTTACCATCTGGACCATTTTTAAAATGTACAGTTCAGGGGCACCTGGCTGGCTCAGTCGGAAGAGCGTGCGACTCGATCTCAGGGCCATGAGTTTGAACACCACGTTGAGTGTAGAGATTACTTAAAATGAATTAATTAAATTAAAAAATAAAATTAAAATAGGGCACCTGGGTGGCTCAGTTGGTTAAGCATCCGACTTTGGCTCATGTCATGATCTCACATTCGTGGGTTCAAGCCCGGCGTCAGGCTCTGCACTGACAGCACAGAGCCTGCTTTGGATCCTCTGTCTCCATCTCTCTCTCTCTCTGTGCCTCCCCTGCTTGCTTACCTGCTCTCTCTTTATTTCAAAAATAAATAAACATTTTTAAATAAATAAATAAATAAAATGTACAATTCAATGGCATTAAGTACCTTAACAGTGGCCGACAGCCATTTCCATGATCTAGTTCCAGAACTTTTCATCACCCCCAAAAGAAATGCTGTATCTGTTAAAGCATGCAATGCATTTACTACTTCTTTTGCTCTGTACCCCTTAGAGCTCTCTTTAGCCCCCTTTTAGTCACTATGGCTGGCACCATGAAGGAGTATCCCTAATCCAGGGTTAGAACTCCGAGGGAAGGGAAGGCAAACCAGAGGGCAGCCAAGGAGGGTCACAAAAAGCCAGGCCAGACCAGGGTCAGGGGGCTACATCCTGGTAAGAATTACCCTACTCAGAGAGGTGAACAAGGTGCTCTAAAAGTGTTGACCCACCTATGTCTCACTTCTTCTCTCTCACCATAGGAAACTCCATGAATCAGAATCTGGAATAAAATATCAGGAAAACTCCTATATGGGTAGTAAATTGGAAAATTTGGATGAGATGCAAAAGTTCCTAGAAATATATAAAACGCCAAGATTGGTGTTTATGTAAATATGAAGGAAACTGAAAAGTCATCAAATTTTTGGGGTTTGAGGCTGTTATTACCTGTGACTCAACTGCTTAGGTAAAAACATGTTCAATAAATCAGAAAAATCATCTGGGTAGGTTTGGTTGACCACTATAACCTATCTGAGTAATAACATCTTAAGCCAAAATATCCTTATTACTTACACTCTGGCCTTTGGTTCCACTTATTATAGTCCAAAGTTCAATATTAGATGATCACAGATGGAATTTTGAGATGTAGTTTCTACAGACCAATTATCTGTACCTTGAATTTCTTCCTAAGGTATATGAAAGGAGAAATAATAAGCATGGTAAATAGTGATTTCTTCACAGATAACCCTTTGCCAAATGACTTCAATGAGTTAGTAGGTTCATAGGCTAACCAAGTTTGTGATTAGCAACTTGATGACAACTGTATTTAGGATTCTGGTAATTGCGATTGAACTCTACATCATTTCTAGATTTTGATAAACCATAGTGGAAAGTCATATGGAACACAATTGATTTTAGAGCATCAGCATGGTCTTGAGACTTCCATAAACTTTATTTCACTTGATGTTAACTTGTTACATTTGGAATAAGCACACAAACTTGTTCCAAAAGGTAAGTCTTTATTAAAAGTAACATTTGAGGGACGCCTTGGTGGCTCAGTTGGTTAAGCCTCCAACTCTTGATCTCAGCTCAGGTAATGATCTCACAGTTCATGGGTTTGAGCCCCACATTGGGCTCTGCACTTACAGCATGGAGCCTACTTGGAATTCTCTTTCCCTCTCTCTGCCCCTACCCCACTTGTGCTCTCACTCTCACTCTGTCTCTCAAAATAAATAAATTAACTTAAAAAAAAATAAAAGTAACATTTGAAATTTTATAAGTACAAGCATAATTAATTTACACACATAGCAGAAAGTCTCAAAATTTAAATCACTCCCTTCAAAGTGGAGGAAGAAATGCCTTAATTCACATATATTTAAAAAATGAAATTATGGTTTAAAAAGCTCAGTCAACTGGAGTATGGTGGTGACTTAAAAAATACAACACCAAAGATTCGATCCATGAAAGAGATAATTGATAAGCTACACTTCATTAAAATTAAAAACTTACGCTCTGTGAAAGGCAAGCTCAAGAGAATGGATGAGTCACAAACTGAGAGAAAATATTTGCAAAAGACACATCTGATGAAGGACTATTATCCAAAATATACAAAGAACTCTTAAAACTAAACAAAGAGAGGGGTGCCTGGCTGGCTCAGTCAGAGGAGCATGCAACTCTTGATCTTGGGGTTGTGAATTTGAGCCCCACATTGGGTGTAGAGATTGATTAAAAATAAAAATAAAAATAAAATTGATTAAAAATAAAAATCTTAAAAAAATAAAACACTCAACAATGAGAGAACAGATAACCTGATTAAAAGGTGGGCCAAAGATCTTGACATCTCACCAAATAAAGTATATCAATGTAAAATTAGTATATGAAAAGATGCTCTGCATCATATGTCATCAAGGAAATACAAAACAAAACAACAACGAGATATCACTACATACCAATTAGAATGGCCAGAATCTGAAACACTGCCAACACCAAACGCTAGCAAGGATGTGGAGCAACAGGAGCTCTCATTGAATGCTGGTGGAAATGTAAAATGGTACAGATGCTTTGGAAGACAGTTTGATGTTTTCTTATAAAGCTAAACATACTCTGGGACACTGGCTGGCCCAGTTGGTAGGGCATGCCACCCTGGAGTTTGAACCCCACATCGGGCACAGAGATTACTTTAAAAAAAAAAAAAAAAAACAACAACAAACCAGGCGCCTGGGTGGCTCAGTCAGCTAAGTGTCCAACTTGGGCTCAGGTCATGATCTCACTGCTCATGGGTTCAAGCCCCACTTTGGGCTCTGTGCTGACAGCTCAGAGCCTGGAACCTGCTTCAGATTCTGTGTCTCCCTCTCTCTCTGCCCTTCCCCCACTTGCGCTCTGTCTTTCTCTCTCTCTCTCTCTCTTTCAAAAATAAATAAACATTAAAAAAAAAAAAAAACACTGCACTAAGTATACTCTTACCATATAATCCAGCAATTGCACTCCTTGGTATTTACCCAAAGGAAGTGGAAATTTATGTTCACACAAAAACCTGCACATAGATGTTTATAGAAGCCTTATTCATACTTGCCCAAACCTGGAAGTACCAAGCTGTCCTTCCGCAGGTGAAATGGATAAACTGAAGTACCTCCAGACAATGGAACATTATTTAGTATTACAAAGAAATGAGCTGTCAAGCCATGAAAAGTCATAGAGGAAGCTTAGATGCCTATCACTAAGTGAAAAAAGCCAATCTTAAAAGGCTACATATTGTATGATTCCAGCTATATGACATTCTGGAAAAGGCAAAACTATATATGGAGACAGTAAAAAGATCAGTGGTTGCCAGGCAAGAGGGAGGGATGAAAAGGCAGAACACAGACAATTTTTAGGGCAGTGAAACTGTTCTATATGACACTGTAATGACAAGTACATGTCATTATACATTTGTCCAAACAAATAGAACGTACAACACCAAGAATGAACACTAGTATAAACTATGCATTTGGGGCGATTATGATGTGTCAATGTAGGCTACTTAATTGTAACCAATGTACCACTCTGGTAGAAGACGTTAATAATAAGGGAGGCTATGCATATGTGGGGGCAAGGGCCATATGGGAAATCTCTGTACGTTCTTCTCAGTCTTGCTGTGAACCTAAAATCGCTCTTTGAAAACGTCTATTAGGGGCGCCTGGGTGGCTCTGTCGGTTAAGCGTCCGACTTCAGCTCAGGTCATGATCTCGCGGTTTGTGAGTTTGAGCCCCGTGTCAGGCTCTGTGCTGACAGCTCAGAGCCTGGAGCCTGCTTCAGATTCTGTGTCTCTACATCTCTCGGCCCCTCCCCTGCACATGCTCTGTGTCTCTCTGTTTCTCAATAATAAATAAATGTTAAAAAAAAATTTTTTTAAGTCTATTAAAGGGGTGCCTGGGTGACTCAGTTGGTTAAGCATCCAATTTTGGCTCAGGTCATGATCTCATGGTTCATGAGTTCTAGCCCCACATCTGACTCTGTGCTGACAGCTCAAAGCCTGAACCCTGCTTCAGATTCTGTGTCACCCTCTCTGCCCCTCACAAGCTCACTCTCTGTCTTTCTCTCTCTCTCAAAAATCAACATTAAAAAAATTTTTTTAAGAATTAAAAAAATTCTATTAAAAAACACTAAGGGGACACCTGGGTGACTCAGTCACTTAAGCGTCTGACTTTGGCTCAGGTCATGATCTCATGGTTCATGAGATCAGTCAGTGCAGAGCCTGCCTGGGATTCTTTCTCTCTCCCTCTCTCTCTGCCCCTCCCCTCCTCAAAATAAAAATTAACTTTAAAAAGAAGCCACTAAGGCCATGCCTTCTAATTCTTTGTATTCTTTTAGTGTCTTTATGTAATTAGCATTCAATAAATACATTTCAACTGATGCACAAATTGTTTCATCTACCAGGTGAATAATCTGGGGAAATTAATTTAGAGTCGATTGGCTTTTTCTGTGTCTCCAATGGTGAAACAGTAAAGATAAGAAACTGCTCTAACCATGGATTTTAGCCTAGTGGATCTACACTGTCCAACTAGAGCAGTGGGGTGTTGTAATTCACACTCCCAGATAGATGACATTTGTACCACTATGCTAGATGACTACTGGTCAATCTGGCCAAAAGTCACCTGAAGTGAGAGAAAACCTTGTTATAATTTCTGGTATAAGACTTTTAAAAGGTCTTCCCATTCAAATTGAGCATACTTTTTTTCACACTTACATTGAATTGCTTGGCCCAAAAGCTGACTTGAATTAAGTGAACAAAAGTTACACCTACATATCCCCAAATCAATAAATGGTTGAAAAACAACCATTCTATATACAACTTGGGATATTATAGTGTTTTAAAGTTCTCTATACTTCTAAGGCAAGGAATTGGTACTATAAGATCTTTTTAAAAGATTTTTAAGAATGTTCTAAAACTAGGAAGGCAAAAAAAAAAAAAAGGCTGACTCAAAACCAGCATTGCTTTTGAACTTCATTTTGGTCATATCTGTTAGCCCAGACGCAAAAAAAAAAAAAAAAAGGCTAACTCAAAACCAGCATTGCTTTTGAACTTCATTTTGGTCATATCTGTTAGCCCAGAGGTCTGGTCATGTGAGTGAGGTGATTTATGGAGTCAGAACACCACCAATTTCATTGCCAAACCCATTTTTTTTTAAATTTTTTTTTCAACGTTTTTTATTTATTTTTGGGACAGAGAGAGACAGAGCATGAACGGGGGAGGGGCAGAGAGAGAGGGAGACACAGAATCGGAAGCAGGCTCCAGGCTCCGAGCCATCGGCCCAGAGCCTGACGCGGGGCTCGAACTCACGGACAGCGAGATCGTGACCTGGCTGAAGTCGGACGCTTAACCGACTGCGCCACCCAGGCGGCCCGCCAAACCCATTTTTAAATTTTGTCAGACTCATATGAATATACCCTCTCTCTTGTTTTCTTTACATATGCCTATCTTTTTAAAAATTAATATCTGTTTCTTCCTTATCTCTTCTACCAGCCACCCACTTGAAGAATGGGAGAGTGGTAGTATCTGACTCTATTAATTCTTGCTTTTTAAACATCCATTTGCCTTTTAACTATTTAGCCCACTCGGTCACTAATGTGGAGAAACTCATTTTACAATTCTCCCCTCCTCTGTTATTCTTACTGGAGGCAAGGACACAAATTACACAACACACACACCCCACTCTTACTGGGCTTATATCCTGGACCTGCTAGGTCATCAGGAAGACAGAAGCCAGTTGTGTATTTGCTGACCACCAGGAAACCACAGATAAAATCTCATTGAGAAGAAATTCTGGAGAGAACTCAACCTGGCCCTGTACCTCTAACTGGTTCCAAAGCACCCAACAGAGACTTATGCCAGTTCCAAATTGTCCACTAGAGGATGCTACCCATTCCTGCACAGTCAGTTATAAATGTCTGATGGATAAACCCCATAATTTACAATGGTTTCTGTTTTTCTTAGCCTTCCCTCAGAATTCTTGAATGAAGCACTTTTTAAAACCAAACATCTAATAAGGGAAACGAAACCTGATTGGTTGCATAGACAAAAGGGGAAAGCTAAACACAGTTCCAGCACCCACTCCCTGGCATGCTTCATAACAGGATGGTGGTTACGAGGATTTTGCACCAAAAATATAATTTAAACACTGGCATTGGCTCTGTTTTTAAAGGGAGGAAAAACATTTCCGATGTACAAACATATATCTATTTACTTTTTGTCGAAATAATGTGTAAACTTAGGTAAACAGTCACTTCAGAAATATTCTCCATGGTAAGGTTTTACATGGGAAGTTTAAGGACATATGAATTTACTAATTAGCATAATACCCACTCAGATATGGATGGCTCCTGAGTGGAAGCAGGGGATATAAATTTGAGAGCCTTTAGTCTACAAGGGGTTTTTGCCTTTTTATTTGTTGTCGAAAGTACTCTAGTTGATACAAAAGAGGTTGATTATGCAGGAGAAAAGAAATAACCTAAGTAGCCTAAGAAGTTAGAAGGGATGCAATCCAAGTTCATGAACCTTCAGTAGGAGGAGATGGCTTCCCCCATCATCAGAGGAAGAAAAGGGAAGATGTGTACACATGCAGAGAAATTTGTAACTTTGACCATGAAAAGTCAAGGTCTCTGATCTAATGGTTTCTATTTTCTTAATGAAACCTAAGGTAAGATTATCTCTTAAAGGATAAGACTTGAGAACAGAAGTGAAAATATAAAATTGTTATCACACTGTGTGAGAAAGCAAATTTACTGGAGAATGACTGGGATTGTTGGGTGGGGTTGAGCAAAACCAGTGGTTGTGTGGTTTTCTCCAGTAATGTTTAGCTGCTCATGAGCAGATGTGAAAAAGGCAATCATTTTTACTCAGGGTTAGTATTATGCCAAGGTGACTGATAAAGGAAGAGAAAAGCAAGGAAGCTGAAGGCATTTGCTAGGGAGTAATTATAGTGAAGAACCTTGGAATCTTACCTGAACTAAGTTGGACTAAACTTCATACCCACTATGATAATGGTAATTAAAAGTCAGAATGTCAAAACCAGGGAAAGAAAAGCACATAAATAAAAGAACCCATAGGTTATTAAAATTGAGCTTTATGCCCTGCCAACTCTGCCAACGCCTCATTCCTTGTTCCTTTCCTGTCAAGAGGCTTTTCACGAAGCCTGACAAGTGTAGTGAAGGCAGTAGCAAACACCAGCATTGCATTTCAGCCTCAGCCAAAACAAACATGCCCAGAAGTGTCTAGCCAGAGCCCTTAGCCTCTGCTATGGGACCCAGCCAAGAGATGTTTCTTCTCCCAAGCCTTCCAGAAAGATCAAAGACCATAGACTGTTTGTTTTTAATTTTAGAGAGCAAACACAAGCAGGAGAGAGGGGTAGAGGGAGGGAAGGAGAGAGAGAGAGAGAGAAAGAGAGAGAGAGAGAGAGAGAGAGAGAGAGAGAGAGAGAGAGAGAGAGGTTGAGTCCCAAGTAGGCTCCATGCTCTAGCCTAATGTGGGACTCAATCCCACGATCCTGGAATCATGACCTGAGCCGAAATCAAGAGTCAGATACTCAACTGACTGAGCTGCCAGGTGCTCCTATAGACCACTTTCTTACTGATTCACTTTTTCCTGGCCAAAGGCTTCTAGCTGGGCGTGTAGAACTCTAGCAGGGAGGTGGATGTGTGTCATTAAACCCCACTCCCACACAAGCAGAATTTGGGAGGGCTAACATGGGGCTTGTGGGATGCAGGCAGGATGAGATTGTCCCATGGCCATGTGGAGGTGAGGATGTAAGGTGGAATTGGGTGGAGCAGACAGCTAAGCATCAGGGAGATGATACCCAGTACAAGATAAGGAGATAGCAATCAGAGACCCCAGAACAGATTACATGGCTTCAGAATGCCAGACAGGATTGGGAGACATTTCCTGGGATGATGGAGCAAAACCCACAATGATGTGTGAAGAGTATTAGGGGCTACAAGGCCATTTAGATTACACACACTCTGTCTCACACCCAGGTCATCATTAACAAAGCAGAACTTGTATTTCTGTAGATTTCCCACATAGAAAGTTTTAACGCAATACTTCTCAGTCTGTAAAATATGCATCTGAATCATCCAAGAATCTTGTTGAAACTGTAGTTTCTGAATCAGTAAGTCTGAAGTGGGACCTGAAATTCTGCATTTCTAACAAGCTCACAGCTGGTGCTGATGCTGCTGGTCAAGGGATCACATTTGGAGGGGCAAGGCTCTGGTGATCCATCCCCACAGCCACCCTCTGTGTACTGGGACTTACCAGGAGTCCAGCCTCTCCGGAACAACATTCTCTTGTTATCTACTCTATGCCCTCATTAAACTTGGCGTGACAAAGAATGGTAAAAGACAGAGTAAATACACTGGGATCCAAAGGGCTTTGGTCTGACAACTTTCATCATTTAAAGAAAATGTTTATTCATTTTGAGAGACAGAAAGAGAGTGCAAGCAGGGGAGGGGCAGAGAGGGAGGAAGGGAGAGAATCCCAAGCAGGATTATCTCCTAGTTTTCCAAAAATAGTTCTAGAGATCTGTTGCACAAGAACGTGAATATAGTTGACTCTATGGAACTGTACACTTGAAAATGACTTAGATGATAAACTTTATGTTTTGTGGTTCTTTTCCATAATTTTTAAAAATGTTAAAACCATTTTTTGCTTGCCAGCTATATAAAAATTGTAGGCTGGATTTGACCAGAGAGTCATACACAGTTTGCCAGCTCCTGTTCTAACCAATAGTACATATTCAGATCTCACCGGCTGTTTCTATCATGCAGTTAGAGCTGTCTTGCAATCCCCATTCCAACCCAGTTTCCTGCACTGCATCTAAGTGTCATGTCTCTTAGTCTTCTTTAATCTAGAAAGTCAATCTTTCAGGCTTTCCTTGACTTCCATGACCTGGACACTTTTGAAGATCACAAGCGAATTATTTTGTAGAAGGTCTTCTTTCAATTTGAGTTTTCTGTTTCCTCATAATTAACTCCAGGTATGCATTTCTGTCAGGATACCACAGAACCGATGCAAGGTCCTTCTCAATGGATGATATCAGAAAGAGCAAGATAACATCTGTCTCATTACTGTTAATGTTAACTTTGGCCACTTATCTGCCAGGTTTTTATACTGTAAAGTTACCTTTTCCCCCTTTAATAAATAATGTGTGAAGAGAAACTTTTAGGTGTATTCTTTTCTGAAACAAACTTTCACCTATTTGTTTTAGCTTCCATGATTTTTGCCTGAACCAATGATTAATACAATCAATGGTTGCAGAATGGTGACATTCTAATTTTGTCGTTCCAACCACATTTATTTAAAAAAAATTTTAATGTTATTTATTTTTGAGAGAGAGAGAGAGAGACAGACCATGAGTGGGAGAGGGGCAGAGAGAGAGAGGGAGACACAGAATCTGAAGCAGGCAGGCTCCAGGCTCTGAGCTGTGAGCACAGAGTCTGATGCAGGGCTCAAATCTGCAAGCAGTGAGATCATGACCTGAGCCAAAGTGGAACGCTCAACCGACTGAACCACCCAGGTGCCCCCCAACCACATTTACATTCTTACTATAAAGAAGATCTTTCTCTCTCTCTCTTTTTAAGTTTATTTATTTATTTTGAGAGAGAGAGGGAGAGAAAGAATCCCAAGCAGGCTCCATGCCATCAGCACAGAGCCCAAGCCAGGTCTCAATTCCACAAACCTCGAGATCGTGACCTGAGTAGAAATCAAGAGTCAGATGCTTAACTGACTGAGCCACCCAGGTGCTCCAACGAAGATCTTTCTTTGTTTCTACATTTATAAACTCATGGAAACTTATTTTATGGGCAATAAAATATGTTAATTCCACTAATGTATTAATCGTTATTGTTAATCATATGGGTGCTAATCTGTCAATTTCATTACTTGTTTTGATGCTCAAATTGTCTTAGAATCGGCCAAGGGAAGCTCCTTTAAGATGGTTCTGTGTCCTTTTAACATGTTCCATGTCCTTTTTTGTTCCCATCATATTTTATGTGTTTTCTTACTTACTGGTACCAAAAGGTATTTCAGGTTCATTTTGTATTTTCTCTGTCTCAGTCCCAGCCACAGCCTTCATGCGACAGAAAGGAGCTCTGCCACAGAATTACATCAGACACCAGCCAAGTGGAGAGGAAGGTGAAAGGAGGGACTAAGAGAGGAAACCAAGGTGAGAGAGTGACATTCCAAGACAAGTATATTTGTATGTACAAAATAACATTACTAATAGTTGTTTACAGAGATCCCGTAAGTGTGATCTTTCCCACGTTTGTTCTTGCCTACAAGAGGAATCCATCTCACTTATATTGGTAGGTAACATGGAACAGTGAAAAGTGCAGGGCTTTGGAGCATGTTAATTCGGATTCAAATCTCAACCCTCCTACTGACTAGCTCTGTGAGCTTGTCTAACTGATTTCGACTCTTAGAACTTCAGGTTCTTTAGGCTTCTGAGGAAGATAATAATAATATTTGCTTCTCTGGACTGTTATGAGGATTATAAATACTAGATACTGGGGTGCCTGTGTGGCTCAGTCAGTTGAATATCTGACTCTTGATTTCAGCTCAGGTCAAGATCCCAGGGTTGTGGAAAATAAACTCAAAAGGGATGAAAGATCTAAATGTGAGACAGGAAACCATCAAAACCCTAGAGGAGAAAACAGGTCATAACCTCTTTGACCTCAGCTGCAGCAACTTCTTACTCGACACATCTCCAAAGGCAAGGAAAATAAAAGCAAAAATGAACTATTGAGATCTCATCAAGATAAGAAGCTTCTGCACAGCAAAGGAAACAATCAACAAAACTAAAAGGCGACCGACAGAATGGGAGAAGATATTTTCAAATGACATATCGGATAAAGGGTTAGTATCCAAAATCTATAAAGAACTTAGCAAATAATAAAATAAATAATAAAAACAAATAATCCAGTGAAGAAATGGGCAGAACACATGAATAGACACTTCTCCAAAGAAGACATCCAGATGGCCAACAGATATATGAAAAGATGCTCAACATTGCTCATCATCAGGGAAATACAAATGAAAACCACACTGAGATACCACCTCACTCCAGTCAAAGTGGCTAAAATGAACAACTCAGGAAACAACAGCTCCTGACGAGGATGTGGAGAAATGGAAACCCTCTTGCACTGTTGGTGGGAATGCAAACTGGTGCAGCCGCTCTGGAAAACAGTGTGGAGGTTCCACAAAAAATTAAAAATAGAAGACCAATGGAATAGATATAGACTCCAGAATTGGACCCAAAGATTTATGGCCAACTAATCTTTGACAAAGCAGGAAAGAATATCCAATGGAAAAAAGATACTCTCTTTAACCAATGGTGCTCGGAGAACTGGACAGCAACATGCAGAAGAATGAAACTAGACCACTTTATTACACCATTCACAAAAATTAACTCCAAATGGATGAAGGACCTGAATGTGAGACAGGAAACCATCAAAACCCTAGAGGAGAAAGCAGGAAAAAAACCTCTCTGACCTCAGCTGCAGCAATTTCTTACTTGACACATCCCCAAAGGCAAGGGAATTAAAAGCAAAAATGAACTATTGGGACCTCATGAAGATAAAAAGCTTCTGCAATGAAAAGGAAATAATCAACAAAACTAAAAGGCAACCGATGGAATGGGAAAAGATATTTGCAAATGACATATCAGACAAAGGGCTAGTATCCAAAATCTATAAAGAGCTCACCAAACTCCACACCCAAAAAACAAATAATCCAGTGAGTAAATGGGCAGAAAACATGAATAGACACTTCTCTAAAGAAGACATCCAGATGGCCAACAGGCACATGAAAAGATGCTCAACGTCGCTCCTCATCAGGGAAATACAAATCAAAACCACACTCAGATATCACCTCACGCCAGTCAGAGTGGCCAAAATGAACAAATCAGGAGACTATAGATGCTGGAGAGGATGTGGAGAAACGGGAACCCTCTTGCACTGTTGGTGGGAATGCAAATTGGTGCAGCCGCTCTGGAAAGCAGTGTGGAGGTTCCTCAGAAAATTAAAAATAGACCTACCCTATGACCCAGCAATAGCACTGCTAGGAATTTACCCAAGGGATACAGGAGTACTGATGCATAGGGGCACTTGTACCCCAATGTTTATAGCAGCACTCTCAACAATAGCCAAATTGTGGAAAGAGCCTAAATGTCCATCAACTGATGAATGGATAAAGAAATTGTGGTTTATATACACAATGGAGTACTATGTGGCAATGAGAAAGAATGAAATGTGGCCCTTTGTAGCAAGGTGGATGGAACTGGAGAGTGTGATGCTAAGTGAAATAAGTCATACAGAGAAAGACAGATACCTTATGTTTTCACTCTTATGTGGATCCTGAGAAACTTAACAGAAACCCATGGGGGAGGGGAAGGAAAAAAAAAGAAAAAAAAAGAGGTTAGAGTGGGAGAGAGAGCCAAAGCATAAGAGACTCTTAAAAACTGAGAACAAAAAAAAAAAAACAAAACAAAAAAAAACTGAGAACAAACTGAGGGTTGATGGAGGATGGAGGGTAGGTGATGGGCATTGAAGAGGGCATCTTTTGGGATGAGCACTGGGTGTTGTATGGAAACTAATTTGGCAATAAATTTCATATAATAAAAAAATTAAAAAATTAAAAAAAAGATGTGGTTTATATATACAATGGAATACTACTCGGCAATGAGAAAGCATGAACTCTTGCCATTTGCAACAACGTATATGGAACTGGAGGGTATTATTTCTAAGTGAAATGTCAGAGAAAAGACAGATATCCTATGTTTTACTCATATGTGGAATTTGAGAAACTTAACAGAAGACCGTGGGGGAAGGAAAGGGGAAGAAATAGTTTCAAACAGAGAGGCAAACTATAAGAGACTCTTAAATACAGAGAACAAGCTGGGGGCTAATTTTTTTGGGGGGATAGGCATTGAAGAGGGCACTTGTTGGGATGAGCACTGGGTGTTTATTGTATGTAAGTGATGAATCGTGGAAATCTACTCCTGAAGCCAAGAGCACACTGTATATGCTGTATGTTAGCTAACTTGACAATAAATTATATTAAAAAAAAAAAAAGATCCCAGGGTTGTGTGATTGAACCCCACGTTGGGCTCCCCACTGAGTGTGGAGTCTGCTTAAGATTCTTTCTCTGTCTCTCTGCCCCTCTCTTCCTCTTGTGCTCTCAATCTCTCTATCTCTTTCTCTAAAATAATTTTTTTTAATTTAAAAAGAAGAAAGAAATACTAGATACCAAAGGCTCCTAGTTGGTGCTGCACCAGCCACACGTCATAGTTCTGTGTGGGAACAGGCATAATTGTTATCTCTCCAAACATAGTGTCTTATGTTTATTAAGGGATTCTTTCACTTATGAGACCAATATTACTATCCAGTTTTCTAATAATTTCACAAGCCTTATCTCACTGGACCAATGCAATGGAAGTTGTAGAAAAGAAAGGGAAGACAGGTCTGTTTTTCAAGTGCATTGCCATAGAAAGCCATCAAGTAATTTCCACGAAACAGATAACGACTTTTGCTTTTTATGCTCTACACATCTGTATTATCTGAATTATTTGGCCAGATATATTCTCTTATTATTTGTGTGACTGTATTGTTTTAAGTGGAGTGTTCCCTCAGCTCGCTAGATCAGAGCTCTTTGAAACCTAACATCAGAGCACTGAATTGAGTAAGATTTTGTCCTAAAGCAAAGTAAGGGAAAATCTTCCTTAATCCTTTAAAACATATTCTAACTAACTCTGTGATGATGTAACAGCCTTGATTGAGCTTAATCATCATAACACTCACTTCATTCATAAGTCTGAGCCACAATGACTGACTGAGAAAGAGATTCTGGTTGGCCCAGAGTGGTCACATCTTATCCATACCTTCCATTTAATGTCAAGCAAGTAAGTGTTCAAGGCAGACTTTGTTGCTGGCACTTTCTTTCTATAACTCTTATTTGCTTTACAAAGACTTTTCATACCTGTGATTTTATCAGCTCTTCCAATATTCAATATCAGAGAGTGTCTTTCTCATTTTTGAACTCTGATGTACCTTACCTGAAACATGCTTTGTTCACAATAGGTACTCAAGAAGTAATTTTTTTTTAATTTGAGTATACTTGACATACTGTGTTACATTGGTTTCATGTGTACAACTTAGTGATTTGACACACTTATACATTATGCTGTGTTCACTACAGGTATAGCTACCTCTGTCCCATTACATCACTATTACAATATGATTGACTCTATTCCTTATGCTGTGCTTTTTATTCCCTTGACTTATTCATTCCATAACTGGAGGCTTATATCTCCCACCCTCCTTCACCCATTTTGCCCAATCCTCACCTCCCTCCCTTCTAGCAACCATTGATTTGCTCTCTGTATTTATAGTTCTGATTCTGCTTTTTGTTTGTTTATTCAATTTTTTTAGATTCCATTTGTGAGTGAAATCATATGGTATTTGTCTTTCTCGGTCTGACTTATTTCACTTAGCATAATACCCTCTAGGTCTATCCTTGCTGTCTCAAATGACACAATCACATCCCTTTTTATGGCTGTGTAATATTCTGGGGTGTGTGTGTGTGTGTGCGTGCGCGCATGTGTGCTGTTTTCCTTGTACATTCATCTACTGATGGACACTTAGGTTGCTTTTATGTCTTGGTTATAAATAATGCTGCAGTAACGTAGGGGTGCATCTGTCTTTTCAAGTTTGTGTTTTTATTTTCATTAATGCCCAATAGTGGAATCATTGGATCATATAATATTGCTATTTTTAATTTTTTGAGGAACCTCCATACTGTTTTCCACAGTGGCTGCACCAGTTTACATTCTTACCAACAGTGCATGAGGGTTCCTTTTTCTCCACGTCCTCATCAACACATTGTTTCTTGTTTTTTTTTCCTTGTCTTTTATTTTATCCATTCTAAAAGGTGTCAATAAGTATTTTTTAATGGCTTAAAAAAAAAACAAGATAGAGAAGAGGGGAGGGAAATGAAGATGTTTTGGAGGCTTGCCACTTGCCGGTACTTTATATCCCATGTCACAATCTTTTCAACAATCTTGTTTAATAATGTAGTGAGCACTGCAGATATTTCTCCAAAATCTAGTCCATGCATGCCGGGTAAGCTTTGGAAATTCTCACCCCACAGGCAGAAGGGGCTTCTTGACCAATAGTCATGATTGTCCTCTCTTTATCTAGAAGAAAGATAGCCTTGATAAATTCTCACGACAGGAGCATGGTGGTACAGGCTTATCTTGTTTCATTCCCCAGATGTAGGGCGGCATTCAGTGGTTCCAGAAATCAAAATCACAATGGCTTGAAAACCTTTTTATTTATTTATTTTTTTCATATAACAAGGAGTCCAAAGTAGAAAGTCCAGAGCTTCTGCAACTGCTCAGGAAACCAGACACTGCTTCTTCTTCTTCTCTTCTTCTTTTCTCTTCTTCTACTGCTGTCTGTAGTGAAAGGCTTTCTTCCATAGTCACAAAATGTTTGTTGTACCACTGGGCAGTATCTCCACATCCCAAGCAGGAAGAAAGACCAAGGACAAAAGATGCCAATCTGGGGGCACCTGGCTGGCTCAGCTGGTAGAGCATGTGACTTGTGATCTCAGGGTTGTGAGTTGAAGCCCCACACTGGGCTTAGAGCTTACTTAAAAAAAAATCATGTCTATTAACTTTGTCCCTTTTCATCTTAATCAGGAAAACAATAACTTTCCTAAAAGCCCTACCCATTAGGTATTAGAGTTCTGTTTCTATCTTACTGACTAGAACTGTGTCAAAACCCCAGCTGCAGGGGAATCTGGAAAGCAGAGTTCTTTAACTGGGCACACTGCTACCCTGAACAAAATTAGGATATGTTTGTAGGAAAAATGAGGGGTAAGTGGATATTGGACAGGCAATACCAAGCATGAAATATTTTTCTAAGTGTTTATATCTGGCTCTTTGCCATTAATTGTACATGCTTGCCACTTTGGTTACTTTGCAATGTTTCCGTTGGATAATAGAGAAAACCATAAACTCTCTGCATCCCAAATCGGAAAGGATATGTTGCAATTGGATGTCACCATATGGGCCAAATATTTTAGAGGAAAAAGAGGGACATAGGTTGTCTTGTGTCTGTGGAGCTGGACTGTGGCAAAAGCTTTCTGTCACCCTGCTAAGAAGAGAGGTATCCTAATTTCTTCACTGTTCATATTTGATTTTGGACCTCAGGGCCAGAGGGTTGAGTTCTTCATACTCATCATAATTTACGGTGTATCATCACCACTGGTCTGTCCAAAATTCTCTCTCTCTCTCATTAATTTATGTACTTAAGAAAAGACCCATCCTCTACTCTTCTCCTCCTTCTACTATAGACAATTAGAGTGGTGTGTTTAATGTATAGTTTGTCTTTTTTTGTAAATGTTCTTGCATAATGCACATCGGAGGTTATGCTTGTATTTATTTTTTATTTTTTTAAGATTTTGTTTTTAAGTAATCTCCACACTCAATGTGGGACTCAAATTCATAACCCCAAGATCAAGAGTTGCATGTTCCATAGACTGAGCCAACCAGGCACCCCTCTGGGCATATACTTTTAATTTGTAGAAATGATATTGAGTTATATGCCCCACTGTGCCGGGGCATATGATGTTCTTTTCTTAGGCAGCATTGGGTTTTTAGGATCCATCCAAGTTGCTTTATGTACATCTAACCCAGTGCTTCTGATTGCTGCATTATACCTCACAGTGTGCATCCATCTACTTTTCATACATACATTTTGTTATGAGCTGAACTGTGTTCCCCCCAAATTCATATACTGAAGCCCAACCCCAGTACCTGAGAATAAATCGTATTTCAGATAGAACCTTTAAAGAGGTAATTAAAGTTCAATGAAGTCATAAATGAGTGAGCTCTAATCTACATGATTGTATTTGGAGACAGGACCTTCAAAGAGATG
Source organism: Neofelis nebulosa (assembly GCF_028018385.1). NCBI lineage: Eukaryota > Metazoa > Chordata > Mammalia > Carnivora > Felidae > Neofelis > Neofelis nebulosa. The sequence goes on from NC_080793.1 coordinate 22,825,258, forward strand.
AGTAAATTCAACTGAGCCTCTTAGGTGGGGCTCTACTCCAATATGACCTGTGTTCTTAAAGAAGAGAGACACAGCAGGGATGTGTGTACACAGAGAAAAACTATGTGAGGACACAGAAAGAAGGTGGCCATCAGCAAGCCACGAAGCATGGGCTCAGGAGAAACCAAACTTGCCAACACTTTGATCTTGGACTTTCAGCCTCCATAACCATGAAAAACTAAATTTCTGTTGTTTGAGCCACCCAACCTATGGTATTTTGTTATGGCAGTTCTAGAAATCCAACACACTTTCTCAGAGACACCCAGATTTCTTTCAGTTCTTCTGTTGAAAGCCTTCGAAGCCAACAAACAAGGTTTCCTACAAAACTGACAATACTGTACCGCTAACGTCTGATTATTACTTAATGCCATTTTATGTTGAAAACTGAGAAGTCTTTCTCTTGGAGTTCTGAATCTTTCAGTGCCTTGTTCATTGAAAGCCTGGCAAAAGGAAAAGAGGAATCCTATCCCTGATGACATATGATAGGTTTAGGTAACCCAGGTCCAAGCTTTTCAGTCTTTAATTGGCCAGAGATTGGTTTAGAGGCATTTCAGTCAATGAGAGGTAGAGGACTCTGGCTAGGAATTTTGTGACATGGGTATTTGTCTTTCCTTTAGGTTAGTGGAGCTGCTGCAGCCATTCTGTTACCATAAGGGAAGCAAGCTTTAGGATTATGCTGATGCCACATAAAGCTGTAGATAAGGATGAAATATGCCAGGTCTTGATTCAGACCAACCCTGAAGCCCATTCTACTTCTGCACTTTTCAGTCGCATGAGCCATATTTTTTAAGCCAATGTGAGTCCTCCGTAACTTGGAAGAAAAATATTCTAAATGATACTACAGGTAGGTACAAGGGTACAAATGTGAATAAAATCAGATCTCAGCCGTTTGTGGGCATAAGTTCATTTGCACTGATCAGTTTGGCAAAAAGTGAATACAACAATAACACCAGTCCTGATTATTGGCTTTAGGTAACAGAAGCTCACATACATTGATGGTAGGAATGTAAATTGCTGGGGCATCTGGGTGGCGACTCTTGATTTTGGCTGAGGTCATGATCTCACAGTCATGAGATCAAACCCCGAGTTGGGCTCTGCACTGAGGGCATGGGGCCTGCTTGGGATTTTCTCTCTCCTTGCTCTCTGCCCCTCCCCCAAGCTCCTGCACACATGCTCTCTCAAAAATAAATAAATAAACATTTTTTTTTAAAAGAGAGGAATGTAAATTGGTATTTATTTTTGGAAAACAAGGTTATTAGGCTTAACCTTTTGAAATTGTGATTTCTTTAGGTCACAGTGGTTGAGTATCAATAGTTTCATGTGATTCAACTCAATATATTAAAAACACATATTCTTTGGAGGGCCTGGGTGGCTCAGTTGGTTGAGCTTCTGACTTCACCTCAGGTCATGATCTCATGGTTCATGAGTTTGAGCCCCGCGTCTGGCTGTGTGCTGACAGCTCAGAGCCTGGAGCCTGCTTCAGATTCTGTCTCCCTCTCTCTCTGCCCCTCCTCTGCTTGTGCTCTGTCTCTCTCTCAAAAATAAATAAAAACATTTTTAAAAAATTTAAAAACACATATTCTTTGACCTAACAATCTCAGTTTTGGGAAACTAGCCTATAAGAATAAAATCATTATAATATAAAGCTCTTCCTAGATAGGCATTTATTGCAACACTGTTGATAGTGACAAAGCAAAGCAAGATTAGAAACCATCTCAAAAAAAAATCTCAACATTGAGGAATAAAGTATCGTACACCCAAAGTATGAAATATGATCTAAGAACTATTTCAGTAATGAGTTATATCTGTATCTCTTTACTTGGAGACAGGTCCCTGATGTTAAATCAGAAAAAAAAAAAGAAAAAAAGATGCAGAAGGAAAAAAAAGAAAAAGGAAAAAAGATACAGAGTACCATGTTGACAATGATCCCAGTGATGTCAAAACAGGGGAAAAAGTCTTCTCTATGTATATGTCTGCCTGGCTACAGAGAAGGGAGTGAAAGGTAAATACTGCACTGGTAACATGAGTTAGCTTAGTGAGAGGGTAATGGAGGAAATTAAGGGGTAGTTTTAAAATTCCTTAAACATCTTTGCATTGTTTCACTATTTACATGACATGGCTGGCAAGAATTGGGCTAGAAGATGGGGATACATGATTGAATCATACACAATGTGGGGCTCCTGGGACTGACTTAGGGTCAACGGGGAGTCCAAAGATTTTGTTACTGGGAGCTAGGTTTATTGAGTTTACCACACACCTGTGTGGTAATCTCTAAGCACTTGAGCTTTATGAACTCATTTTGTTCTTTTTTTTTTCAACGTTTTTTATTTATTTTTGGGACAGAGAGAGACAGAGCATGAACGGGGGAGGGGCAGAGAGAGAGGGAGACACAGAATTGGAAACAGGCTCCAGGCTCCGAGCCATCAGCCCAGAGCCCGACGCGGGGCTCGAACTCACGGACCGCGAGATCGTGACCTGGCTGAAGTCGGACGCTTAACCGACTGCGCCACCCAGGCGCCCCTCATTTTGTTCTTTAAAAAGACACGTAAGGGGTGCGTCGGTGGCTCCATCTGTTGAGCTCTGGACCTTTGATTTCCCCTTAGGTAAGATCCCAGGATCACATGATCCAGCCCCTGCTCAGCACCGAGCCTGCTTGGGATCCTTTCCCCCACTGGTGAGCTCTCTAGAAGAAAAAAGAAACGGGGGAAAGAAGATATTTAATGTTCATAAAGCACTATTTTTCTTTTAATGTCTTACTTATTTTTTTTAAACACCCAACATGGGGCTGGAACTCAGACCCAAGATCAAGAGTCGCAGGCTTTGCGGGGTGGGCAGCTAGGGGGAGCTCCCATAAAGCACTATCTTATCCCCATTTTGCAGAGGAGTGAATTTAGGCAGGAAGAGGCTGAGGAACTCCCTCAAAGCTGCACTACTAGGAAAAGGGAGACACACCAGCTTCGAATCAGGGTAGCCCAAACCAGCACTTTGGCTTTGTGTACATTCCCTCCCTTAGACCACCTCTCCTCTCCTCCCCGAGTCCCAGAAAGGCCCTGTGAAGGGCTAGATGTTCTGACTCGGAGGTCGCCTCAGTGAAGAGCACTCACTCCTGCCTGGGGGAATCTGACCATAGCTCACAGACGTTGGGACCTTTGTATCGACTTGTGAAAGGTAAACAGGTGTTCATAAGGGAGGCTTGGGGACTGGGCATGGGGTGGAGGTGTGGACACCAGGCAAGCTGTGATCTGAGGAGGATCCTGCGGATCGAAAGCAGCACTGGGCCAGACCTGGGCTGCGGCCGCCAGGGGACCCTGCGTTTGGCTCTTTCCTTCCTGAACGGTGGACGCCAAGGCTCGTTCTACGCGGCGTCTTTCCACCGGATTGCCACTTAGGACGCTAGTGGAAGTACAGTTCCACCTGGGCAGGGCTCCAATAGAGGCCATTATCACTGGAATCACGCTCTACACACACACTTGTGGGTAATCCTGGCTTTCCCTTCCGGAGCCCTCTGCGGGCCCGGGCTCCACCACTCTCGCAGGAGCAGCTCCGCCCCTGCGGGAAACCCCACCCTCCCCCGGGACCCGCCTGGATTTAAGGTGGAAGGTCCGCTGCACAACCTCAAACACGTTCTGTGTCTAGGTAGTGGAGCCCGCGTATTCTCGTAAGTAAACATCCTCACCGTTTTTTCTTGCTGATTTTCTAGAATTCCCTATTGTGGAGCGTTTGCCCGTTGCTCTCCCTCACCTCTTGCTGCATAACCTCTGTCTGAGTCTTGGGCTAGGAGGAAACTAGAAAGCCAGATGTCCGGATCGGTTCCTCCCAGTCCCAGCACGTTCTTGGAGAAATCAGAGACCTACTGGAGGGAAGGGCACGGCCTGTCTGCATTCCGGGTTCTCA